>NC_082640.1:127268716-127614716 GCF_028023285.1 Balaenoptera ricei | reverse complement strand
AAATTAAGCTAAAATCTCAAAAGGATGCAGAATTAGACTCTGTAAATCCTTTTAATTGGAATACATGACTTGGCAGCAACATTGTTAAAACTGCCTGAGCTGACTTCATGTTGAGCATGTGATGTCCACCTATGAAGGCTAATGTCATCCTAGGCCACATTAATAGAAATGTTTTCTTGACTCTAGAATGAGGGAGGAGTGGTAGCCTCATTTGGCTTCACAATGTTCACTGTTGTCTTCAAACAGTGGGTTGTTGATATGTTCTATCTGATAAGACGGGTTCTATTTAACCCCTCTGAGGATAAAACTAGGGTCAGTATCAGTAGGTTTGATTTTTATTGTAATTACTTTTTACTAGAGATATCAAAGATAGAAGTGTGGTAGTGAGTGGCCCATTGTATGTGTTCAATCATAGGCTGAAAGACAGTCACTTAGTAGGCATTTTTAAGGGAGAAAAGCATTAGGTAGTCGGTTATTTCATGTAATTTAAGGTATCTTTTTAAACTCAGTGTTTTCAAGATTCTGTTACTCTATGACTCCTTGATAATTTTTACTTAAACTCCATGTTGTTGGTCCAACTCCTTCTGAGTTGTTCTTTTAACTACTAGAACTGGCAGCAACCCACAGCATGTTCCTTTCTGCGTTTCCAGAGTTTCCTTTCATGGATCCAAAAGATAAATTCTTACTGAGAACTAATCTACTATTTATTTTTCTGTTCAAGAAGAATTCAGTTTATTCATCTATAGTAAGGCTTAATAAAGTGTTGTTTCTGGCAAAATTAAAAGGGTTAAATAAATTATCTTCACACAATAAAAACAATGGATAGACATCTATGGTGAAAGGCCCGTTCAGCTTATAAACTGTAACCTGATCGTTCTAGATTTTTCAGTTCAAGTTTTTCTGAAAAAGACCTCTGTAGTCATACTCTCCAGAGTTCTCAGCCATGTACCTATTCAATTAGCATTAATAAAACATAAGATCAACTATCTTTTGCCCAAAGAGTTATGCTAGAAAATATTCTCTTAAAGATTATTCTTCTATTTGATGAATTAGCCAAATTTTCACAGTAAAAATATTTGGGATCTTGTATTACTTGGACTAGTAACACTTAGTTAATTCTCTTAAAGGTCAATGAATAAAAAGGACATTCAATAACAAAAGAGACAGTAGAATTAACTTTAATGAGCAGTTATCATTACCAAAGCATTCTTTTATAAAATAACAAAGAATGGTGACCAAATTTAGATTTAATTTTATAGTTTCCGTGAAACAAGCTAATTAATTCTTCAATATGATCACCATAATTAAAAGGGAAAAAACTCCTATTGATTAGTTGAACTTATTTAAATATCATGAACAGTCATGGGAAAAGGTAAAACAAAAAGTCAAGATGAGGAATCAATAATCATGTTCAGAAAATAATGAAATCAAATAGTGTATCTAACTGAATATAACCATTATAAAAAGAGATGAGAGAGAAAAGTGTTATAACAGTACTTGTATATTTTTTTGTCCCCCAGCATCTTTGTAAATTAGGATTTGCCCTATTGCTTCACTGAAGTCTTCACAGGAAACTTGGAAATATTAGACTGCAGTTGGCCTCTGGGTTACACCTGGCTGTTTATTCTTTGCAACTGAAACTATTCAGGAACACTTGCAATCTAACTGCTTTCAAAGAAACCAGTGGAGAAAGATATATTCAGTAAAAAGCAATAAGGTTGTACTTAAATGACTCAGTTTTAAAATTATCCATCATATATGGCATAGGCTGTTACTGAGCAGTGGTCTACCACGTTCTATTATAATCAACATGTGATAAAGTCTTAAGAAATCGATATTTACTTTTATAGAAACAATAGTAGGAAAATATGTGGAATTTTTGGTTCTTGTTTTAATGAAGTATATAAAACAAGAACAAATTCTGTACTTACAGGTTTTTAAATTTATCTTGAGTGCCTTTTATTATATCATCATCACCATCATCGTCATATACTATTATATTTAATTACTGTCGTGGAATCTAATGTTGACCTCACAATTCACCTGTAGTATTGCAAATCCAATAGGGTCTCAGTAATAGAAAGAAAGTCTTTTTTTTTTTTTCTTTTTTTTGGCCATGCTGCGAGGCATGTGGGATCTTAGTTCCCCAACTAGGGATCAAACCTATGCCCCCTGCAGTGGAAGCATGGAGCCCTAACCACTGGACCTCCAGGGAATTCCAGAAAGTCTTAATAGGTAACCTAAAAGACCCCTATTCGGATATAGAGCTTATGTTCACTATAACGCCATTAGCAGGGCGCAAGAATATCAGCTAGACAAATAAGAGCTGTAGGATTTAGTGAGTCATTCCAGAAAGAACCACAAATCAATTCAAGCACAAACTGGTTTCTCTGCTCAAATGCCACCTTCTTTGAGAAGCCTTTCCTGATCACCCGTCTAAAATAGCTCTTTCATAGTCACAGTCTAATCGTTTACATATTTTTTTCATAGCATTCATCTTTACCTGATGCTGTGTAACATGTTGATTTGTTTATTATCTCTTTCACCTGCTAGAATGTAAGCTCCATGAGGACCGAGATATTTAATTTGTTCATAGTCCTACAAACTGAAAAAATTGCCTAAAAATTGGTGACTTTCAAGAAATATTTATTAAATGAATGCAACTCAGGGGACGTCAAATATCTGCCAATGGATGAAAAGTGAAATCCTTCAGTGAAATCCTTCTGTCTTGTAGACATTTGGGATACTGAACACCTTTTACCCAGACTAAAAGCTAAAAGCATAAAAATAATACAAATTTCCCTTAACCCAATTTTTCTCAGTGTGATAGTAGGATACATAAAGAGTCTAAAAAAACCTATAAAGCTTCCTTATGAAAAACAATTATACTCTAAATTTTGGTCATAAATAAGAGTCCAGATTTTTTGCAGTCTCCCTCTTCTATTGAACTGATTACGAGGGCACAACCACCAATGTTGAAACAATTGAACACACACAATCAGATACGTAGAATATTCCTAAGCAATTAGAATGCAGTTATAGCCCACTGCTCTCAAGAGTAAATTAAAAAACAAATTTAGAAATATTCTGGGAATAATTAGTACCAGAGAAGTCGAGCTGAATGTAAAAGAAAACATTTATAATATATGAGATACTTTTAATATGTTCATGAAATTTCTTAGCATTTATGATTGTGTTGGGGTTAATTATTTTAGCAAAGGCAAGGATTTGAGAACTGTGGCAGTCAGATCAGTAAGCCACAGGAAGCTGTTTTACTCCATAACTTAGGGTTTTCAGTGAGTTTACCTAGTGCTTGTGGGACTAGCAAGCTTCAGAGATTTATCTCATGGGGTCCGGAACTGCTGGGAGAACCCACTGAGGAGAACTGTTGATTCTCACATCCTGTGTGGGAAGGAAAAAAAAAAGACATTTAGCGAAAGTAGACATCGCACCAAACACAGAAAGATAATCTGATAGCAACTGAGGCAAAACCAGAGATATCCTTGCATTGAAGCAGCGATGTTTTTGGTAGCAGCCAATTTGAATTAAGAAATGGAAGTATCCGTACTTTCTTTCTGTGAAGGTAGTGGTACTGTTTTTGTTTTTCTTTCCCATTAGTTAGCAACCATAAAGCAGTAATTGGAAAAAACTTGGTAATAATCCTATGCTCTTAATTTTTATTTGAAAGACAAATCGCAAGTAATATGTCATTTTAAAAAAAACTGTGAGCAGTTCCCTGAGAAAAGGAATGTTTTCTCATAAGCAGTCAAATACCCTTAACGGCACAATTGCAGGACTCTGACACTATGGCCCATTTTGAAATTTCATGAAAATGGCAAGTTAGTATAGAGAATGTAAATTCCAATCAAATTGTCATTACTCTGTTTGTTTGGTTATGTTTACTTATGCCTTTTAGCTTTTTGCTGTTAAAGCACTGGTATTTTCATCCTTTCTTAGTTCCATTTAATATTTTCAGCACTCTGCCCTTTTGTTATATGCAAGAAATGCTCACTCCCCTCTCCCCACCCCACCAACCCCATATCCTATTTGCTTTGCTGTCTTATTCAGCACCGAATAAACAGCCTTGTTTGTAAAAGAAGAACCCAAATCAATGTGTGATACGCAATAGGCAGTTTCTCAGTTCAGATGTCCAACACTTGCTTCTAACATTCTTTTCTTAACATTCCCTATTTTATACAAAAATAAGCTTCAGCTGCATAGCACAGGGAGATCAGCTCAGTGCTTTGCGACCACCTAGAGGGATGGGATAGGGAGGGTGGGAGGGAGATACAAGAGGGAGGGGATATGGAGATATAAGTGTACATATAGCTGATTCACTTTGTTATAAAGCAGAGACTAACACAACATTGTAAAGCAATTATACTCCAATAAAGATGTAAAAAAAAAAAAAACTTCATATTTAATATCAAATGGGAAAAAGAAAACCATACAATGGAATAGCATTATCATGAAAAGGCATTGTTATAAAAAGACATTATTCTTAGAGTTTTAACTAGAAAGCACTAATGCCTGCCCGTTTTCATACCCAAAGCCTGAAAAATACTCTGCATATTTAAAGAACATAGTAATAAAAATCTTGCTTTGATTTTCCTCCTTGCCTAATTTTTCAACACATTCTAACTGATTTTAGCATACTTTGTTTTCATTTTAGGAGAGTTATTTTAGTCCCGTCTTTTATTTGACTTCATACTTCATTCTTTTCCTCCCTTTTCATTTTCCTGATTGAAACTTGATATATTCAAAGCAGGAAATGAATAAGAATAGCCTTCCAGGTTATTTCCTGAAGATAAAACTCAGCTTCAAATCCAAGGAAAATAAAACTGAATTTCAATACCTAATTAAGGATTCTGAATAACAGAACGATTTGAAAATTTTTTTTTTTATCAAGTGTTTTACAATGCCTAATTATTCTTCAAGATTTGGTATCTGGCGACTCAACTAATGCTCTGTACTCTTCAGATCACTGAGTGACTTTTGCATTTTATCAACTGAAGGTTGATAAAGGTTTTGAGCATTGTAATTTTTCTACAGCACTGCACTTTGGATTACGGGACCAGCACTATTTGTTTTGCCATGGGTTTCAAAACTTATCTTTCTTTTATTTTAATGAGGCGACACACATCTTCAAGCTGTCATGCTACTAAGCCTAGGTCAGCAGGCCACTGCTGGCTTTCCCTCCCTGGTCCTCAACTCCTCCCCATCCCCCATTCTCCCTCTCAGCTCCCCGGCAACCTCCTTCACTTACTCACAAAGCAGGGATTCAATATGCAGTGCTTTGATATTGGTTAAAGACCGTAACTTCTTGCTGTTGACGACCACAATATTTAGCTTGTTCACACAGTGACATCAGGCTTCCTAAGGTCTTGCAGACTCCATGGGATGAAAGGGGGCAGCGGCAAGGAATATTAAGAGCCCTTATCCACAACCACTCAATGAAAAGGGTACATTCTTAAGGAAAAAAATGCTTCCTCTTCAAAGGGTTATGGGGTAACAGATAAAACACAGAATTAAAGGCTTGGAAGGATGGGGGATGGCAGAATGGAGAAAGGAACCAACCCTGAGAAGCTAGTCAATCTAACATGGTTCGGGAACATATACTATCTCCAATCCTTTTCTAAGTTCTATACCTTCTGGTCAAGAAGGGTTATATATCAATTTAACATAGTTATTTTCAAATAAAATTTTCTTTCCTGGCCTTAGGAATTATTGTCAACATGATTTCAGGGCCAAAATACTAAAATTATTGAAAAATATTAACATCTAGTTTGTTTTGTTTTATTCTAAAAAATATTGGACTAAGACAAGTTAGAAGTGTCTGAACATTACTGAAACATGAGATTATGCTTCAATATGTCTTAGACATTTTGAAACTGGTGCTTCTGAAATTATCTAGAGATTGAGTTGCCATTAGGCAAAATAAAAAGTCCAGGGCTATTTTATCCTCCAAGTGCAGAATTGTTTCACAACAGAAAAAAGGAATGTGGTGTGATTTGTATACTTAACAGAGAAGGCACATGTCAAATTGCTTTACCAAATTCTGGAAAATAAGAACCGTGTTCTATTTTTTTTTTTCCTCTTGCTAGGGTCTGGGAGAAATAGGTTCTGATTCATTCATTTATTCATTAATTCATTCAAAGAACCTTTGCCCAAATTATAGCTGCCTACCCAGTAATGCTTGTTGAGCAAGTGAAAGAATCAAGAATTATTTTATCATCTGAAAAATTCTTGGTAAATTTGGTAAAGGGCTTGGTAAAACACATTGCTGGGCCCTTCTCGTCGCTAAGTTTGAGAGGAGGCCAAGAATTTGCATTTCTAATAGTTCCCAAGGCACTGATACTGCTGCTCTGGGGAATCATACTTTGAGAACACTAGTCAACGCCACCAATGTTTGTTATACAGATTTTGTTTGAATTGGTGGAGGCATTTACTTGCTGTAACTGAATTTTAAAAAAAACAAAAAAAGTGTGGTTGTTTCTCCCAAAAGAAAAATGTCTATCCTTCTCCAGATAACAGTGGGGAGTAATCAGTCAAGTAGAACAATTCTTGTTAGCCTTTTAGGTTACCTGCTGTGGTAACACTTCACTGCAGGGGCTTCCCCAAATTTGGCAGATGCATTGGGATCTAGCTCAGGTGATGGATATAGGTGGAAAGGTCAGTGCCTTCAAGGCAGGAAGCTCTTGGGGAAATGAGAGTTCTGTGAATTTAAAGAAGTACTGTTAGATGAGAGCTGAGGGTTACTCTTCCCTAGTTTGCTGTTTTTTCACAATCTCTCTCACAGTCATTTTGTATTTCCCTTTCTTGTTGCTACCAGCATTCTCACTTAAATCTTAAACACTTAAACTTAAAATCTTTGCCTGGATAGTTGACTTCTCGATAAATACTCATAAAGAGGTAAATTTGTCTCTCCTCGTCCCTTCATGTTAGTCTTGGGCAAGTTCAACTCCTAACCTGCTTTTCTTCTCACTTTACATGTTCTTCCTGGGGCATCTCACTTCCTAAAGCAGCATCTAACATCTACAAGGTCCAGCACGCCAAGTCCACTTTCTCTGGCACAAATTCATTCTAATTTCAGGTAACTTTTAAACAATTTCATTTAGATGTCTCATATACATCTCAGCTGGTCAGCGGAAACCCCGTTGGTTGGCTGCCTAGATGTTTCCCAGGGTGGAATGGGGTGAATTTATCATAGTTCAGGTCCAGGCCTCAGCCTTTCAGGTTCATGAACCTGATCTTGTCTAATGCTCTAATGTCAGCTATAGATAGGGGAACTGAATGATTCCAGTAAGTTTACAAGAAACATTAAATTCCCAATTTTCTAATTTATAATACAAATAAAAATTTTCATATGGATCAGTGTATCTGCAAAAACACCCCCCCCCCCTTTCTCTCTCTTTCTCTCTCTCTCTCTTTCTCCAGATATCAATAAAAGAGGCCACATGATAAGCAGAACTAGAGCTCTGACCTCACTGGAGATATTATATCCAGGCCAAGAGAGACCACATCTATGCCCCTTTGAGGGGCTACTTCTCTAATAGTATGTTAGTTGCCATCTCCATATTCTGTCTTTCTTATCAATGGAAAGTGCTGAACACACATCACCACCTCTACTGTGACAAATTATCTTCTAAAGTTATCCTGTTTCAGACTGGCACAGGGAGTTGTTAGACTATCCCAGAGCAATTATATATATGCTAACATAGCTTGACCTTGTCTGTACTTTACAACTCTGGTTGAGAAAATGTTACATCTAGCATATATCTAACTAATCTTATTCATGAAGTGTTACTTTACACATTGACTCTCAGGTTCTGGGGCATCCTTGTCTTACCCTTGTATTTTCTATCTTGGTTAATGGAATCAACATGTACTGTCACTTAGAATCTCAGAGTCATCCTTTTGACTTCTTCTGTTCCCCTGGCTACCACATTAAATCAAACACCTGCAAAACCTCCTAACTCTCTTCCTTTTTCCAACCTTTCCAATCCATTCTCAATACTGCTGACAGTGTCAAACACAGCCTGCCATTTCCTTATTCAAAGCTTTCAATGACCTCCTATATTTTTAAACTTCTTAGTATGAAATACAAGCTATTCTTCATCTGAATTCTATAGACTTCTTCAGCCTCATCTCCACCACTTATCCAGATGTGCATCCCATGCTCCAGCCATACTAAATTACTGTCAGTTCCCTGAATTGCCATAATCTTTCACCCATGCTTCTGTACCTGTGTTCACCCAGTCTGGAATACTCAGCCTCCCACTTTCTTTTTAAATCATGACAGAGTAGAGTCAATTACTTATGCAGAGCCCTTTTATTTATTTCTGTTTTATTTGCTTATTGAGGCAGATACCACATTATTTTTATTTTTATAACTATGTAATAAATTCTACTTTCCTCTTTGCTCTTCATTTAAAAATGGTTCCTCAGACTTCAGACTATACTCCAAAGCTACAGTAATCAAGACAGTATAGTACTGGCACAAAAACAGAAATATAGATCAATGGAACAAGAAAGAAAGCCCAGAGATAAACCCACGCACATATGGTCACCTTATCTTTGATAAAGGAGGTAAGAATATACAATGGAGAAAAGACAGCCTCTTCAATAAGTGGTGCTGGGAATACTGGACAGCTACATGTAAAAGAATTAAATTAGAACACTCCCTAACACCATACACAAAAATAAACTTAAAATGGATTAAAGACCTAAATGTAAGGCCAGACGCTATCAAACTCTTAGAGGAAAACATAGGCAGAACACTCTATGACATAAATCACAGCAAGATCCTTTTTGACCCACCTCCTAGAGAAATGGAAATAAAAATAAAAATAAACAAATGGGACCTAATGAAACTTAAAAGCTTTTCAACAGTAAAGGAAACCATAAACAAGATGAAAAGACAACCCTCATAATGGGAGAAAATATTTGCAAATGAAGCAACTGACAAAGGATTAATCTCCAAAATTTACAAGTAGCTCATGTAGCTCAATATCAAAAAAACAAACAACCCAATCCAAAAATGGGCAGAAGACCTAAATAGACATTTCTCCAAAGAAGATATACAGATTGCCAACAAACACATGAAAGGATGCTCAACATCACTAATCATTAGAGAAATGCAAATCAAAACTACAATGAGGTATCACCTCACACCGGTCAGAATGGCCATCATCAAAAAATCTACAAACAATAAATGCTGGAGAGGTTGTGGAGAAAAGGGAACCCTCTTGCACTGTTGGTGGGAATGTAAATTGATACAGCCACTATGGAGAACAGTATGGAGGTTCCTTAAAAAACTAAAAATAGAACTACCATATGACCTAGCAATCCCACTACTGGGCATATACCCTGAGAAAACTATAATTCAAAAAGAGTCATGTACCACAATGTTCATTGCAGCTCTATTTACAATAGCCAGGACATGGAAGCAACCTAAGTGTCCATCGACAGATGAATGGATAAAGAAGATGTGGCACATATATAGAATGGAATATTACTCAGCCATAAAAAGAAATGAAATTGAGTTATTTGTAGTGAGGTGGATGGATCTAGAGACTGTCATACAGAATGAGGGAAGTCAGAAAGAGAAAAACAAATACCTTATGCTATCACATATATATGGATTCCAAGAAAAGAAAAAACTGGTTCTGAAGAACCTAGGGGCAGGACAGTAATAAAGACACAGACACAGAGAATGGACTTGAGGACACGGGGAGTGGGAAGAGTAAGCTGGGACGAAGTGAGAGAGTGGAATGGACATATATACACTACCAAATGTAAAATAGATAGCTAGTGGGAAGCAGCCACATAGCACAGGGAGATCAGCTCGGTGCTTTGTGACCATGGATAGGGAGAGTGGAAGGGAAACACAAGAGGGAGGAGATATGGGGATATATATATACATATAGCTGATTCACTTTGTTATAAAGCACAAACTAACACACCAGTGGAAAGCAATTATACTCCAATAAAGATGTAAATAAATAAATAAATAAATAAATAAATAATGGGTAAAAAAAATGGTTCCTTAGTTATTCATTAGTGTTTATTTTTATAAATATATTTTATAATTGTTTCTGGCTTCCTCAATAATCTTTATGAAACTTTTATTAAAATAACATCAAAATGGTAGACTTATCCTTTAAATGTTAAGTCATCTCATTCATACGCATAATTTACCTCTCCACTAATTCACATTTTTTTTTATATTGTTTAATAAAGTTTTTAAAAGTTCTCCATAAAGGTCTTTTATTCTTCGTGTTACTCTCCAAAAATTTTATACCTTTTTTGTTGCTACTATTTCATTTATATTTTAATTTACAGTTGGTTATTGTTGATAGAGGGAAACATGGTGGATTTTTTAAGTTGATATTTTATTCAATAAACTTGCTAAACTATTAACTAATAAGTTATCTATTGGTTTTGTTGGTTTTCTATGTGGATGGTCATACGTTTGCAAATAATAATGGTTTTGTCATTTTCCTTCAAGTGTCCTTTCCTTTTTTATACCGAATTGCTACACTATGTTGAAGTTTTGTGGAGACACCAAGTACCCTTGTCTTGTTCCCAAACTTAAAGGCAATGTGTCTAATATTTTTTTGTTGTAAAATTTACTGTAGGCTTTGGTTTAGAGGTCTTGTTAAATTAAGGAATTTCTCTTCAATTTTTCACTTTTGAGATTTTCTTCTCTTAGTCTCAAGTATTAAATTTTATCAAGTGCCTTTTCTACCTTGTTTTCTATATTGAGATACATTTAGTAAATGAAATTGATAAATTTCCCTCATGTTGAATCATCCTTGCATTCCTGAGATAACTCCTCTTAATTATACTGTGTTATTTTTAACATCCAATCAAATTCAGTTAGCAATAATTTATTTAGAATTCTCATATATGTTAATAAGTGAAATAGACTTATGGATTAAAAAAATTTTTATACTATCCTTATCTAATTTGGAAGTCAAGGTTATACTAGTCTCATAAAATGCTTGAGCGTCTTTCTCTGTTTTTAATTATCTGAAACAACTTAAAAAATATAAGGATCATCTGTCCCTTGAATGTTTAATGGAAATCATCTGCAAAACTTTCTTGGTTAAACGTACCTCTTTCTTCTTTCCTTCCTTCCTTTCTTTCCTTTTTCTTTTAAGAGTTGGCAACATCTTTGAATATTATTTCAAAACCTTTAATAATTACTAATCTATTCTTCAACTTTTATAATTTATTCTCATGCTAATTTTGGCATCTTTCCTTTTTCAGAAAAAGTACTTTATGTGCTCATATCTACTGAGGAATAGCACTACATCATATTCTCTCTTATTATATTTAATTCTACATTATCAATTCTGTAATATTTGTATCTGTGTTACTATATAATTGTAGCATGAACAGTGTTTATTATTAAATGGTCTTAAAGCATTTTTTTAGTTTCTCGTATTCCAACCATTGGATATGCCATAATTTATTTAACCAGTCTGGTAGCAGATTGTATTTCCCAGAGGTAACCACAATCTATGTCCCATCCCACATGCTCTTGACACTCCTTCCTTTAAGAGACTAGGGTGACCCAATGGGTAGGGCTGGAATCTTCCACATTTTTCCTCAAAGGATTTCCTTTAGTAAAAGATACTCCCAAATTTGGCAGCCGTCTGCTTCATATTTGGGGTTCCCTACTTCCATATCCTATCTCTATGGCAATGTTAAGACTAAAAAATAGACAATGAAAACCTGATTTATCAATATATCTCAGTGGCTGTTGCAGCAGAAGTCACAGAATAGAACCCATATCAATGGACTAATTTTCTACTATCAGTGTCCTCTTTCAGGGCATAGTGGTTCCTGATTTCTTGCACCCAAACCAGTTCTCTGGCTTTTGATTTCTAAGAAGGAACTTTTCACCTAATGTTTGTCATGAACATTAACCTTATAAAATGCTTAAGCAGCTTTTCTTTTTTTTAATAATGTCTCTCTCCTTTTTGATATTTTGCTTCTCATCTGTAAAAGAATGTTAAACTGTAGGTATGTACTTCAGAAATTGTGAGGAGAGGTACAGTCTCATTTAGGAGTTTTATGGTCTTAGATTCCTATAACAAAGAGTATAATCTCTCATGCAGGATGCACTTAAAAGGGTTCTCATCTGAGGCAAGGAAAAGTTCCTTGAAATAAAAATTAGAGGATATGAACACTTTGGAAACTCTTATATAATTGTCCTTATAAAAGGCTGCTTCTATTACACGTCCTATCTAAAGGTCTAATTTTCCCAGAGACAGGTATTTAGAGCTGAGCATAATTATTTTAAGATGGGCCATGCTGCCATTTTTTCAAGAGATAAAAGCATAAAAAATCCTGCACAGAAAAAAATCTCCAGTTCAAAAGATGAAAGCTAATTTTGTTCATCCCATTGTTACACATTATTTTGTTATAAAGAATTTAAAGAAACAATCGAGATACTGTTTAATACTCATGTAAATTTGGACCTATATCATAAATAAATGCAGACTCTAGTGATTTTGAAAACAATGTACTTTAAAAGTGATATGATAGTTAAAGACAATATTCCAGAATGATTATACAAGAAACAATTGTCTAATAAGAGTTGCAGTTATAGAATTCACACCAGCACATGCTTAGATTGACGAGTTACCGTAGTCCTAACCATCTAGTGAAAAAGTTTATTTCTTAAGGATATTCTTAACTCTTTCCAAAGTTACTTTGTTCCAAGATTTGTAATTTTCTTAATATCATATTAGAATCTTTGTCGTCATCATTAGCCAATGTGTTTATTCAGTCGTTGTTTGAATAGCTTTGATCTGAAAGTACCAAGATAAGCTTCCTGGAGACTTAACCTTCTCTCCTTAAAAAAAAAAAAAAACTTTCCAGTAAACATTGAGAGTTGTTTTGGAGCATGATCCAACTGCTTTCCTCTCTCACGTACTCTGTGCTTTAATGACTCATAACACTCAAATAAACTGAAATTTAAACAGGAAAGTTTTATGAATTTAGAATAGTCTAGTCAGAGATCATAGGCAAATCTAAAATCATTACACATTCTGCATTTATTCTAATTTCTGCCCTGGTTTCCCATGAAATGAGAGGAAATGGATATGGATATGTGAATTTATTTTTCCTTTCTAAAGCATCTGCTCTAACTGGGTCAATGACAGGGTTACACCTGTTAAAATGGTGGGTTGATCATATGCATTAGCTTTCATTCCATCCTCAAATCCAAGTAACACAACAATAAAAGGATTTTTAAAATAGCATAACAAGGACAAAGATAATTGGAGAGAACGCAGTGGTGGCAAATTATGGGAGACTGGAAAGCAGATGGACTAGAAAGTTAAATCTTAAATTGGCAGTGGGTATTTGAAGAGCAACTTAATTTTATGCAGAAGAATTCTCAAAAGATTCAAATTAATGATACCACTAACCTCTGGGGGAAGGTTGGGGCTGAAAATTAAATTATAACTGTTAGTCTTTTTTAAAAAGACAGTCTCAAGTCCTCTCCCCTTCCCTGTGAATCTGGATGACAGCTCCTCCTCATTCCAGGAGTTTTAATCTCTGCAAAGTTAAAATATACTGTCTCCAGACTTGAAAGACTATACATTAAGATAGGGGATGAGCAGCCAGACATTTGCCCTCCAGGTAGGAGATTAGAAGCACCTTCTGTGAGGGCTCTAACTAGTCTAACTAGTCCAGAGGAAAGAATATTAAATCCTGACTGACACTGGAGGTTCTACTGTAGAAAGGCCCTCAGATAGCAAGTCACATACTTACGCACACAGCTTTCAATACACTGTTTAGTTCATTCCTCCTAAATCCAAAAGAGCAGAACGGATACCTATAATATTCAGAGAATAGGTTTTAGAAGCCAAAGTTGGGGACAAAGAAGATTCTAAAAGTAAGCAAGAAGAAAAAACAGGTTTCATAAGAAGGATTAAGAAGAAGAATGTCTTGGATATCACAAAGACAACAGGAATGTAGAAAACAATTGAGTAATGCCTCACAATACTAAGGGAACATTATTTTCTTCCTAAAACTCCAGACCCAACAGATACCCACTAAATGCAAGAGTAAGCCAAAGTCATTGTCAGACATGCAGAGTCTCCCTGGAGGATGTGCTCCATAAAAATAAGGGAATAAACAAGAGAGAGACACAGACAGAGAGAAAGACACATACAGACAGAGAGACAGACACAGGTTCCAGGAGGCCAGAAAATAGCACAAGAGAGATACAATGGTGAAAGCAGTTCCCAAGACTGCAGAGCTCTAGCAGACTCAGAGATGCATCAAACTATGTTGGGGAACATTTAGACTCTAAGAGACCTCTTCAACAAGGAAAGGCTAGGACAACAGGGTACTTAATGAACAAAGAGCAGAGTTAATAATATGGGAAACGAGTGCAGGGTATACTTGAACTCTTTGTACTATCCTTGCAACTTTTTTGTGAATCTGAGGTGGAAGAGCCAAGTTCAGGACATTGGTCCACCAGAGACCTCCCGGCCCCATGTAATATCAGATGGAGACAGCTCTCCCAGAGATCTCCATCTCAACCCTAAGACCCAGCTCCACTCGACGACCAGCAAGCTATAGTGCTGGACACCCTATGCCAAACAACTAGCAGGACAGGAAAACAACCCTGCCATTAGCAGAGAGGCTGCCTAAAATCATAATAAGGTCACAGACACTCCAAAACACACCACCGGACGTGGTCCTGCCCAACAGAGAGACAAGATCCAGCCTCATCCACCAGAACACAGGCACCAGTCCCCTCCGCCTGGAAGCCTACACAACCCACTGAACCAACTTTAACCACTGGGGGCAGACACCAAAAACAACAGGAACTACGAACCTGCAGCCTGCGAAAAGGAGACCCCAAACACAGTAAGTTAAGCAAAATGAGAAGACAGAAACATAGCAGTTGAAGGAGCAAGGTAAAAACCCACCAGACCAAACAAATGAAGAGGAAATAGGCAGTCTACCTGAAAAAGAATTCAGAGTAATGATAGTAAAGATGATCCAAAATCTTGGAAATAGAATGGAGAAAATACAAGAAATGTTTAACAAGGACCTAGAAAAACTAAAGAGCAAACAAACAATGATGAAAAGCATAATAAATGAAATTAAAAATTCTGTAGAAGGAATCAATAGCAGAATAACTGAGGCAGAAAACGGATAAGTGACCTGGAACATAAAATAGTAAAAATAACTACCACAGAGCAGAATACAGAATGAAAAGAATGGAGGACAGTCTCAGAGACCTCTGGGACAACATTAAATACACCAACATTCGAATTATAGGGATCCCAGAAGAAGAAGAGAATAAAGAGGGACTGAGAAAATATTTGAAAAGATTATAGTTGAAAACTTCCCTAACATGGGAAAGAAAATAGTCAATAAGGTACATGAAGCACAGAGAGTCCCATACAGGATAAATCCATAGAGAAACACGCCAAGACCCATATTAATCAAACAATCAGAAATTAAATACAAAGAAAAAATATTAAAAGCAGCAAGGAGAAGCAACAAATAACATACAAGGGAATCCCCATAAGGTTAACAGCTGATCTTTCAGCAGAAACTCTGGAAGCCAGAAGGGAGTGGCAGGACATATTTAAAGTGATGAAAGGGAAAAAACTACAACCAAGATTACTCTACCCAGTAAGGATCTCATTCAGATTCGACAGAGAAATTAAAACCTTTTCAGACAAGCAAAAGCTAAGAGAATTCAGCAGCACTAAACCAGCTTTACCACAAATGCTAAAGGAACTTCTCTAGGCAGCAAACACAAGAGAAGGAAAAGACCTACAATAACAAACCCAAAACAATTAAGAAAATGGTAATAGGAACATACATATCAATAACTACCTTGAATGTAAATGGATTGAATGCTCCAACCAAAAGACATAGACTGGCAGAATGGATACAAAACAAGACCTGTATATATGCTGTCTACAAGAGACCCACATCAGACCTAGGGACACATACAGACTGAAAGTGAGGGGATGGAAAAAGATATTCCATGCAAGTGGAAATCAAAAGAAACCTGGAGTAGCAATTCTCATATCAGACAAAATAGACTTTAAAATAAAGACTATTACAAGAGACAAAGAAGGACACTACATAATGATCAAGGAATCAATCCAAGAAGAAGGTATAACAATTGTAAATATTTATGCACCCAACATAGGATCACCTCAATATATAAGGAAAATGGTAACAGCCGTAAAAAGGGAAATTGACAGTAACACAATCATAGTAGGGGACATTAACACCCCACTTTCACAAATGGACAGATCATCTGCAATGAAAATAAATAAGGAAACACAAGCTTTGAATGATACATTAAACAAGATGGACTTAACTGATATTTATAGGACATTCCATCCAAAAACAAGAGAATACACTTTCTTCTCAAGTGCTCATGGAACATTCTCCAGGATAGATCATATTTGGGGTCACATATCAAGCCTTGGTAAATTTAAGAAAACTGAAATTGTATCAAGTATCTTTTCTGACCACAATGCTATGAGACTAGATATCAATTACAGGAAAAAATCTGTAAAAAATAGAAACACATGGAAGCTAAACAGTACTCTACTGAATAACCAAGAGATCACTGAAGAAATCGAAGAGGAAATCAAAATATACCTAGAAACAAATGACAAAGAAATCATGACGACCCAAAACCTATGGGATGCAGCAAAAGCAGTTCTAAGAGGGAAGTTTATAGCAGTACAATCCTACCTCAAGAAACAAGAAAAATCTCAAATAAACAACCTAACCTTACACCTAAATCAATTAGAGAAAGAAGAACAAAAAACCTCAATGTTAGCAGAAGGAAAGAAAACATAAAGATCAGATCAGAAGTAAATGAAAAAGAAATGAAGGAAACAGTAGCAAGGATCAATAAAACTAAAAGCTGGTTCTTTGAGAAGATAAACAAAATTGATAAACCATTAGCCAGACTCATCAAGAAAAAAGGGAGAAGACTCAAATCAATAGAATTAGAAATGAAAAAGGAGAAGAAACAAATGACACTGCAGAAATACAAAGGATCATGAGAGATTACTACAAGCAACTGTATGCCAACAAAATGGACAACCTGGAAGCAATGGACAAATTCTTAGAAAAGCACAATGTTCTGAGACTGACCCAGGAAGAAATAGAAAATCTAAACAGACCAATCACAAGCACTGATATTGAAAGTATGATTAAAAATCTTCCAACAAACAAAAGCCCAGGAACAGATGGCTTCACAGGCGAATTCTATCAAACATTTAGAGAAAAGATAACACCTATCCTTCTCAAACTCTTCCAAAATATAGCAGAGGGAGGAACACTCCCAAACTCATTCTACGAGGCCACCATCACCCTGATACCAAAACTAGACAAAAACGTCACAAAAAAAGAAAACTACAGGCCAATATCACTGATGAACATAGATGCAATAATCCTCAACAAAATACTAGCAAAGAGAATCCAACAGCATATTAAAAGGATCATACACCATGATCAACTGGGGTTTATCCCAGGAATGCAAGGATTCTTCAATATATGCAAATCAATCAATGTGATAAGCCATATTAACAAATTAAAGGAGAAAATCCATATGATCATCTCAATAGATTCAGAAAAAGCTGTTGACAAAATTCAACACCAATTTATGATAAAAACCCTCCAGAAAGTAGGCATGGAGGGAACTTACCTCAACATAATAAAGGACATATATTGACAAACCCACAGGCAACATTGTTCTCAATGGTGAAAAACTGAAACCATTTCCACTAAGATCAGGAACAAGACAAAGTTGCCCACTCTCACCACTATTATTCAACATAGTTTTGGAAGTTTTAGCCACAACAATCAGAGAAGAAAAAGATATAAAAGGAATCCAAATCAGAAAAGAAGAAATAAAACTCACTGATTGCAGATAACATGATACTATACATAGAGTATCCTAAAGATGCTACCAGAAAACTACTGGAGCTAATCAATGAAATTGGTAAAGTAGCAGGATACAAAATTAATGCACAGAAATCTCTTGCAATCCTATATACTAATGATGAAAAATCTGAAAGAGAAATTAAGGAAACACTCCCATTTACCACTGCAACAAAATGAATAAAATACCTAGGAATAAATCTACCGAAGGAGACAAAAGACCTGTATGCAGAAAACTATAAGACACTGATGAAAGAAATTAAAGATGTTATAAACAGATGAAGAGATATACCATGTTCTTGGATTGGAAGAAACAACACTGTGAAAGTGACTATACTACCCAAAGCAATCTACAGATTCAATGCAATCCCTATCAAACTACCAATGGCATTTTTCACAGAACTGGAACAAAAAATTTCACAATTTGTACGGAAACACAGAAGACCCTGAATAGCCAATGCAATCTTGAGAAAGAAAAACGGAGCTGGAGGAATCAGGCTCCCTGACTTCAGACTATACTACAAAGCTACATGTAATCAAGACAGTATGGTATTGGCACAAAAACAGAAATATAGATCAATGGAACAGGATAGAAAGCCCAGAAATAAACCCACACACATATGGTCACCTTATCTTTGATAAAGGAGGCAAGCATATACAGTGGAGAAAAGACAGCCTCTTCAATAAGTGGTGCCCAGAATACTGGACAGCTCAAGTAAAAGAATGGAATTAGAACACTCCCTAACACCATACACAAAAATAAACTCAAAATGGATTAGAGACCTAAATGTAAAGCCAGACACTATAAAACTCAGAGGAAAACATGGGCAGAACACTCTATGACATAAATCACAGCAACATCCTTTTTGACCCATCTCCTTGAGAAATGGAAATAAAAACAAAAATGAACAAATGGGACCTAATGAAACTTAAAAGCTTTTGCACAGCAAAGGAAACCATAAACAAGACGAAAAGACAACCCTCAGAATGGGAGAAAATATTTGCAAGTGAAGCAACTGACAAAGGATCAATCTCCAAAATATACAAGCAGCTCAATATCAAAAAAACAAACAACCCAATCCAAAAATGGGCAGAAGACTTACATAGACATTTCTCCAGAGAGGATATACAGATGGCTAACAAACACATGAAAGGATGCTCAACATCATTAATCATTAGAGAAATGCAAATCAAAACTACAATGAGGTATCACCTCACACCAGTCAGAATGGCCATCATCAAAAAATCTACAAACAATAAATCCTGGAGAGGTTGTGGAGAAAAGGGAACCCTCTTGCACTGTTGTGGGAATGTAAATTGATACAGCCACTATGGAGAACAGTATGGAGGTTCCTTAAAAAACTAAAAATAGAACTACCATATGACCCAGCAATCCCACTACTGGGCATATACCCTGAGAAAACCATAATTCAAAAAGAGTCATGTACCACAATGTTCATTGCAGCTCTATTTACAATAGCCAGGACATGGAAGCAACCTAAGTGTCCATCGACAGATGAATGGATAAAGAAGATGTGGCACATATATAGAATGGAATATTACTCAGCCATAAAAAGAAATGAAATTGAGTTATTTGTAGTGAGGTGGATGGATCTAGAGACTGTCATACAGAATGAGGGAAGTCAGAAAGAGAAAAATACCTTATGCTATCACATATATATGGATTCCAAGAAAAGAAAAAAATGGTTCTGAAGAACGTAGGGGCAGGACAGGAATAAAGACGCAGACGTAGAGAATGGACTCGAGGACATAGGGAGGGGGAAGGGTAAGCTGGGACGAAGTGAGAGAGTGGCATGGATATATATACACTACCAAATGTAAAATGGCTAGTGGGAAGCAGCCTCATAGCGTAGGGAGAGCAGCTCGGTGCTGTGTCCACCTAAAGGGGTGGGATAGGGAGGGTGGGAGGGAGACGCAAGAGGCAGGAGATATGGGGATATATGTATACATATAGCTCATTCACTTTGTTATACAGCAGCAACTAACACCCCATTGTAACGCAATTATGCTCCCATAAAGATGTTAAAAAAAAAAATGAACCACATTGGCAGAGGAGAGTTAGGAAAGTATGCACGTATGTAGTTGGTGGTGGTTGAAGAAGAGTTAAGCCTTCATTTTTCTTCAGTCTCAAATCAGAATATCAAGAAGTTAAAATATAAACATATTACTTAAAGATATGGAGGTCAATATGAAAATACAAAGATGTGGGAAGTGGGATGTGGGAAATAGGGATCAGTGGTCAGAGGAGTGCTATCTTAGTAACAAGTCTTGCTTCACTGTTTGACACTAAGTCATATGCATGTATTACTTGATAAAAATAGAAAATAGATTTAAAAGAAAAAGGCGTGGTCCACATATATTATCCAGATTTTCCAATGCAATTTTAATGTCCAATGATCTTTCCCATTCCCCCTCCATATTCCCTTGTTAAATCATAGCTATGATGCTTCAATTAATAATTTGATTTGGAAAACAGCCACTCTAAGAGGAGAAACACACCCAACAGTTCTGTGTAATTTGCATATTTATTATTTGGATATAAATAACACTACTGAAATTATGTCCAAAAGTATTATTCTATGTCCTGAGGTTAAAGAAAATTGTTTATTTTTTACACCAAGTACTTACTTCCATTTTCTAAAAGTGCATGTTATATCATGTCCCATTTTGTAAAAGCAAGGTAAAGTACAAATTAAAGAAGTTTTAATGTATCTTCTTTATTTAATCAGATAGTCCGGGATACATGACATAACTTGTGTTTATACTTTTCCAAATACTTGCAAATATAAATATTCTAAAAATACTTGAAGATGGATCAAGGAAATGTTTACAGTAACAATATTTATTCCGTAGCTATTGTGTCACCTTTTGACTATCATTAAATTATTTACATATGGCTAAAAGTGGGGATCTATTTATGCCATTTCTCCTTCATAAGCAGCAGGGCGTATAGTTGAATAGGTCCTACTCATCTTTAAAGTATCTATGATGCTTCTAGAAAGAATCAAGTCCTCATCTATATATATTGCACTTAGAATTTTTTCTCTGGTTGGTATAACTTGAATCTTTGTCACTTTTATGCCAGAAAATAAGATGTTTCTGTTGAAGTGCCATTTTTCTATGTCAGTAGGTTCCTTCATCTATTCAATGGGTCTGGTAACAATATGCATATGTCTCACATTGATTCAAATGTGTTTCAGTAGTTGTGCCCTTGAAGTGTTTTTGCATTATCTCCAACATGCCTGTCCCCCTTCAGTTCACACCACACTGCATCTGCCTTGATATCCTGCTGTCATCCATCCACCTCATATGACTAAACCAGCAAGACTGAATTGTAATGGGTGGATAGAAACTGGGTGGGATAAAATGGAGATGAATTTTAAGTCAAGATTAAATTTCATTCTAGGACTGCAAAGGAATCAATGGGTCTATGACCTTAAGATTTTTTGTTTAAACATCTACAAATGAACTACTTTGATTGAACTATAAATTGTGCATAAGCTTGTGGATAATTTTTGGAAATAAATTTTTATTCAAATGATAATTAACAAGAGGGTTTTGCAAATTAATTTATTTCTCCAAATTTTCTTTCCTTAATGAGAAATTTGACAATACCTGAAAAGAAATGCATCTAGACTATTTTCTAGACCTCTCAGAATACAATCATGCCCAAATGATTGTGGTTCCCTCTTACTGTTTCCTTTATTATTAAAGGAGAGATTTATCATGAATCTGGATCACATATAAAACAATCTCTGTCCGAAAGGTTCAGCTATTGAGAAAGGAATAAAGGTATTTAGTTTAGTCATCTTGTTCTAGGCCTATAGACTCATGAAATCATGTAAGAGATGGGAAAGAGTTAGGAGAAGCCTGCCTGAAGATCCAGTTTTGGATATAGCCTGCCAACCCCTTACCACTGCCTTTCCCCACATTCAGCCCAGATCTTTCCCTCCATACTCATCTTACACTCATCTATGTCTCATAGAGGAGCCCTCATTTTGTTCTGACCAAATTCTCCCATATTTAGAATGTTTTTCACTAATATTCACTAAAACTGGTAATCAAAAATAATAGCTATAACTTATTAGGTCCTGACTTATATGCATTATCTCATTTTATAACCCTATGTGTACTATTATTATCCTATTTTACAGTTGAGGAAATTGGGTCTTGAGAGATTAATCAAATTGTCCAAAGTCAGACCACAAGCTGGGGCCTGATTCAATGAATGTCAACACCTGTGCATTTAACTTCCATGTGCTAGGCCTCTGGTCATCCCAAGTCCGTACTCCTCACTCACACCACTGCTTGCTTATTGCCATTGTTCTCTGAGAGCCAGGTCAAAGCTCTGAAGAGATTTTATCTTTTAGGGAAGACTCTTCTCTTACCAGCATCTTCAGGGGGACTCTTTTGGTCTGATTGCCTAATCTCAATCTCCTCAATTTGAAGCTCTTCCTTTGACTTCCATGATACATTTTAATGGAATCTTGGCTTTCCTTCCCCTTTGACTTTTTTTTTGCCTAGATTATCTTCCTTCTCCTTTTTGCTATCTGTAGGCATTCCCCTAGGTTTATCCTTAGCTCCCTTTCTCTGGTCACTACATTTTATTGCTTCCAGATGAAACTTACATAAGCACTGAAGACAGATCATTTCACATCTGATCTTCTAATATGTTTGCTATCTTTTTTGAGAATATTCAATTCTGCTATAAAAACCTCAAAACAAACAAGATGGATGAAATGCACAAGAAGTGTTAAGTATAGAGAGTAAGTTGGTAGCTTATGACATGCAGGGAAAACTCGTGGCATATGCTACATATGGGTAATGAGTAAACAAGTAGTTTGTGAGACATAGGCAGAATGCATACAAAGTTAGTCAGTAGCCTGTAACACATACTAACCATAGAGTTAAAGGAATTTATAATGGGACAAATGAGAGTGTTACGAATAGACAAAAAAGGATGAGTAAGCCAAGTTATAATCATGCCCCACCCACAGCTCCAGCAGAAGTACTGATATTCCTCTGGAAGCTTTTAGCATTTTATTTGAACCTCATGTTTGCTACCTTTCCTGCCATGTACACATCCTATTTCCACATCTAGACTGAAAGCTCCCAGAAGGCAGGCCCACTGACATATGCATCCTTTAATATGGGGGGCATTTGGCATCCAGAGCTGCTGCCTAATACAGTTGAATAGATGATAGCATAACCTGGACACCTCGGCTAAAAGTTAACTCCTTCTCTTTTATTGTCATTTTCATAAAACTGTCCATCTGTGAAGTAATTGATATTTTAAAAATGATCATTTTATCAAGAGTTAATGTTTGCCAGTTTTCTCAGTAGTTAAATATGTGTATCACCCAGGTAGAAAGAGTTTCTTTTCCTTTTACTGAAAGTAAACAAGTAAATAAATAAAAATAATTTACACACACATATGCTGATGCATTATACATATACCTTATTTTGGATGTAATAATAATACATAACACAGAGGCAGTACAGTATAGCAGGAAAAAGCATTGACTCTGGAGTTCAGTGCCGGGTTTTGAGACCTGGATTTGTAACTTCCTATGTCTGCAACCTCGAGTAAGCTTATTTTTTACCTACCTTCCCCAGTGTCCTCATCTACTAATGCTGGGAAAATAGAAATGGTACCTAGTGCATAGGGCTATTGTAAGGAATAAATGAGCTAAAGCAGGCAAAAATTGCTTAGAATAGTGTCTGGCAAGTGGTATGCTGTCAATACATCATAGCTCTTATTATAAGAGCTACAAATCCTACAAAGCCATTTTAAACAGACTTCTTTCTCTATACTCTGTGTGAATAACCTTCCAGCCAGAGCTGTTTGCCTTTCAAAACCAGATTCCAGTGTCACATCCTCCCTAGATAAGTGAATACATGCACACTATTATCAAGGCCAAGAAGAGCTGCAAATAATGCTGATGGTCATTAACTCTAATAATACTCCCTTTAAGTTTGTTTTTTCCTGTTGAGTTTATGAGCCATTTCACATTCACCACATCACTGGATTTTCACAACACCTCTGTAGCAAAAGCTGCCAGCTATTATTTCTCATTTTTGAAAAATAAGAAACTAAAGCACAAAGGGGTTAAAATGGCTTGCCTTTGGTTACCTGGAGGATGACCATGAACTCAGGGCATTGTAACTCCTGACCATGGACCTTCTTTCTGCCCAACACTGGTAGAGTGGGTTCTACTGACAGATCTTAAGAAGTGCAATAGCTTCAAGCCTACAATCCCTGTCCCCCACACTCTTTTTCTTTTCTTTCTAAAAGAAAAAGAAATACCTTATTGTTTGTTTTACTCAAGAATTTTGCTACTAGGGTCCTCCTTCCTTCAAGATGATCTTCAAGTTCTGAGAAAATGGAAAGTAGAACCTCCTCACAAAAACTGGTGTTTCCCTCATTCATATCATGCTGCTTTTAAGCCTAGTGGCTGCATAACAGGAATTTGAGCAGCACTTACTCAGAGATGCATTGTCTGGGTTTAACTCTTCTTTGCCACTTACCAGCTTCATGACCTTAAGAAAGTTACTTAACTTCCCTATGCCTCAGTTGCCCCATCTGTAAAATGGGAATAATGTATTACCTACCTCATAGGGTTCTTGTGATGATTGTAAGAAATAATATGTGGGCTTCCCTGGTGGCGCAGTGGTTGAGAATCTGCCTGCCAATGCAGGGGACACGGGTTCGAGCCCTGGTCTGGGAAGATCCCACATGCCGCGGAGCGACTAGGCCCGTGAGCCACAACTACTGAGCCTGCGCGTCTGGAGCCTGTGCTCCGCAACAAGAGAGGCCGCGATAATGAGAGGCGCGCGCACCGCGATGAAGAGTGGCCCCCGCTTGCCACAACTAGACAAAGCCCTGGCACAGAAACGAAGACCCAACACAGCCATAAATAAATAAATAAATAAAAATTAAAAAAAAAAAAAAAAAGAAGAAATAATATGTGTAAGGTACTCAA
This sequence comes from Balaenoptera ricei, assembly GCF_028023285.1. Lineage (NCBI taxonomy): Eukaryota > Metazoa > Chordata > Mammalia > Artiodactyla > Balaenopteridae > Balaenoptera > Balaenoptera ricei. The sequence continues at coordinate 127,589,754 of NC_082640.1, read as the reverse complement.
AAGAGCACCTGACAAAATAGATATGTGCTCCTGTTATTATTATGTGTGGGAAAATAGTCTTTAATTCTTTCTCCTTTTGGCTGGTATTGCTCCAGCTATCTAATGTAAGAGCTGTCATTGTGTGAACCAAAACAACCAGATCCTATAATGCTCAAATGCTAAACCAGTGCACTGCTTTGCACCTCTCACCTCAGATCTTTGACTCCCCCAGAGCTGCTCTCCCTCACATACCTTGAATTAAAATATCCGTGATCTCATATTGCCCCAAAACCTATCTCGACAACTCTATTTCCTGACTTTTACCCTCATCGCCATGATCACCCTCCAGTTTTACCTAAGGAATATGTTGCTGTAGCAACACTCACCACCCACAGACAACAGTCAAATTTCATTTCTCAGATACAACTATTAGAAAATAAATGGTCCATGTAACAGTCTTTGTGGTTTGTTTCCCTGTTCATTTGTGAAATCTCCTACCTGTTTGAGGCATTCATAAATGTAATAAAATACCCTTTTAAACATTTGAGCAATAATTTGTTAATTCAACCAAAACACTATTCAGGTTCTCAGTGTTTTAAAAGTAGCTTTCTCTCAACATAAAGTAAAACAAAACAAAGCAAACAAACAAAAAAAAGCACAGTCATAAGCTACTTCAGTCCTAGATTTTGTTTAGTCAGACTGCTTCTTATTTTGTAACAGAAACATGAAATGAATTGTAACATATTATTTGCTGAAAAGAATTCTGCCTCTTTTATTTTTACACCCCAGGGCAAAAATGATTTATTTAACTGTTTCAGAAACAAGAAGAGGATGGAGAATTTCTACCTCTCTTCAATAGCCTCCCCACCAAATCCATTCTTATTCCCCCAATCTAAGACAAAGTAATAACACATGGTATGTGTACCAGCAGTGGCCAACACCACACATCTCTAAGATACTTTTCCAGGTGCATAGTCAGACAAAACCCAGTCCAGGCCCCAACACTGGGCTGTCACGTGTCAGTAGCAACCCTGTTCAAATCCTTTCCCACTCTCCAGCCTTCTTAGGGTGATTCCTTAGTAAGTGATGATTGCAGTTGAGTCTGCCCAACTGTGGAGGCCTGGGAATGGAGGTAAGGAGGAAACATTGCTCTATCAATGCCATCTCTCCATCCTGTTGGGAGATAGAGCAGCAGATGAATAAGCAGAACCCCACCCCCACCCTTCCCTTTATTCTCCCACTTTTCCCTATCTCACAACCTCCTCCAATTCTCCTCTCCTATCTCTGATAATACCCCAAACTGATGATTATTAATCATAACCAAAACAGCATTTGACAAGAATATATATAGATATAATATCACCCGAAATTTAAGAAAAGAGTAAAGCTAAGAAAGATTTAGGACAATGCTCTTATAAGAACTTTTTAGAATAAAACTCTCAGGAATTTTGATCACGTGCCATTAAAAATCAGTGTATAGGGGCTTCCCTAGTGGCGCAATGGTTAAGAATCCACCTGCCAGAGAGATTGGTTCAAGATGGCAGAGTAGAAGGATGTGCACACACCCCCTCTTGTGAGAGCACCGTAATCACAACTAACTGCTGAACAGTCATCAACAGGAAGACACTGGAACTCAGCAAAAAATATACCCCACATCCAAAGACAAAGGAGAAGCCACAATGAGATGGTAGGAGGGGTGCAATCACAATTAAATCAAATCCCATAACTGCTGGGTGGGTGACGCACAAACTGGAGAACAATTATACCACAGAAGTCCACCCACTGGAGTGAAGGTTCTGAGCCCCACGTCAGGCTTCCCAACCTGGGGGTCTGGTAATGGGAGAAGGAATTCCCAGAGAATCAGACTTTTAAGGCTAGCAGGATTTGATTGCAGGACTTCGACAGGACTGGGGGAAACAGAGACCCCACTTTTGGAGGGCACACACAAAGTAGTGTGCGCACTAGGACCCAGGGGAAGGAGCAGTGAACCCAGGGGAGACTGAACCAGACCTACCTGCTAGTGTTGGAGGATCTCCTGCAGAGGCAGGGGGGCAGCTGTGGCTCACCGTGGGGACAAGGACACTGGCAGCAGAAGTTCTGGGAACTACTCATTGGTGTGAGCCCTCCTGGAGTCCGCCATTAGCCCCAGCAAAGAGCCTGTAAGCTCCAGTGCTGGGTGGACTCAGGCCAAACAACCAACAGGGAAGGAACTCAGCCCCACCCATCAGCAGACGAGCAGATTAAAGTTTTACTAAGCTCTGCCCACCAGAGCAACACCCAGTTCTACCCACCACCACTCCCTCCCATCAGGAAGCTTGCATAAGCCTCTTAGATAGCCTCATCCACCAGAGGGCAGACAGCAGAAGCAAGAACTACAGTCTTGCAGCCTACAGAACAAAAACCACAATCACAAAAAGATAGATAAATGAAAAGGCAGAGGACTATGTCCCAGATGAAGGAACAACATAAAACCCCAGAGAAACAATTAAGTGAAGTGGAGATAGGCAACCTTCCAGAAAAACAATTCAGAATAATCATAGTGAAGATGATCTAGGATCTCGGAAAAAGAATGGAGGCAAAGATCGAGAAGATGCAAGAAATGTTTAACAAAGACCTAGAAGAATTAAAGAACAAACAGAGATGAACAAAACAATAACTGAAATGAAAAATACACTAGAAGGAATCAATAGCAGAATAACTGAGGCAGAAGAATGGATAAGTGATCTGGAAGACAGAATGGTGGAAATCACTGCCGCAGAACAAAGAAAAAAGAATGAAAGAAAATGAAGACAGCGTAAGAGACCTCTGGTGGGACAACATTAAACACACCAATATTTGCATTATAGGGGTCCCAGAAGAAGAAGAGAGAGATGAAGGACCTGAGAATATATTTGAAGAGATTATAGTCAAAAATTTCCCTAACATGGGAAAAGAAATAGCCACTCAAGTCCAGGAAGCACAGAGAGTCCCAGGCAGGATAAACCCAAGGAGAAACACGCTGAGACACATAGTAATCAAATTGACAAACATTAAAGACAAAGAAAAATTATCAAAAGCAACAAGGGAAAAACGACACATAACATACAAGGGAACTCCCATAGGTTAACAGCTGATTTCTCAGCAGAAACTCTGCAAGCCAGAAGAGAGTGTCATGATGTATTTAAAGTGATGAAAGGGAAGAACCTAAAACCAAGAATACTCTAAACAGCAAGGATCTCATTCAGGTTCCACAGAGAAATCAAAAGCTTTACAGACAAGCAAAAGCTAAGAGAATTCAGCACGACCAAGCCAGCTCTATAACAAATACTAAAGGAACTTCTCTAAGTGGGAAACACAAGTGAAGAAAAGGAGCTACAAAAACAAACCCAAAACAATTAAGAAAATGATAATAGGAACATACATATTGATAATTACCTTAAATGTGAATGGATTAAATGCTCCAAACAAAAGACAGAGACTGGCTGAATGGATACAAAAACAAGACCCATATATATGCTGTCTACAAAAGAACCACTTCAGACCTAGGGACACATACAGTCTGAAAGTGAGGGGATAGAAAAAGATATTCCATGCAAATGGAAATGAAAAGAAAGCTGGAGTAGCAATACTCATATCAGATAAGATAGACTTTAAAATAAAGAATGTTACAAGAGACAAGGAAGGACACTACATAATGATCAAGGGATCAGTCCAAGAATAAGATATAACAATTGTAAATATATATGCACCCAACATAGGAGGAGCACCTCAATACATAAGGCAAATGCTAACAGCTATAAAAGAGGAAATTGAAAGTAACACAATAACAGTGAGGGACTTTAACACCTCACTTACACCAATGGACAGATCATCCAGACAGAAAATTAATAAGGAAACAAAAGCTTTAAATGACAGAATAGACCAGATAGATTTAGTTGATACTTATAGGACATTCCACCCAAAAACAGAAGATCACACTTTCTTCTCAAGTGCACATGGAACATTCTCCAGGATAGATCACATATTGAGTCATAAATCAAACCTCCATGAATTTAAGAATATTGAAATCGTATCAAGCATCTTTTCCAAATAAATTACAGGGAAAAAAGTGTAAAAAACACAAAGAGATGGAGGATAAACAATACACTACTAAATAACCAAGAGATCACTGAAGAAATCAAAGAGGAAATCAAAAAGATCCTACAGACAAATGACAACGAAAACAAGACAATCCAAAACCTATGGGATGCAGCAAAAGCAGTTCTAAGAGGGAAGTTTATAGCAATACAATCCTACCTTAAGAAACAAGAAAAATCTCAAATGAACAATCTAACCTTACACCTAAAGGAACTAGAGGAAAAAGAACAAACAAACCCAAAGTTAGCAGAAGGAAAGAAATCAAAGAGCAGAGCAGAAATAAATGAAATTTAAAAAAAGAGAACAATAGCAAAGATCAGTAAAACTAAAAGCTGGTTCTTCAAGAAGATAAACACAATTGATAAAGGTTTAGCCAGACTCATCAAGAAAAGGAGGGAGAAGACTCAAATCAATAAAATTGAAATGAAAAAGGAGAAGTCACAACAGACACCACAGAAATACAAAGAATCCTAAGAGACTACTACAAGCAACTCTATGCCAATAAAATGGACAACCTGGAAGAAATGGACAAATTCTTAGAAAGGTATAACCTTCCAAGACTGAACCAGGAAGAAATAGAAAACATGAACAGAGAAATCACAAGTAATGAGATTGAAACTGTGATTAAACATCTTCCAACAAACAGAAGTCTAGGAACAGATGTCTTCACAGGTGAATTCTATCAAACATTTAGAGAAGAGCTAACACCCATCCTCCTCAAAGTCTTCCAAAAAATTGCAGATGAAGGAGCACTCCCAAACTCATTCTACGAGGCCACCATCACCCTGGTACCAAAACAAGACAAAGATACTACAAAAAAAGAAAATTACACACCAACATCATTGATGAACATAGATGCAAAAATCCTCCACAAAATCCTAGCAAACAGAATCCACCAGCACATTAAGAAGATCATATACCATGATCAAATGGGATTTATCCCAGGGATGCAAGGATTCTTCAATATATGCAAATCAATCAATGTGATACACCATATTAACAAACTGAAGAATAAAAACCATATGATCATCTCAATAGATGAAGAAAAAGCTTTTGACAAAATTCAACACCCATTTATGATAAAAACTCTCCAGAAAGTGGGCATAGAGGGAACCCACCTCAACATAATAAAGGCAATATATGACACACCCCCAGCAAACATCATTCTCAATGGTGAAAAAGTGAAACCATTTCCTCTAAGATTAGGAGCAAGACAAGGATGTACACTCTCACCACTATTATTCACATAGTTTTGGAAGTCGTAGCTACGGCAATAAGAGAAGAAAAAGAGATAAAAGGAATGTGAATTGGAAAAGAAGTAAAACTGTCACTGTTTGCAGATGACATGATACTATACATAGAAAATCCTAAAGATGCCACCAGAAAACTACTAGAGCTAATCAATGAATTTGGTAAAGTTGCAGGATACAAAATTAAGGCACAGAAATCTCTTGCATTCCTATACACTAATGATGAAAAATCTGAAAGAGATATTAAGGAAACACTACCATTTACCATTGCAACAAAGAGAATAAAATACCTAGGAATAAGCCTACCTAAGGAGACAAAAGACCTGTACTCAGAAAAGTATAAGACACTGATGAAAGAAATCAAAGATGGCACAAACAGTTGGAGAGATATACCATGTTATTGGAAGAATCAATATTGTGAAAATGACTATACTACCCAAAGCCATCTACAGATTCAGTGCAATCCCTATCAAATTACCAATGGCATTTTTTACAGAACTAGAACAAAAAAATCTTAAAATTTGTATGGAGACACCAAAGATCCTGAATAGCCAAAGCAATCTTGAGGGAAAAAAACGGAGCTGGAGGAATCAGATTCCCTGACTTCGGACTACACTACAAAGCTACAGTAATCAAGACAATATGGTACTGGCACAAAAACAGAAATAGAGATCAATGGAACAGGATAGAAATCCCAGAGATGAACCCACACACCTATGGTCACCTAATCTATGACAAAGGAGGCAAGGATATACAATGGAGAAAAGACAGTCTCTTCAATAAGTGGTGCTGGGAAAACTGGACAACTACATGTAAAAGAATGAAATTAGAACATTCCCTAACACCATACACAAAAACTCAAAATGGATTAAAGACCTAAATGTAAGACCAGACACTATAAAACTCTTAGAGGAAAACATAGAAAGAACACTCTATGACATAAATCACAGCAAGATCCTTTTTGACCCACCTCCTTGAGAAATGGAAATAAAAACAAAAATTAAAAAACGGGACCGAATGAAACTTAAAAACTTTTGCACAGCAAAGGAAACTGTAAATAAGATGAAAAGACAACCCTCAAAATGGGAGAAAATATTTGCAAACAAATCAACAGACAAAGGATTAATCTCCAAAATATATAAAAGCTCATACATCTCAATATCAAAAAAACAAACAACCCAATCAAAAAATGGGCAGAAGACCCAAGTAGACATTTCTCCAAAAAAGGCATACCGATGGCCAAAATGCACATGAAAAGCTGCTCAACATCACTAATTATTAGAGAAATGCAAAACAAAACCTCACACCAGTCAGAATGGCCATCATCAAAAAATCTAAAAGCAATAAATGCTGGAGAGGGTGTGGAGAAAATGAACTCTTGTACTGTTTGTGGGAATGTAAATTGATACAGCCACTATGGAGAACAGCATGGAGGTTCCTTAAAAAACTAAAAATAGAATTACCATATGACCCAGCAATTCCATTACTGAGCATATACCCAGAGAAAACCATAATTCAAAAAGGCAGATGCACCCCAATGTTCATTGCAGCACTGTTTACAATAGCCAGGTCATGGAAGCAATCTAAGTGTCCATCAACAGAGGAATGGCTAAAGAAGATGTGGTACCTATATACAATGGGTATCACTCAGCCATAAAAAGGAACGAAATTGGGTCATTTGTAGAGACGTGGATGGACCTAGAGACTGTCATACAGAGTGAAGTAAGTCAGAAGGAGAAAAACAAATATCATATATTAACGCATCTATGTGGAATCTAGAAAAATGGTACATATGAGCCAGTTTGCAAGACAGAAATAGAGACACAGATGTAGAGACAAATGTATGGACACCAAGGGAGGAAAGCGGGGGCGGGAGTGGTGGGTGGGATGAATTGGGAGATTGGGTTTGACATATATACACTTTTATGTATTCAGTAGATACCTAGTAAGAACTTGCTGTATAGCACAGGGAACTCCACTTCACTGTACAGTAGAAACTAACACAACATTGTAAAACAACTATACCCCAATAAAACAAAAACAAATTCATATGCAGAAATACAATATAAATATTTTTATAAATGTGCATATGTAAATATGCACAGAGATTATGCATCAGAATGTTTGTTTTGAGAACAATAGAAAAATAGTTTGTTGAAGTCTTATAAAACCTACTTTTTAATAGCCAACCTTGGAAAGGTAGTGTCAGCACTCTTTGAAAGTCTAAAAATATTGCTACTGCTATTAAATAAACATGTTCAAAAATTAAAAAAAAAAGAATCCGCCTGCTTATGCAGGGGACATGGGTTCGATTCCTGGTCGGGGAAGATCCCACATGCCACAGAGCAACTAAGCCCATGCGCCACAACTACTGAGCCTGCACTCTAGAGCCCTCAAGCCACAACTACTGAAGCCCGCATGCCCTAGAGCCCGCATGCCATAACTACTGAGCCCACACACCACAACTACTGAAGCCTACACGCCTAGAGCCAGTGCTCCACAACAAGAGAAGCCACTATAATGAGAAGCCCGTGCACTGCAACAAAGGGTAGCCCCTGCTCACTGCAACTAGAGAAAGCCCACATGCAGCAACAAAGACCCAACGCAGCCAAAAATAAATAAAAATTATTAAAAAGAAAAATCAGTGTATATAAATATAATAGGTGGTTTTTATTTCTCTAAACCACCAGGCCCCTTTGGTATTTTAACTTTACTAGGAAAATTCAGTTGAGTCCCTTAAAACAATAAAAACTCATTTATATATGTGGACAAAGGAGACAAGGACAACTTGCAGGGGCATATAAACTAGAAGACGTTTGAAAAATCTGGCCTTATGAGATTATAAATATGGTATAAATAATAAATGTGCTGATTTAGTCTGATTCTGTGTTAAGAGATGCACTCTGAATTTCAAAGGCAGATGCTTTTTTTTATTTTAATTCAGAGAAATGACTTAGGGATTCTTCCCAAAATTCTAAATATCAGACAAGTCCTTCCTGCCGTACTGACATTCTCTATTAAAAGTGAGTAAGTATTACTGCCAAAAATTGAGAAAGTAATTCCTTTTGAAGAAGCAGTGTAGGTAGGTGGTAGAGAGATGATGGGTATATATCAGGAAAACAGACATCACAATAGACAGCATAGGGCCGAGGTATGCCAACTGCATGGAATGAGATGATTCCCTATTGTGGAAAGTCTAGCTTTCCAGTAATGGAGGTTAGTGGGTGGTTCCACTATAATTGGGAAAGAACAGAAAGATTTCTCGTATTGAAAGTTGTTTCAAGGGAATTTTTTAAATACTAGGTGAATATAATTTTCAACCTGTAATAACTGTTTCTTTTATTGTATCTAAGGCATTATATCCTCTGGTAATTATAATTTTAAGCAAGTTAAACAGCAGTTAAAAGAGATAAGGGAGGGAGTTCCCTGGTGGCCTAGTGGTTAGGATTCTGGGCTTTCACTGCCGTGGCCCGGGTTCAACCCCCAGTCAGGGAACTGAGATTCCGCAAGCCACACAGTGTGGCCAAAAAAAAAAAAAAAAAGGAAAAAAGAAAGTGAGATACGATTTAAACATAATGCAAAGAAAAAATATTTCCTCCTCATCTTCAGGTTGGGAAGAAACTGAAGCAATTACCTGAGAAGAGGTTGTATATCTATAAATTAAAGGGAATTTCCTAATGGTGAAATTCAAGCTAAACCCAATTTTAGCTAAAGAGTATCTTGATTGTTATCCTAATGAGTCTCAGGTGGAGATAGTTGTTGCCAAATTCAGTAGTTCCTAGTATTTGGCTTTCCTTGTTTAAGACTTCAGAATATTTGAAATTAATAAAAGGTATTAGTACAGTATACCCCTGATGACTATTTAAGATAGAGTGTGGAAATTCACCAAAAGCTTTGCAGGCTTGGAATTAAGCCCTCAGAGTATGTTAGTGGAAAGAAGAAAAAAAGCAATTCTCTCTCTCGCCATGTCAATGGAGGATATGTTTTCCAGATTCTTCTTGTGTCCAGTACTAATAAGAGGGAGCTCCACTTGAATTCCTTTGAGAGCATACACAGTTTAAATCTGGGCTCATGTTTAAGTTGTCTGCTTTATACTCAGAGAACTAAAAGATTTACACCTTGAGGCTAGCTTTCGTCCAGTTGCTTTGAAAGGAGAGCACGTTAGCGCATTGAACTCTGTGAGCAGTGTCTGATGTAATGAATGGACGATTTAACATGGGATTAACACTTTCCTCACAAAAATACCTCCAGTGTGTACAGACCAAGGTCTCAAAACAAAGGCAGCTAGCCTCCACAGGCAACCAGACATTCTGATTGGTCAAATAAAGCCAGTGTTTATTATTTTTATTATGAAAGGGCAAATCATGGTTCTGACCAGCCTCTAGCAATAAAACAGGACCCACGGGCTTCCTTTATTAGCTTTTGATATTAATCAGACAACCTGCTTATTGCTATTCTAGTTGCTCTGGAGGGTACAGATTCAGTCCCAAGTATTAAAGACTTCAAGAAATGCAGTTGGGAAACCAGGACTATCACACAGGAAACAACAGCAAATAATATGAGGCGGTATGTTCATATAGCAAAGGCTTCTGGTTCTGTTGGAGAGAAATAAGAAGCCACGTAGAATTTTTCAAATTGAGAGCAGGCGTGGGGAGAGGAAGGTGACCTAAGTGGATCTGTGCTTTGCGATAACCTTGGAGGGAGTGTGGAGGGCAGAGTGTAACAGGAGTAGAGACCAGGAGCCTGGTTTGGAGGCTGTTACAAGAGTCTAGGTGATGTAAAGCAGAGGTAGTGGGAACAGAAAGAGCACAAAGGATGCATTCAAGAGACATGTCTAAGGTGGAAAGAGTAACCAATTGTTCATGGAAGAGAGAAAGAGGAAGGTTCAAGGATATCTGTGGTTTCTCCTTTGGAGAAGGATGTTAACCTGAAATAGGTGGTTTTGGGAATTTTGGCATGAAACGGTGATAACTTCGGTCCAAAAACAGGATGCTTTTGATGTTAGAAAACTCAGGTAAATATCGTGACTGTAGGTCAGACTTCTGATAGAACTCAGGGCTCCATTGACTACAGGTGATATACATATAAAATGGAAGTTGGTGCTGCCTACAGTGTTCTCACCACTCAACACCCCTGAAAAGGGAGCTCTAACATTCACACAGACTTGATGCTAAGCTACCATTCTCATTCACTCCTCCAGTAGGATTTGATCCTATTTCTACTTTCACTACACCTGCTCACCCTTGAACCTCAGTTTGAATGATGCATCCTCACCCTTCCAGGACCAGCAAGTCAAGCGTATGTTCTCTGAAATCCTCTTTTATAGCTCGCTATTACTTTTCTTCATAGCACTTAGCACACTTTGTAACTGTCCATCTGTTAATTTACTTATTGTCTTTCATGAGATCATAAATTCCTTTAAAGCAAAGACATGTTTCTATTTTATTCATCACTGTATTTCCAGTATGGGGCTCAGTGCCAAGAATGTGGGAAGTGCTCAATAATATACATTGAATGAATGAATGAACTCTCCATTTCAGTTCCATTGCCTTTGATGCTTTGGGTACCTCAAGGATGCTGTCTCTATGAGCAGAAATTTGATAGTCAGTTGTATGTGATTGGAGAGGAAGTTAAAGATAAAAGCGTGATGGAAAAATATAAGTGGATTTAATGTCTCACCAGATACAGGAGACGAAGAAGGGAGATGTCAGTGACTCAAACCTGGGTGAATGGAAGCTTTCTCTCCCTCGTCTCATTCTCTCGGGGAATGCTACATTACAGGCCAGGGAAAAGTGCTTTATTTTGGCAGTTAAGTTGGAGTTGTACTCAAATTCAAAGTGCTGAATCGTATGATAATTCTATTTTTGATTCTTTGAAGAACCGCCGTACTGTTTTCCACAGCAGCAACATCATTTTGTATTACCACCAATAGTCTACAACTATGTGAATATGCTTAAGCTTACTGAACTGTGTGCTTAAAAATAGTCATGATGGTAAATTTTATGACGTGTTTTTTACCAAATTTTAAAAAAATGTGAGGTGTTCATTGGGTGCCTACTGGTTTCCACTGAGCACGTTGGCAGCATCTCAGCTGACAGATTCCTTGTATGATACTGGAATCTGTAAACCCAAGTGTTTCAGTGGAGAGCCTGGGGGGGAGAAGATGGAGTGTTAGATAATAAACCCATTCTAACCTTATCGCTACCCTGAGTTTTCATCCAGATGGATTAAGTATTCTCATTGTTCATAAAAGCCTGAATATCAGTTTTATACTGACTATGAAGTAGTATTGAAAAAAAAATTAGGAAATTTAATATATTTTATTTGGCCTTCTTTCTAGCATTTACTATTTTGTTTTCATTAAGCCACCCCAAGCTGAACTTAAGATGATTTCATTTTCTTTCATCATTTGATCTCCCCTTCAAGCCTCCTGTGCTCTAATTATTAATATTGATGGGATGTCAGTAACTCAAAATACCCAAAGAATATTGGCCTCTAACACCTCTCTCATACTTCTGTGCTCTTTTAAAAGAATCCAGAGTATTCTCTTTAACAGTTTCAAAAACTGAAGAGAACAAATTTCCTGAATATAAACATAGTCTCAACAATAAAAATATTGTATTCATTCCCTGTTGACTAAAATATATATATTTTATAGATAAAGTATATATCTTTTATTTTATGTGTATCTATAAAATGTCTCAGATGGAGAAGATTTGGAGAGGGAAGATGGGAAGAACCTATTCGAGTCTGAGAATTAACAAAGGTAAATGTTATTTATTCCAAGAGAGAGGCCGGCAAATTGAATTCTTATCCCTCATCTTTAAAGAGGGAAAAGACAGAGCTAATATTCTATAACACGACGAGAGAGTCAGAGAAAGGCCAGTGGGGTTGCCCTCTCACTTCTGGGTTGATATCCCCAGGTGTAGCAAAGTCATGGTGTGTGTGTCTGAGCAAAAGGAGACCCAGCAGAGCCTCTACTGAATTCTCTCTGTACAGAGAGGGGGAGAGGATTTCCTGCTCTGCTGGTGAAGCCTTCTCTGTGCTGAAATCACCTTTCCTCACAGTCCTACCATTCCTCCAGGAGGCTCAGGAGTCAGTGGGGAGGGATTTACACAGCCTTTTCCCTGACCGAGAGTATTTCTGCTGGTTTTCCATGCCATTGGTCAGAAGACCCAGTAAGAGGCACACTGCACCCTCCCCCAGGTCTCCCCCTCCTCGTTCTGAAGGCACATTCAGATACTAACCCAAGAATGCTGCAGTCGTTCAAGACTACCCAGCTTGTAATGGACAGAGCATTTCTAAATCCCTTCCTGGCTCTCCACTTGCATCTCCTAGGACTCGGGGTGACCCTGCTAAACAGAAGACCAGGAAAACGATCATTCTCAAGAGGATTCCCCAGTGAGATTTCCAATTAGCAGCTGTCCAATCACCCAGAGAGTGTGTGAGGAAGGGTTATTACTAAACAATGACATATTCACAAATACATTTAAAACTGTGAATTCCTATGCTAAATATGAGATAGTGAAAGAAAGTTGGTACAAAGTATTCTAATCTTCCAATAACTGTAAAGCCAAATCCACAGTAAGACCATTCACAAAAGATATAATTTAGCAAAAATATAATAATAATGATCTTCAGTATTTCATAGATGTGTGTGTGTGTGCTGTAACTATAGTGTAGCAAGCGACACTCTCCCTCTTTCCCCACTATAATAAATCATGTCATATTATGTGAATTCGGTAGAAAACAAAGAGGTAGAGTACCAGAAAGATATATGGCATCCAATTTTATTGAATAGACTTGCCTAAATCACTGCTATTTTAAAACAAAAATTCCTGATGCTAAATCTGAAGGTCAAAAATCTTCTGAAGGTATCAGATTTGAAATGCCATATAATAGTAAGAATAAATCACATTTCTGGAATAGACAAGCCAATATAGAATCTGTTGTGCAGGGGTGTGTGAATTTATCCGATACACAGACCTTAAAATAGGCCAGATAGTAAGTCTGGCTAATAATAATTTCAAGGTCCCTGCCTCTACAAGGTAAGGGCTAAGGTAACTGCTGATTATCCCTAGTACTTACAAAGTGATAACAGATAAGCCTAATAGGATTTGAATTTAAGTAGCTGTGATTCTTTTCCCTCCCTCTTCCAGCTCTGTGAAGTGGAAATTCTGTAGGCACCAATAGAAAAGGCACACTTTCAGACTTAAGGCATGCCCTGATGATCAAGCACACTTACCATACAAATCCTTCCAGACCAGATCAGAGCATGCAACTATGCACCACAGTAAGCTGTCCAGAGACCTAAATTAAAATGCCGGCCACTTTGTTATAATAAGAATTTCCTAAAACAGGAATAGTAGTACTTCTGATCAATTTATTAGGAGACACACTAACCAATGGGCCTGGAACTGCTGGCCCCATGGAATAATGATCTGATTCATGACAAAAAGCTAGAAAAGTCCATGTGTTCAGTTATTAATATACAGCATTTTTGCTAAATCACTGGCACTTTATGCATGTGCCTACACACACGTGAACCATGTGTGTGTGTTATTTCTTTAGTGCTTACTATAGACCAGCTACATTACTAGGGACCTGAGATAAATGCTGAAGAAAAGAGACATAACCGTTGCCTCCAAGAAAATCCAGTCTAGTGGAGCAGTGCTTCTCAAACTTTTAACATGCATTCAAATCACCTGGGGATCTCATTAGTATGCACTGTGTCTGGGGTAGTGCTGAGATTCTGTGTTCCTAACTACTCCCTTTTAATGCCAATGTTGCTGGCATTTGAGTAGTAAGGTACTGGAGGGCATAGATATTACATTCCACAAATAAACAATTATATGCTTACATTTGTGAAAAGTGATATGAAGGAAAAAGTGCAAGGATCCATGAGATCAAATAAAGTGGGGGACCCCATATATACTTCAGGGCTTGGTGAGGGGTTGTTTAAGCCATAAGCTGAAGGAGTTTAGAATGTGGCAGACTAAGTTATTGAGACCTACTGTAGTGAATGCCACATGCACCTTTGGTGTCTTTGTGCCTGAAGGTATTTTCCTGGACACCAGAGTATGCATGACCTAGCTCAGGAATTGCTGGAAGTGCCTAAGGCCAAATACCCTGGAGCTACTTGCTTGAGGGACAGGAGTTTGTAAATAAATACTGCAGCTTCACCACCCATTGGTGGGACACATTTAGTTGGGTTTCATAGATTCTCAGATGGTTCCCTGCAATATTGGCCCCTAGTTTCCCATAGCTATAACTCATATTAACTTCCCTGTCTCATTCCTTGCCAATGACTTCTGCCTCTCCTCCAAATAAATTAGTAGCTCCCAAATCCTTGTCTCAGGGTTTGCTTTTGAGGGAACCCAAATTAAGAAATCAACCCTTTCAAAGAGGACAACAAACAGTGATGAAATATACATGCACTCGTCCATGTCTATATGTGTACATACACACACACACACACACACACACACACAACTAGGTTGAAGTCTAAGGGGGAAGAAAGAACACAGAAACCTAAAATGAGCACTGAGACTACTTACTTTTGAGCTTGGATATTTGCCACCAGTCCTGTTGATCTTGAACTTTTGTTTTTATAGCCTCATGGGGAGAGAAGAACAAATGTCTAAACCTGACCCCACCCCAGGAAACCTCCTACCAATCATCTGAGCTACATCCTCAATGTCAGGGTAAACCAGAAGTAAAACTCTCTCTCCTAATCTCAGAGAACTGCAACAGATGTTACCTTGGGATTGAACAGAGCAGGGAGGAAATACCCTAAAGAAGTAACCATAAGCTGACCCTGTTTCCTGACTCAGATGGTGGCTTCATGGTTATTTGTAAAACTGTACATAAGTATTTATGTACACTTCTATATGTACATTTTACTCCACAATTTTTAAAGATGTAATTTTTAAAAAATCTAACAGACAAGAGAGGAATGATTTTGGTAAATGGAAATCGTGTAAGAATTATGAGATGTTTTGGAGGAACAGAGAACAAGCCAGTGTGGCTGGACCATAATCAACAAGGGGGAGAATGGTGGTGGATTCAATCATACATTCATTTACTCACTTGTGACAAGCCCTACCTTATGGAGCTTACATTGAGTGAGAGACAGGCAAGACAATCAAATAAATGAACATGATAATTGCTATGAAGAAAAAAAAACACGTTGGTATCATAGAAAGAGACTGGGGCTAGAGAGTTATTGGTGGGGAAATGGAGATTGGGTTGCCTTTGAAAGATCTCACTTAGGTGCTGGCAATTGAACTGAGACCAGAGAGACAAGAGGATAAACTAGGAAGAGGCATGGGAGCCAATACTTAGTTCTTGGTAAGGATTTGAGCTTTATTTTAGGAGCAACGGAGGTATATGCACAAGAGAGACATAATCAGACTAAGGTTCTTGAAGATCTTCCTGATAAGTCTATGAAGAATTGATTCCATGGGGTCCAGAATGATGCAGGCAGAACAGTGAGAAGACATTTGACAGGCGCCAACTAGGATGATCAAAGTGAAACATAAAACTACATCTATTCAAAGTACACTTTAGACTTAGAATTGAATATTCCTTACATATAACTCTGATAGAGACTCTGCCCCCAGAAGAAAATCACTAATCACTGGGTCCTATCTTTTTGGCTACAATGATTGAGCAAATGACTGGCATATTACTGAAGTTTGATCATTCAGAATCTTTTCTTGGGGTTTTGCTCTGGAGCTAGAGGAGAAGGCTCTCCTTTAGTAGAATGTTATAAGGGTATAACATGAGAACTGCCAGTGGTCTTGTTCAGGTCCTTTGAAGAAAGACAGAAGGAAGCAGGAGAGGATGCAGCCATGAAGGGAGAAGAGAAAGGGAGAGAGATTAAGACAAATCCTGGTGTGATTTAATCTCCTGGCTGCTGTGGTTTTGGCAGTATTCCATTCAACTATTGGAACGACTCCAGGATTTTCCCAGTTACGAATCATATAATTCCCTTTTGCATTTAGCTAATTTGAGTTGGATTTCTGTCAATTACAATTAAAAAAAAAAAAACCCTGACCGGTATAAGAGGTGAGGAAGGTGGTGATGAGCATCTTAGGGGCTAGATGTACCATTTACTAAAATGATGAAGGCAAGTTGAGAACCTGGCTCAGGAGGCAGGAACCAAAGTTCTGTTTAGGAAATGGGAATTTGAAATACCTATGAGATATCAAATATTAAGTACATGGTGGATATATGAATTTAGAGCGTAGCTAAGAATAGAGTGTGGATACGTTTGGGCATCACTGGCATACAGATGATATCCGAAACCATAGGATGAGATGAGATGAGATTACATGAGAGAGAGCATCCAGTGGAAAGAGAAAAGGGCCCAGGAGTAGGACCTGAAAAACTCCAAATTCTATGGACCTGATCAGATAGATGCCAAACTTTAACTAAAGAAAAGGTCTGCAACTCATGCACCATTCCCCCACCTCCATACAACTGTAGTTAAGTTTGTTTGCTGGATGATGTTAGCTAACCCTACAAGTTTCACCTTATTGTGATTGGTCAAAAAATAAAAAGTCTAGGTGAGAGGTGTGAGTGTGTGTGTGTAACTTTAAAGTAGTAAGGCTGATTTTCAAGTGTAGTTCGTAAACTGGCTCTGTAGGCAATTTTGAAAAAATATCTGAGTAGTAAAATAAATATTTATACTTTAGAACTTGGTAGGCATTTGGATTATAACAAGCCTTTTGTGTGCATGAGTCATTCTTCCATTATTTCTTGACTATAGACTTGGCAATGGTCACATGTACTAATTCTGTAATGGCCACCAGAGAATCATTTTCTATATTACCTCCAGGGCCCATGGAACATGATTAGCACTGCCTCTGTTTAGAGAGCAGTTTAAATGAAGGAACTGAAATTTTAATGTTTTTTGAAGTTTCTTGTTTCTGTACTAAACCGAAAGAGTACCTGTCATTGTGACATACATTTCTGAAATGACTGACTGTATATAAATGTATGCAGATGACTTAAAGACAATGCCACCTAAAAGAAGTCTTTACCTATTCAGGTGTATATGAATTTGTTAGGTTATGAGTCTAGATGATCTGTTGGGTTAAGGGTCAAATCATATATCCTGATTAGAACATGTACATAATGATGATCAGAAGTTGTGTTTTCAGAAAATAAAATTACCAAATTTTATCATCCGTTAAGCACTTCGTGGACACTTGAGACTTAGAATTTAAAATTTACTCAGTTAAAAATATAAAGATATTGATCATTGATCATTTTGTTAAGGTCCAATGTAGTTCTAAAAGGCAAAGAATCTTCACAATTCTTGGTCTCTAGCTTAGATTAGCTTCTGAACGCCATGTTCTCCTGATGGAATGTTGTCTCCTTTTCAATTTTCTCTGAAGTATTTTAATATATCTTTGGTGAACTCAGAAATATGCTAAGACCCAGATGTTGTTTTCTTTCAACAATAACAGAATTTATTCAGTGAGGATCGACAACTTTATAAATTTATGAGATTACTTGGGATGTGATTAGTGAAATTCTATCTTTCTCCATATTTGTTTCTGACATTTTAAAATTAATAATCAAATGAAAATGTGAACTAAACTTATTTTCCTTATATATTCTCTCTAGTTCTTTGGATGGGATGACCTTGTGTAAATGAATGAACAAATAAATACCATACATGATTCTTAATAATAATACACAGATTGTCTGAAAAGTCTAGAAACATAGGGAAATATTTTATTTATTATGCTTTTTCAGATTAATAATTGGCTTAAATTTAGAAATGTGTTACCTGCAAAAGAATCTGGGGATCAAAGGGAAATATACTGACAATATTTCTTAAAAATATAGCTAGCATCTTAATTTTGTTTATATTTTACATTTTGGAACTCAGCGGCTCAGAGTCAGATTAATTGTAATTTTTGATTCATGTCATTCTCTCATCATTTGTCTAGATAAAGCCACTTTTCTTTATTTTGTTAATTATGTAATTATTGATTTTTTAATATTGGAATAACCACCTACAAAGCCACCATCCAAAACAAAAGCTAGAACTCTAACAACAGCCTGCATCAAATACTATTTCTCCTACTAGTCCATCCTCCTCCTCCTCCCACCCACCCAAAGGATCCATCATCACCCATTGTTCCTTTTATCTCACTGTAGTAACTATTTTTTCCTAAAAAAAAATACACAAATATATATTTAATAGTTTTTTGTTAATTTTACAAAAAGAATATCAGAATCTGTATAATTTTTTGGAACTTTTGTCACTTAACATTGTCTTGATAAAATTAATTCATATTGCTACTTGCAGCTATATTCCATTCATTTTGATTGCTGTATAATATTCATTGAGTGAATGTACCACAGGTTATTTATCTATCATCTGTTGCTGGACCCGTGGATTCATTCTGTTTTTTAATATGAACAGTGCTGCTACCAACATCCTTTTATATATCTTCCCTTGTACGTGTGTAAGTTTCTGTTGAGTATATACCTGGGCATGAAGGTCATAATGGAGTAAAGAGTATGTAAGTGTTCAATTTTAGGAAAAAAGAGCAGGCTTTTCCTAAGTTGTCACTCTCATCTGTAACATATAAGAGAGACTGTGGATCCACAGGATTGTCAGCATTTCAAATATTTGGAATCCAGTGGAGATAAAATGGTATCCTATTATGATCATGATAGCATTATTTAAAAATAAAAACATTCTGGGGATAAGGTTTACTTTTGAGGCGATCAGAATGTTTTAGAACTAATAGAAGTGATGATTGCCTGACATTGAGAATGTATCAATACTAAATACCACTGAATTATACACTTAAAATGGTTAATTTTATGTTATGTGAATTTTACCTCCATTGGAGAAAAAAAAAAAAAAAAAAGGAACACAGGCTCTGGGTTCAGATGCCTGGGTTCATCCTTGCTCATTTGACCACAGGCCAACTACGTACATGATCTCTAGATTTCAGTTTTCTTATCTGATAAATAGGTACATTAGTAACACTAACCTCCAACGGCAGCCATGAGCACTAAACCCACAACTGCCAGAATAAATATTCAATCAAGTGAGCTGTTAATAAAAAATAATAAATAAAAGAGTAATAAAAACAAAAACATTCCTTCATTTCTAGTTTTCTCAGGTATACTATACATTTCAGAATATGTTAGTGGTATATAAGTCAATACAAAGTAATTAATTACAAAATGATCTATGTGTTACTTTGAGCTAATTTTTTTTCTAACTCTTCTCTCACATCACTACAGGCATGGCCAGGACTATAATATGCAGTCATTATGGCCACTATGTTCTCTTCTAATATCCTACCTCCCTATAGGCAGAATGCCAGGAGGGGAGATCATGTATTTACTTCAAGTTTTTCAAGCATTCATTCTTTCTTACTCTGGAAACCGCACCTCATTTCAAGTGATTTTTAAAATATCTAAGAGGTTTCCATTGACTGCTTAGATTTGTAGAAGGTTTTATTTTATTAAAATATACAGTACCGCATAGACACATTTACAACACATAGTCATTACATTGCAAAGGTATATAGAGCTGGCCCAAGTAATTAGGTATTTTTAAAATCCATTTAATTAGATTTCTAGATTTTCATGTTCCTTTTTCATAAGACATTAACTTAATTTAAATGCAGAGTCATGTTTAAGGTGATTCTCCGGCATCTGTAATGAAGGACTAATGAATGTCGTTTAAATTGTGAAACAGCAAGGGTGTAGGAGAGAAATCCTGCTGCAGAACTCCACAGTCAGCAAAAGCAGGGTAAATGTGATGATAATTCCTGGTGTTTACTGTCATCTGTTAAAATACATGGAATTTCCAAGAGGAAAAGAAGAGTGAGAGTAGTGGTGAAAATGAGGTAGGAGCGTACAGATGTGATCCTGAATGAAACCTTCCTTCCCACCCCTCCTCACTAACCTGAACAGTCCAGTCCGTACAAGGGAGTTTAAAAGCGTGGTAGGCATTACCCATGGAGTGGCAACTTTCATTCTGATTACAGATATTTAAAAGCATCATGCATCATTAAGAGGGCTTAGCTGAAACTTGATGTATTTCTGATTGCAACTTATTTGGTCACTGTGAGCCAAGGTAGATAATAATTTTCTAAAATGATGCATATTGTCTAAATCGCTAACAAGAAAATCCTTTCATAGACAGTGCAGTGTTTAACTTTCCTTCCTTTATTCACCTTTAATTCCTCACTGCTTCCAACTGAGTTGAAGTGTTTGTATTAAAACAAAACACCCATTGGAACTGAAGAAATTGACTCACCTGTTTTTTAAGTTGCAGGGTATTTTTTTTTTATGGTATACAATACGCAGTATAATGTAATAAATATTTTCATTTCTTAAGGATATTGAACTCTTGTGTCCCTTAGAGGGGACTTACATACAACCTACTGCTACAAACATTGGCACTTAATCATAGAAGAAAATGACATTAAAATAGTTCAAGGATAAAATCACACGTGGGGTGCTTGTTCTCAAACAGGCCATGATCTCATTTATATATGACCTAGAAGCTTGAAGAAGTTATGAATCAATATAGTGGTAAGGAAACCTAACATAACAGTTAAGATCTGTGGCCATTATTTTTCATTTAGGCCTAGAAATACATTTCCTTTCCTGAATGAACCAGTAAGGCCATTTCAAAGAGAAAGAAATGGAAACGAAAAACAAACGTATAAGGCGAGCATTGACCTCAGAAGCAGGCTCTCCCTTTTAAGATACCGGAAAGGAACTGTAAATTCTTTGACCAGCAATTAGCACGCCTGGATCTCCTTCGACAGCACAGAGGAGCAGAGCCAGGAAGAAACTGGCGGTTACGTCGTGCTGCCTCTGGTGGCAAAGGGAGTTGCTTCTACTTCTCACAAGGTTTTTTTTACCCCCCCACAGTCGCGGGTCTGGCGAAGGCTGGAGCCTTTTACACATTGCTGTGAGGCCAACTCCACCACCGCTCCGGACGAAGCACAATGGGCGGGCGTGGGCGCTCAGCAAGTTCCTCTTCTCCAGCCCTTCCTGCCAGTGTTCACCAAAGTGCTTTGGGATCTGAGGTTGTGAAACTCCCTGAGCAGGGAAAACGATACACTTCTTCCCAGTGGCGATTTTTCTTTCTTTTTCTCCCTCCCTAAACAGGGTGTTTGACCTTCTGGGCGACTGCGTTCGCTGTGCCCTGGCGCCAGCTGTGTTCCTGACGGCAGGGCTGCACGGGGCCTGGCAGAGCTCCGGACACATTTCCTGTTGAGGCCTAAGGGAGGGAAGCTGTTTGCTGCCAGGACCCTGACAGGAATTCTTGGAGATTGAGGGGACGGGCGCGGGGGAGTGGGGGACGGGTGGGGGGGCGGGGAGCCAGCTGTGGGGGGCGGTGACCGCGCTCCTGGGACAGCTCCACGCCCTCGGGCGGGTCAGATCCAAGCTGGGAGCAGCCGTGGGCGCTGGGCCTCCAAGATGAGGCCGGCGCTCGCCCTGTGCCTCCTCTGGCAGGCTTTCTGGCCGCGGCCCGGCAGTGGAGAGCACCCCACCGCCGACCGCGCGGGCTGCTCGGCCTCGGGGGCCTGCTACAGCCTGCACCACGCTACCTTCAAGCGCCAGGAGGCCGAGGAGGCCTGCAGCCTGCGCGGCGGGGCGCTCAGCACGGTGCGCGGGGACGCCGAGCTCCGCGCGGTGGTCGCGCTTCTGCGGGCGGGCCCGGGGCCCGGAGGGGGCTCCAAAGACCTTCTCTTCTGGGTGGCGCTGGAGCGCAGGCGATCCAACTGCACCCTGGAGAATGAGCCGTTGCGGGGTTTCTCCTGGTTGTCCCCCGACGTCGGCGGGTCCGAAAGCGACACGCTGCAGTGGGTGGAGGAGCCCCAACGCTCCTGCACCGCTCGGAGCTGCGCGGGAATCCAGGCCACCCGGGGAATCGAGCCCGCAGGCTGGAAGGAGATGCGATGCCACCAGCGCGCCAACGGCTATCTGTGCAAGTACCAGTTCGAGGGCTTGTGCCCCGCACCGCCCCCGGGGGCCGCTTCTGACTTGAGCTACCGCGCGCCTTTCCAGCTGTACAGCGCGGCGCTGGACTTCAGTCCCCCCGGGACCGAGGTGAGTGCGCTCTGCCCCGGGCAGCTCTCCATCACGGCCACCTGCACCTCGGACGAGGTCGGCGCGCGCTGGGACGGGATACCCTCCGGGGCTGTGCTCTGTCCGTGTCCCGGAAGGTACCTCCGTGCTGGCAAGTGCGCGGAGCTCCCTGACTGCCTAGACGACTTGGGAGGCTTTGCTTGCGAGTGCGCGGCGGGCTTCGTGCTAGGGAAAGACGGACGCTCTTGTGTAACCAATGGGGAAGGGCAGCCGGCCCCTGGGGGGACCAAGGTGCCCACCTGGCGCCCGCCAGCCCCTACAGCCAGCCCCGTGCCGAAGGGAACGTGGTCACCCAGTGTCCGGGAGAAGCCGGGAGAGATACCCCATGGCCCTGGACAAGGCAGTTCAGCAACATCTATTCCCGAGATTCCTCGGTGGGGAGCACAGGGCACGACGATATCTACTCTTCAGATGTCCCCTCAAACAGAGGCAAAGGCCGACATCAACTCTTCAGGAAGCGTGATTCCCAAGTTTAATTCCACGTCTTCCTCTGACAATCGCCAGGCTTTCGATTCTTCCACCGTGGTCTTCATACTTGTGAGCATAGCGGTAGTAGTGTTGGTGATATTGACCGTGACAGTGCTGGGGCTTTTCAAACTCTGCTTCCACAAGAGCCCTTCCCCTCGGCCAAGAAAGGGGCCTTTGGCTTCCCCGGGCGCGGAGAGTGATGCTGAGGCCGCTGCTCTGAGCTCCAGTTCTACACATTGCACAGACAATGGGGTGAAGGTCGGGGACTGTGGTCTGCGGGACAGAGTAGAGGGAGCCTCGTTGACGGGGTCCTCTCTTGGCTCTGGTGACACATAGGGAAACGGGACAGCGAGCACTTCTTGTGAGCAGTTTTTCACTTTCAGTGAAAAGGGAAAAGGAAAAGAGGAACTTACTTGTGGGACTGACAATTCCTAA
The DNA here is from genome assembly GCF_028023285.1 of Balaenoptera ricei. Taxonomy (NCBI): domain Eukaryota; kingdom Metazoa; phylum Chordata; class Mammalia; order Artiodactyla; family Balaenopteridae; genus Balaenoptera; species Balaenoptera ricei. The sequence continues at coordinate 127,566,355 of NC_082640.1, read as the reverse complement.
AGAAACTCCCCTTCCCCTAAATTCCCTCTTCTCCACTGAGGAGCCACATCTGAACTGGACACGCCTTCCCTGAAGATGGAGGAAGTGGAAGTGCCTAAGGGTGGTAGTGCGGGGCCTGGATCCTACTGGGGAGAGGTATTTTCTTCTGTTTATTCTGGGGAATTTGGAGAGGTGATTGAACTTTTCAGGACATTGGAAGCAAATAGAGAATTTTTTTTTAATTTTATTTTTTACCAAATGGAAAGGAAAACTTCTGTCTACATTGTTCAGGCTGGGAGTATATTGGTTTGAAATTCCCAGGCAAAAAAATAAAGGATTGTTGGTAACCCAGACTCAAATATCATTGGTTTCCTGGAGGAGTAATTATTCAGGAAGAACTGCCGAGGGGCATGTTGGGAATAGGAACAAGAGCACCTCCTGCTTTTAGGTGGAGCGGGAAAGTCCTTGGAATGAGGAGTAGATCTTTAAGAACTTTTTCCTTGGTTCTTTTATACTTTACTTTCAAAGTCATTGTTACTTGTGTGCCCTGCTATAAATCCAGACTGCAGTGTTGCCAGAGTTGCTGGCTCTAGAAGCAAATTATAGTTGACCACCAATTCAAGTGTTTACTGTGTGTCCTTGCTTAAGGAAGCAAATGATTTGTGTTTTCCTCTTCCAGGGTTTCTGCTCTCCAGTGTAATGACCTCCCCAACCATATAGCCCTCTCCTAAGCATCAGCGTGCTGATCCTCACTTCCAATTATGGCGATGTTAATCTTCAATTAAAACATTAATGCTAAGTACTGATTTGAAATCTTCTGGGTACATTAAAGCAAAAGTAAGCTGGATTTCCTCCAGAGTTGCTAGGTTCTTGTGCACTGTTTAACCCATGGAAAAATTTGAATTCCAAACGATTTCCTTCCCCCCGCCCCAACCCTTAATGAAAGTGTGTGCAGTGACCATACCTGCCCATCCTGGAATAATTACCAGTTCACAAGATTCTACATGGGCAAAGGCATTAGGTAAACAGCTTTCCATAGGAATTAATAGTGTAAGAAATAAGTGGGAAATACAAATATCTATCATCCCGTTATGACTTGAAAGTTATCTAAATGGAGCATTCTTCTAAAAAACAAGACATAATAATAATCACTATCTAGTGGGACTGAGACCCCCTAGAAAATATCCCACTTCTATTAATATGCTTACACTTTAAAACTAAATGCTTGGGGGTTGGTGCATAGATAGAGATAGAGAAACAAGCTGAGTAACCAGGAAGATTGGAAACAGGAAGAAGTTTACACTATGATTTTCATAAAATCATTTTGATGTTCTTGAGTATATAATGTATTATAGATATATAAATAATATAGGGTATTGTAACATTAAAGGAATAAAATAACAGGTGATTTGCTTCATATACTAAATATATGTCTAAATAGTTAAATTTAAATAAAATCACAAGTGAATTAGAATTAACAACCTTCAAAGGAATTTTACGTAAAGTCATTTCACAAACAAAACTAAAATCAGGTAAGTAAATGGCTTACCCAGTGTCCCCAGCTTGTTAGAGGGTGTCTCAGTCCACCTCAGTTATGGTGTTAATCTTTGCTGTTTACCACATGACCTCTCCATAGAGAAGGTAACTATTTGAATAGAATATATGGTACTTTCTTTTGTAAGTTGAAAAATAGCCTATCTGTAACTGAACTGAACTGTAAATTATCTACATCTAGAATTATCTAGAAGTATTTATATCTATCTCTGTGTATGTGTGTACACACACTTTGTCTTAAGGTAGGGTGCCCTTGTATCATTGTTACAATACAATAGAGCAGGGGTCCCCAACCCCTGGGCCATGGACCCTACCAGTCCATGGCCTGTTAGGAACTGGGCCACACAGCAGGAGGTGAGTGGCAGGCAAGCAAGCGAAGCCTCATCTGTATTTACAGCCGCTCCCCATCGCTGGCATTACTGCCTGAGCTCCTCCTCCTGTCAGATCAGCGGCAGCATTAGATTCTCATAGGAGCTCGAACCCTACTGTGAACTGCGCATGTGAGGGATCTAGGTTGTGCGCTCCTTATGAGAATCTAATGCCTGATGATCTGAGGTGGAGCTGAGGCGGTGATGCTAGCACTGGGGAGCGGCTGCAAATACGGATTATCATTAGCAGAGAGGTTTGACTGCACAGAGACCATAATAAATCAATTGCTTGCAGACTCATATCAAAACCCTATGAGTGAGTGGCAAGTGAGAACAAGCTCAGGGCTCACACTGATTCTGCATTATGGTGAGTTGTATAATTATTTCATTGTATATTACAATGTAATAATAATAGAAATAAAGTGCACAATAAATGTAATGGGCTTGAATCATCCTGAAACCCATCTCCCCACCCCGGGTCCATGGAAAAATTGTCTTCCACAAAACCAGTCACTGGTGCCAAAAAGGTTGGGGACGGCTGCAATAGAGCATGCACCATTAACTTATTGTGCAACATGCCACTGATGGCGTTACAAATCTTGGGGTCCAAATGCCCTAGTGAAGAACAAGTAGGTGTCAGCTCAATTACTTAACTACTCTTCCCTGTTATTTCCCCATGTAAGTAGATCAGAAAAGAATTACAGAAAACTATATGTTTTCACATCTGACTTCCTGACAGATAGCAATTGCAGACCAAGCTCTGTATAATTTCCTTTGATTTCTGGCTGTGACGTTTTTCATAAAATTTTGAATCCATGGCAGAATCAGGCCAGCCAAGCATGATCTCTTAAGAGCTATCAGGTTAGTGTTCTTCCTCAGAATACTTCTCTACTATCGCTTCTTCATTATTTCTCCAACCTCTTTGAGGTTTATCCCTTTCTAACTTAAAACTCTTTGCCCCTGCACTCATCTCATAGCTGCCTGTTCAGTCATTTCCTTAAAAGGAAAACTTGGAACCTAAGTTACAGTCTTTCTCTCTAGCCTAAGTCCTGCTATCATCTTACACAATCTCCAGGTCCTCCTGTATGACTCTTCCAATGCCTGTGCATTGCCGTTCCTTGACTTCCTCACTTCTAATGAGCTCCACTGTATTTCAGCCTCCACTCCAACAGCCACACCTTAGCCTTTCAGATGTTTCTGAAACTCCTCTACATCTGAAATCACAAATTTAGACATTTGTGTCTGTGCACGCACTTGTTAAGAGATCTACTAAATCAGTCTTTAGAGACTGGGCTTTGAAATCTCTCTCTATAGATATGTTTTAACTTCAACCAGGTAATTCTGATATTAAATAAAGTTTACAAACCACTCTATGCAATTGTATGTATATACCTCAATACAAAAGTTTAATATTCTCTTCTCTCCATTCCCACTATCTGGCAGTGTCTGGAGCATAGTGGGTGCTTAATCAATGAGCAGAAGTACAGTTTTTTTATTTCAGCAAGTCTCAAAGGGATATTGAAGTGTCCTGTTGTAGCCATGTCCTCTTGACAATTTTGCTATAGTCTTGTTCTTCCACTTCTATGACACTTTTGCTTAAGCTTGTCCAGAATAGGATGAAGAAGAACAACTGTAAAGCTATGAAAAATGGTGAGGGGAGAGGTGATAAGAGCATGTCCCTCATTTAAAAGCATATTGTAGTGGTTAAGCCCCTTGTGGTGGGAGAAATTCTGAGCTATTAACAGAAATTTTCTCTTTACTACCTATTTCCCTAGAGGACCGCTTCTAGGACCCGCCTTTTATTGAGTCAATGATATTTATATCACTAAAAGAGGCTGTTAGTTTAGGAGCAAAAAGTGAAATTATTGCTTTTGAATTTCAAAATAGGTTTTTGACATCCATATCAGAGAGAAAATCTTGAAAGCCAAGGCATATTTTTCTGTTTCTGTTTTTTTATTTGTTTGTCTTCATAAAATAAAATGCAGATACAGAGAGTTACATAAAACAAACATATAGCTCGGTGAATTATTATAAGGGGAACACCCTTGTAACCATCAGACCCCCAGGGTCAAGAACAGAACTTTGCCAGCCACCCCAGGAGCCTTTCCCTGTGTCCCATCCCAATCACGGCCCCTTCCTCAATTCAAAAGTAGCCTCTATTTTGATATTTGTAGAAATCATTTTCTTACATTTGTATGGTTGTATTATGCAAGTGTGCATCCTTTGACATTGTATTTTAATCTTGCACAATTTATCTTTTCTTTTTATTTTAATGTTTTTAATTTAAAGTTTTCCATTCTGAAATCATTTCAGACTTACAAAATTGTTACAAAAATAGAACAATTCCTAAATACCCTTTACCACGATTCCACAAATGTTAACATCTTACATAGCTACCATGCTATTATCAAAATCAGGAAATTACCATTGATATAATGCTATTACATATATATATAAAACCTACATATATATGATGAATGTCTTGAAAATCACTTCATATCATTAGTTCATATAGATCTTCCTTACTCCTTGTTACAGCTGCATGGTATTCCACTGGGGGGATGTACCATGTTGTATGCACATCCTATGTATTTTTTAAAAATTTTTATTGGAATATAATTGATTTACAACACTGTGTTATTTTCAGATGTACAGCAAAATGAATCAGTTATACATATACATATATCCATTCTTTTTAAGACTCTTTTCCAATATGGATTATTACAGAGTATTGAGTACCATTCCCTGTGCTATATAATAGGTCCTCATTAGTTATCTATTTTATATATAGTAGTGTGTATATGTCAATCCCAATCTCCTAATTTATCCCTCCCCCCCTTCCCCCTGGTAAACATAAATTTGTTTTCTACATCTGTAACTCTGTTTCTGTCAGAGTATCATACTAAGTGAAGTAAGTCAGACAGAGAAAGACAAATACCATATGATATCACTTATATGTGGAATGCTATGTATTTTTTAACTTTATATTTTGAAGTATCTTTTGATCTATAGATATGCTCCCCTTCCATCCCATTCCTTCTTATAATTTTCATATTGAATAATTTGGGGTGTTTGACCTATAAAGATTACCACAGTCTACTGATTTCATACTCATGATGCAGTTTGACATTTTCCTCTGTCTCCTGTATTTCCTGAAAATTGGTACTTAGATTCAGAGGCTTGAACAGACTTATTTATCATACCTTTGACAAGACTATAGGTTGCAGTATGTTTTTTTAACGAGAGCACATAATGACTGTTTTATACTATTAGCAGCCATTGATGCTTAAAGCTTAGGTACATTAATTCATTGGGATTACAAAGTGGTGCTATTTTTTTTCATGAATTACCTGGGCAATTTTATAAGGAGACACTTTCCTTCATTTACTAGTTGGTTATCAAATTATACACTCCATATGTAAGAAAGGCAGGATAAATACTTATTTCTTATATTTATCAATTTTTAGTTAATTAATTTTCCCTATAATCCTCAAAAGATTATCAATTATATTTTTTACTATTAATATAGATTTACAGGATTAGACATATTTGATGGGTTCCAATCAATTGCCATTCATATCTTTATTGAAGCTTAAAGTATCCTATCTTTGGCCAGCGAGAGCTTCCTAAGTTGACTCCTGAGTCCTTTTGACATGGTTCTAGTGTCCTTTGATGATTTCCTTGCCATCTGGTATTACAAGACTTTCCAGGCTCATTATGTATCTTTCCTGCCTCAGATCTGGAATTAGCCATTTCTCCAGGGATTCCTGGTTTCTCTTAATGGAAGATGATATTTCAAGACTGCAATCTGGGCTCTAAGGATTCCACTGCTATAGAATTGATCATTGTTTCTAGGCCTTCTCAGAGGAAAGATCTAGAAAGTATAATGATTCCTGAAATAAGATAGAATTCTACCAGCAAGAGACAGAAAAAATATGTAGAAGTGAAACAGAGGTATACAGGTAAGTGTCCCTAAGTGGGCATTTGCTCACCTTCTCACTGGACATAAGCACTGGGGATGGGGGATATGGTCATAGAAATTGGACAGATTGGGGGATAATGAGTATGAAGTGAATTGATAACTTACTTCCTAGGGCATGGCCCAGGGAAACTGAAAACCTCTTAGAGACACCACAGTCAAACTTGGTGCTAATGTTGTAGAGCAGCAATGTGTAAGGGAGGTATCTAGGTGGATAGACCTGAGGGATGCATTATAGAATGGTGTGAGAGGGAAGCTAAGATTTCTTTTGTCTAAGAGTGGGCCTGTGGATCTTGTGAAACCTTAGGGTTGGAGCAATCATGATACTGAATAACCTGAATAGACCCAACACACAAAAATCAAAGGGGAACTTGTACCTTACATCCACAGATATAGATATCCAAAAAGCACTGGAGATTGTATGTCCCACTGTAAACCAGGCTGGACAGATCTAGTGACCATAGGACTAAGCATCCATCCCCCAATTCCAGGGCAATATGTATACTTCCTAGCACTTAGGTTATCCCCATGGATACATGAAGAAATGAGAGGAGAGAATCCTAGCGTGACCAGTTAACCAGGAAACACTAATAAAAATCAGAAATAAGTGAATTTACCCTAATGGAGCAAGATTAAGCTTCCTGTCGTCAACAGAAATGGAGTTCAAGAACTGAGTTCTGCTACTGAGCAATAAAGAAATTTCTATTTGTATGTACATTTTATTAGCTGTTTCCTTAGGAAAAAAAATTGTACATGCTTTTAGCTTTTTAAAATAGAGGTACTGTTAACTGCCTCACAAAATTGTTATGAGAAAATGAATATAGAGTTGTATTACAGTGACCTGGAGTAGAGTCAGCACTCATCAAACGACGTAGTGGCAGACTGATGAGGGAAGCTATGAAATACCCTTATCATGATATTTATAAACCACTCAGACCACACCTATTCAGGGCTTTAGGAAGTCTTACTTGTGTTGTTATAAACTAGCAAATGTAATTCAAGAGTGCTGAGAACCAGAAAACGAGCCTACTGGTCTCTAACTCTGAAAAAAAAAAGGCACTTAAATATGTCCAAGGATAGCAAATGACGTGCCTAAGATAAATATATTTTTGTTCATTTTGCCAAGTCTGCTAACTTGTTACATGATATGAGGACATGATGGGAGCTAGTAGTAATCCTCATAATTTTAAAAATGATCCGTTTCCAATTCTCACATTTCTCTCTTTCAAATGGCAGAGCTGGGAGCATGGAGTATCAGCCAATGGCTACTGGATGGGCAGATACTTAAAGTGACCAGAAATCCTCTTTCTGAAAGCCTTGGGTAGGAACATGTCCTTTAAATGAGCCACCTCAGTAGGTAGGTTTTCCTAGAATTACAGCGTCTCAGGAGGCAGTGATTATAGTTTAGCGCCCGGACGAGACCCAGATGGCCTGACTGTCCAGTGCTGGGATTGTGGGCCCATCAACAGTGTCCAGAGTGTCTGTTTGGCCGACCCCATTATTACCAGGGCACTGTGCTTGGTTTAAAGTATTTTCTTTCCTTCTACTCCCTTCATCAACATGTATAGAAAGCTCTTAAAAATGATAAACCATAAACAAACTCCTTTACTTTCTTTTTGCAAGAAAGTCAAATATAAATTGAGAAGAACAAAACAAAATAATTCCAGATTTCTCTGATATGTTGTACTATCCACGTAGTAATACTTTTTTATAGACCTATAATTTCCACACAGCAACTTTTTGTAGACAAAAAATATTTTTACATGTACTATCATGTTTTATTTATTCTCACATAATCCCTGTGGAAATGGGGAGGGATAGATGAGTAGAAATCTGCAGTGTCTGTGACAATTCTTCCTAAGCTGAGACTTGACAAAGTATTGCAACTGTTATCATATAGCAGATCCGCCAGGTTTTTCATTTTAACAAGATCCTCTTGCTTGAAAAGGTAAGAAGTTAAGGAGTTTTGTATGGATTAAAATTTCTATGTTCCTAAGGCTGAGCCACATCTGACTGAGCTTTTCAGGTTTATGTGAAAGCCAAGTCAGGATTAAAACTTCTTTTTCACGCTTCTCCTGTATTTGGCAGGTGACTCAAGAGTCATGGGCCAATGCTGGGGAATCCTTGCTCTCAGATGTTATGGTCTGGACATTCCTCTCAATCATTTGAGACTGTCTCATTGTTAGCTTTAATTTTCCTCTCTGCACTGGTCTTCCCTTTAGATTATTCATCCATTAAGCCCGCCCCATCCTAAATCACTACCACAAACAGAAGACTTATCACTCTGCTTTTCCCTTTTGCTCTTCATCTCTCTCCTCCTGGTGAGTTACCCCAGCCTGTTATCAACTTTACCTTCCTAATGCTCTACTGCATCATTCAGCTCTGCAGCTCAAAAGGACCCCAGGCTTCCCCATTGAAATCCACTCTCCTGAGTCTCACCCAGGGCCCTCCAAGACCTTACTTATCAGGTTGTCTCATGTTGTACCCTGGGTTTTTGCCAAACTGAATTACTCAGTGTTGCTTTATTACAGCTCCGTAATTTTAACACGAATTTCTTCTATCAATACCTGGAATGCCAACCGTTACCAGCTGGCATGCTGAAATGTGTCCATACTACAAATCCCAGTTTAAATGCTACCTCCTCCAAGATATTTTCTCCAGTCACCTCAGACTCAAACCAATTCTCTGAAATCTCTCATCACTTTATTTGAATCACTCTTATTATAGCTACTGGTATCCATATTTTTCATCGCCTCTACTGTATTGCATGCTGTTGAAGTGAGGAACTACACCTTACATGTTTTGTAAAAAACAAATTGCCTTTACATTGCAAGCTATAAATAGATGTTTTCTAAATGAATTCTAATTAGGCAGAAATGATAATAAATTTGTTTAAATGAATATTAACTTTATACTGAATAATCAAGTTTCTACAGTTTTTAAATCCTTAAAAATAATTTAGTAACTATATTATGCATTATTATTTACTAAAAGCTCTCCTGGATTCCTTATACAAGTTTTCACTTCATGATATATATGCATTAACCTAGACAACTTTGAGACAAAGTTCTTTGATCTGTATCCCTGGAAGTCTAACTTTCTTTGTATCCACACATACCCTCCTGCATGGTTAAGAACTGAGACACTCTTTCTCCCCAGACCATCTCTTTTCTTACAAAGACGTGCCTAAATAAGACATCCAGAGGGGATCTGTTTCTCTTAAAATCCTCCAACACCTGCCTGCTCCGCCTACCCTGCTCAAAGTCCACCTCTCTGAAGATCAGTGTCAGATGTCCTGACAGCTCAAAACAGCAGTTGGATTTTCCGGGATGCCACTGTTTGGGGGAGTAAAGGTGGGGAGAAATCCAAGGCAGGCAGTGAGCCTGAAGCTAAAGGATACATGGCAGTGGGCTTGGTCCCTGGGGATAAAATTGCCTGGTACAAGGAACTAGCCAACAGGACAGTCCCCCAGCTGTAACTTGGGGAGAAGAGGGGTCTCTGGGCACACAGGTTTCACTGCTCACGAGTCTATGGAACTAGGATCTTTAGTGCTTCCAGCCAGCAACACCAATCCAGACTCTATAACTCAACAAATCTGTGATCCAATGGTTAGAAAAGAAGGAGAAAATACAAATTAAATTTAAATTTAAATACTACTACATCTGTAGTCCGTTTGCTCTTACCCAAAGCCTCCCCTATTACTACTCTCTTCTTGGTAGTCCATGTCACCATCCTTATGTCCCTTGTTTCGTTTCTTGAACCCAAAGACAGACCTACAGACTGAAATTGGAAGCAAGTGAGGAAAATGCTGGATAGATATTTCCAAGCCTCCAAAGCTGAAGGCAGACCTCTACGCTCATTGAGATTGCCTTTTGGTCTCAATGCCAGAACTGCAGGTAGCGAGTGAGGCAGCAATGGCTCTAAGCGTCACAGTCAGACCCTCCTGTCCAGACCAGCAGGCTAGTATCTTTGCAATTGAGCTATTTTCAGAGTGTGATCTGACTCAGAATTCCTCCTGCTTCTGCAGAGCTCTGCCTCCTCTCTTACTCTGAGGCAAGATTGATAGAATTAAGAGCACGTAGTTCTCTCCTTTTCACTTTTTTAGTAAATTAATTAATTTGTATGTATTCATCATCAATATCACCTTTAATATATAAGTCCTGTAAGGGCAGAGACCACGTCTGACTGGTTTTTTTCCATGTCCACAGTGTCTGGCATGTAAATGGTACTAATCCCCTATTGAATAAGTGGAGGAATAGGTAGATGGTTTGAAATGCAGCTAAAGGGCAGGGTTGGTGGGCGGAGACACATTTGCTGATCTTTTCTGAATACATATGCCTTTGACTATATACACCCATGTACACACACAGATACACACATCTTTTGTCTCTTTAGACGTTGCCTATGTGCCTCTGCTCTAGCCCTCTGCACTTCCAACCACGCCATTCTCTCAGGGATGCATTCCTTCTACCACTCTCTAGCCCTCCAGCTCTCCTCCACCTTGCCCTCCCTTTGGGTGATCTGGCATCTTCCACTCCATTATTATACATTAGCCCTACAGACAGTCCAGGAGCTCCACTGGCACAGGAAGAGTCCACGAGAGGGCAAGGCCCACTTGTCAATTGTACTGAGGACTTGTCCTGCATATCCCGTAACATATGCTGGAAAATATCAAAGCTGAGCAGAGGTCAGTTCAGGTCTTGCCTGACCCCAGAACGTGGCTCCTGAGGCTGTATCTTCATACTGACAACACCTGCTCTCGGGGCCCAGCTGCCTGCTCAGCTCCCCACATAGATTTCCTCCCCTGGCGCAGATACAACACGCCTCAAACTCAGCTCGTCACAGGTGCCTTTTGTAACACTGATCTCTTTAATGACACAACTCTCATTCCAGAATTCCCGTCTGGAACTGTCAATTGCTCTTTTTCAATCCATTTTTTTTCTTTAACCTTTATATTCTCTGTCTTCAATTCCTGTTGATCCTCCCTTTGACTTCTCCATGAGATTTGCCCTTTTGTGTTGAGGTCCACCATTGCCATCCCAACCTAGGTTTTCATCACCATAGTCCTCACTTCCTCATCTTTAATATTTATATCTAAACTCACTTGGCAAGCCAGTTTAATCTTTCTATGGCTCCCCTTTTAAAAACAAAAACAGCTTAAGCTTCTCATTTTCTAGCACACGAAAACCCAAAAATCCATGACTGACCTCTCAAAAATCTGGTCCCACCCTATGTACTGGTCTAATCTTATGTCCCAAGATCCCTCAAGACACCCATCAGGCCTGCCTCACAGTTCTCCAAGGAAAGAACAAAAACCTATTAAGCACGTACTTTGTACCAGGCCCAGTGATCGGCACTGGAGATAAGGCAGAATCCAAGACAGACGTGATCCCTGTCCTCATACATCCTACAATCTACCTCAGGATTTCCTCCCTTCTTGAGTCTGCCAATAGTGCGCTGCCACTTAACATTTACACACATGCCATCATGTTGCTGACTTATTCATATATTCAACCAGAGAGTATTTATTAACCGTGTCATTGGATAGGGCACCGTCCTAAGCAGGTGGAAACTTCAAGTCTGGGAGTTAGAGATTACGTCGCCAGTAGAGACCCAACACAATGCCTAGAGGTGGGTAAGTAGTCCATAACCCTTTTTAAATGAATGACTCACATAATAAAAGGTTATAAACATTGAGCAATCAGAATTTAGAGGAGAGAGATATCAGAATGTTGAGGAGTTTGCAGAAGGCTGTGCTTTGGAGGATGTGTGGGCCGTGCACAGACTGAGAAGTGGGAGGAGGGCATTCCAAGCAAGTGCAGCACTGGAATGTGAGGCAAGGAAGTGGGACCCACTGCCCCCCGCCCCAACACATCTGCTCCTGTTGTTTCCATAGCGATGGAGCATACACAGCCCTGCTAGCCCTTGAACCAGGCCTATCCATGCACTTATGTTCTCATCCATAACATGCGAGCAGAAAGAATGTGTACAGTGTCCACATCATCTGCTGTAAGATTCGGAACAGGACAGGTTATGTTGTGGAATAAACAGCACAGTTTTATTTCTTGCTCACAAAAGTCTGCTGCAAGCCCAGGGGACTTCTTCACATTCATTCAGGATTCCCGCAGGTTTCCATCTCGTCACATCTCCACATCAACGTGTTTTGTGGTCATCGTGGCAAGGGGAACAAGGGATGGAGAATCAAGCCCCAGCAATGAAAACCTCGGCACGCAGGTGACTCATGCCACACTGGCTCCTATCGCTTTGGTCAACACTGGTCACATGGCTGTGCCTAGTCACAGAAGGTGAAGAAGTGTAACCTTCCATGTGCCCATAAATAGAAAAGAACTGGGTACTGGTAAATATTGTTATGTCTGTTACACTTAACACAAAATGAAATTGCGTGTCATAGACTTAATCTCTACTTTCTGAAGGCTGAGACACATACGTGTATCGACCAGTCTTTGACCATAAAAATGAGGAAAATGCCCTAGGGGATGGTGGAAACACAAGATGAAAGGAACCCGAGCCCCTGAATGATTTCATGGAGCAGAGCCATTACACCAGCCTGGAACTCCCACTTCCCAACTATCGTGGAAGAGAGAAATAAAATTCTATCAGGTTCAAGCCCCTGTGTCTTGAAGTCTCTCTCTTTCAGTAGCTTAGCCTAAACTCCAACTAATCCAGGAAGAGTCTAGAGAGACAATGGCCTTGACTGGAGTTAGGGTTTGTGTAAGGGAATAGCACTGTGGCATTAAAATAGATAAAAGGAATATCAACACACATCTGGTTGTTTCCAACCCAATAATAAGCTTTGAGCTAGTAGGAACTAAAACACAGAAGACATTTTTTTTGTGGTTTCTTCAAGATCTAGCATATTTCTACATTCAGAGGGTATTCTTTTGTAGATAGTTGTTGGCTGATTGATAAGAAGAAGAAACCAAAATATGAGAAATCAAAGCTGTATATCCAGCTATACCAAAGTCAGTAGAATCTCTGAAATACAGCACGCAGCCTCCAAACTGAGAAGGACATATACCACCTTGAAACAGAAAAATGTTTAGAAGGTCTGTCTTCTAATGGAAAAGGAAGTAATACTTCGGTGAAATCATCCATTGCCCCATTGCTCCTCCAAATGCACAATGTGAAATGCCTTTAACCTTTTAAACCAAAGAGAAAAAGAGCATGACTTCATGGGAGACAGTGTTGTGTGCTAAGTTTTAGTTTATTTATATTATTATTATTTTTTTTTTTGCTTTGTGTTTAAGTTGGAACAATAGAGAGTGGTTAAGGATTCTCAATGAAGATATGTGTTTCTTTTGCTTTTTCCTCATAAGTAATTTTCTTTTCCCCTCTGTTTCCAGGATGACTAGGGAAGTTATTTGTTTCAACAAGTAAGGTCATAATCATACCCAACAATTTTTTCATACTCCATTTAAACATGGAAAAGCTCTACCTGTTGGTCCATTAGAAATATTATATTAAAAGTATGAACGTTATAGCAATAATAAAGCAGAATACAATTCTATTCTTACTCATGATTAACTGAAATATGCATCCACCATAAGAGGACTAATAGCCTGATCTCATATCCAGATAAATGTCAGAGTGATATGATAGCTTTAAAGAGGCTGCATGAAACAATCTAAAACAAAACCCAAAATTAGAGAATTGAGAAAATAATTTGGGGAAAAGTAAAAATGAACATGATAAAAAATGTATTTATAACCTGAGTAACCCATAATGAGATATTAATATTTATTTTAATCTGATCGTTACCCAAGTTTTCTATTAAGTTGGCTCTATGAACATTTATTTCATTCAACTCAAAACATGTTCATGGTGAAATCATTATAAATATGTCTTTAAGCAAAATCAGTGTGGGGACAGCACGGATCCGAGGACAGTCTTGCCCCTGCAGCGCTGTGACAGGGGAGCTGACAGTAGGAGAGGCAGTTCCATTGTGGCTGGGAAGGAAGCTGTGGTGGCACTGGCTAAGGTGTGCACTTGACACCAGGAAATCAGAGCTGGATCTTGGGAGGCTTCGAATTCTAGTCCTTAACTCTGACCCCTCCCAAGGTAAGTCACTTCAGCTTTATAAACCTGAGGTTCCTATCTGTGAACTAATATCTCCAGTGTATCTTTTAGCTCTAATATTTATAATTTTAAAAAGCCTTTGGGGGGTGGGTTTGTACCTAGGACTAGAGAAGAGAGGACAGCACTCTTGCTGGTCACTAAGAATGGGGAAGGTGTTCCTGAGCCAAGTGGCATATGAACTCTATGCCATCGCGTGATTTTATTTTATCATATTTCAACAAATATTTATTGAATACCTTCCATGTGCCAGTGAACAGAGTGATAAAATTGGTCAGGTCCCCACTTGCCTTCCCAGAGCTTACACTCTAGTGAGGAGAGATATTAAATAAACAAGTACATGAATGTGCAATTACCAAATGCAGTAACAGCTTTAAAGCAAGAAAAAATGGAGGGGGATACTTGGAGAGGGGTGGGGCACGGCAACCTTCCACGCAGTGGGAACAGTATATGCAAAGGCCTTGAGGCTGAAATGAATACAGCACATCTGAGACATTAAAAGAAGGCTCTGGCTGGAGTTTAGTGAGTAAGAGCATGGGTGGTATGATTTCCATATAGAGGAACCAGGCAGGCAGGGCATTATAGAATATGCCAAGGAGCTTGGATTTTATTCTGAGAGTATGAAAATCCAATGAAGAGATTTAAACTGGGGGAAAATATGCTCTAATTTATGATGCTAAAAATTACTTAGCTGTGTGGAGAATAGATTTGGAGGCATGGATGATCAATACCCCCATGAAGTAACACAAGCTGTGTGGGCAAAGCCACAGAGGAAAAGGGAGGGGGTGTCCTTTGGGCCTCTGGAGTGTAGCCCCAGAGCTCCTGTGTCACAGTTATCACTGGGAAGAGCTCTTGATACCTAAGTGGGTCATTAGAACCAAGTTGGTTAATAACTGATGGTTGGTGAGATGACGTTAACCTGTCATTCTGTGCATTAATGTTAACGCTATTTAGTGCTTGATTCAAAAGAGTAAAATTGCATTTTTATCCAAGGGTCCCCCAAATACCGTTAATTCCGAGTAGATGTTTATAGTTGTTTCATCAAAATGGTATTCTTTATGCTCTACCCACTTCCAGCCCTCTGAAAAATACATTTGAGATACGCATTCTCTAGTCAAATCTTATCAGGCAGCTCCACTCCAGTTCATTTCCCCCAGAATCCAAAACGAACTGGCCGACTAATAAGTGAACTAATTTGCATTCAGCATGGTGCTGAGCACAGCGGGGTCTCCTTGGTGAGCTGTCATCCTGGGTGAGGGCTGTTTACACAATGATTATGACAGTGTCCATGCCCTCCCCTTCATAAACTGTTTCATAGGGCTTGGTGTTTGGGATCTGTAAAATATTTTCTTAATATATATCATTATACAAGGCCTTTTAGATCAGAGGGGATGTGAGCAGTGTTTATTGGGCAAATGAGACCAAATTGGCTGTCTGAAGTGTGTGTGCTTGGACAAAGCCCCTTTGTCTTGGTAAAAGAAGGGGTGGGAGAATGATTAATGAGAAGATGGGTTTTTTATTATTATTATTATTGAAGTGTAGTTAATTTACAATGTTGTGTTAGTTTCAAGTGTACAGCAAAGTGATTCAGATATATATATATATATATATATATATATATATATATATATTCTTTTTCAGATTCTTTTCCATTATAGGTTATTACAAGATACTGAGTATAGTTCCCTGTGCTATACAGTAGGACCTTGTTGTTTACCTACTTTATATATAGTGTGTATATATTAATCCCAAACTCCTAATTTATCTGGGAGAAATGGTTTTATCTTGATGGTGTATTTCAAACCTCTAGTTAGTTACCTAGCAGTCACCAAATTACTATCGAATCACCAATGGCAAAAAAAAAAAAAAAGGCCTTTAAAGTAGAAAAACAAAGAAACAAACAAAAGTGAGAGCCTGTGTTGACTGCCTCAGGAGCTCTCCACGAAGGAAGCACCGCTGGGGCGGAGCACTCCTGAAGGACAGGTAACTTGGCAATAGGCTCTTGGGAGCTGCAGGGGGGGAAGAGTTGTCTCTGGTCATTCCCAGTCATGAGGCCTCCCACAAGTAATCCTTACTCCATTCAATCAACTCATTCACCCAGTACTTACTGAGTGCCTCCAATCGCCCAGGCCTCATCGGTCAGGAAAAAAAAAATTTTTTTCTGCAAAGGACAGAAACACAACGCAAACTGACTTCAACAAAAAGGGAATGTACGGGTTCATACAACTCAAAAGTACAGAGTAAACAAATCCAGCTTCAGGCAACACTGGAGACAAAAGCTCCAGTGGTTTCCTGGGGGATCCATTCTTTTTTTTTTTTTTTTTTTAATATGTGAATATCCTGAAGTGTTAATATTTTTTTTAATTTATTTATTTTTGGCTGTGTTGGGCCTTCGTTTCTGTGCGAGGGCTTTCTCTAGTTGCGGCAAGCGGGGGCCACTCTTCATCGCGGTGCGCGGGCCTCTCACTATCGTGGCCTCTCGTTGCAGAGCACAGGCTCCAGACGCACAGGCTCAGTAGCTGTGGCTCACGGGCCTAGCTGTTCTGTGGCATGTGGGATCCTCCCAGACCAGGGCTCGAACCCGTGTCCCCTGCATTAGCAGGCAGATTCTCAACCATTGCGCCACCAGGGAAGCCCCAAGGGGGAATCCATTCTTGTCTCTGTTTTCTTCAGTGTTCCCTGCATTCTCATGAGTAGCTCTCCTTAGAGGTGAGGGATCCCCTGGCAGTTCCAGGGTCGCAGTACAGAAACCAAAATGGAAATTGTTTCCCCTTCACAGTATGAAAAAAGCCCATAAGATTGGCTCTAATGAGACCACCATG
This sequence comes from Balaenoptera ricei, assembly GCF_028023285.1. NCBI lineage: Eukaryota > Metazoa > Chordata > Mammalia > Artiodactyla > Balaenopteridae > Balaenoptera > Balaenoptera ricei. The sequence continues at coordinate 127,549,559 of NC_082640.1, read as the reverse complement.
TGCAGATCTGAACCAATCACTGACAGATAGGGGCTGGCCAGTGACTTGTGTCACTTTGACCCACGGAACCTAAGTCATGCCCTTATCCACAGGGAGCAAAGGGTGGGGAGGGGGTAGGTTCAGCACCATCCAAATGACATGGGTGAGGATTAGAAGAGTACAAAGAACGTGGCATGGTGATTCCCTAAAGACACCTGCATTAGAAGAAAGGTGATAGTAAGGCAGTAGATATCCACTAAGTATTTAAATTTCACTGGCCATTGCATGAGGTGCAAAACAGTCTTGCCCTCACAATCTGATTGCAGGAAGAGGATGGTTCCAGAATGCAATGCCATAAATGCTGTAATTAGGGTGACCACACATCCTGGTTAGCCAGGAAGGTCATAGTGTACGCCTGGTGTCCCAGGGTAATTATTAACAATGGACTCCTTTTCTCTCAAAAATGCCCTGGTTTGTACAATGTGTTTTATGGCCACCCTAACAGTAACTGATGTTCAAAGGCACATAGAAAGAAAGGCGAGGGAATGACTAACTGGGAGAGAGGTGAATGCAGTAGACTGGAAAGGCTTCATAAGGAAGGCGATGCTTTACCTGAACATTGAAGGATGTGTTGAAACGTTCCAGAGGCTGAAGACACTAAGAGCATTCCAAGCACCAGGAAAGGCGAGGAGGTATGAACAATCACTTGGGGTTTTGCTCTCATAACCTCTGTGATCCAACAGGATCAAATGTGTGCAGAGGAAAGGGCTGGGGCAAAGGACAGGAAAGGTGAGCCAGGTAGCTGGCCTCTGATCAAAAGGAGAAACATCGCATTAAAATGAGTTATCCAAGCTTATAGAGTCTGGAAGTAAGCTAGACTTTTATGGTTTAGAACAGAAAGACAAAGCTGTTGCTTTTATTTCTGGTCCCATGAGACACTCTGAAGTATGCTGAACTTGAGAAGTGAATTTAGAAGCTTGTTCCATTTCACTTAGATTCACAACACCTGCTGCTGAAGATGCAACACAGACTCAAAAGATGAGAAATGTCCTCTGTCAGGCACAGACATATGTTACTGGTTTGAATCGTATGTAATCTGTGGCTCAAGCAATCATGAACGTGAAATGAAGAAACAAACAGTTATGTTGTATAATGTGTTTTCTGCTTATCCTCCTTGTGAGATACACAATTTAAAAAGACAGATAGAAATGGATCTATCATAGGGTGTCAACAGAGCCAATACATTTGTCAAAAGAACTGGAAGAAGTGTGAATTATAAGTTGTTCCTGTAAAGTGTACCCCAGATATGCTGATTATTTTGCATTATTAGCTTCACGCAGCCAAAGAGAAGGTTCATTCTTTATGTTACGTTATTATGCTCACAGTTTGAGAAGGAAAAGGAAATTGTAAATATGCAATCTTATACCTATGAGAATACAACTTCTCCCTACTCTTGTATTTTCTAGTCATTGTATCACAATTCTCCATCCCCTCCAGTGAAATATCCTACGGTGTCAAAGTTTATTTCATACAAGACAAATCTTAAAATGAATAATGGAGTTGCATATATTATAATTTCACACACTTCCATGTTTAATAGCTACTTATCCTCTAGAGTACCTCTGTGCATGGGTGAGGTTAAATATCTTTATGTAATAGAATAAAAATGAAACATGAGGGTTAAACTCTAATGAATTCTATCCCTTTCTAGCTATGGCTGTTGATGGGACAGGTATTATGTTGTCCACATGATACCACTTATTTAGGTATAAAGAGAATAATTTGGTCATTAATACAGATAACCCTTGGGGTTCAGCAGTGAGGTTGGTGTCTCTGTTCTCTTTGTGCTTTTGTGTAACTTCTCCCTCCTTGAAACCTTCAGCCATCTTTGCAGTTCATGTCAGACTATCTCACCTTTCTTGCAGCTGCCATCTACTAACCTCCTGGTCACTTCATTTATTCATAGAAGATTTCGGTATGTGAATCTCTGCCATCTTCTCTACTCCTCTAGCTATCATTTTTATTGGTGTCTTCAATATCCTTGGGAAAAACCCATCACTCACACGGCTGCACAGCTCCTAGACCCTCCTCACCTTCAGTGTCCTTTTCCACGTCTTACAACGTTACCCACTCCTGCAGGTATACCCTGGACCTTGTTATCACTGACAACTGTACTGTCCCCCGGTTGTCTATATCCAGTTCTTTAACCTTACTGCCCTTCATTCTCTCTCATTCCCACTCCAGCTGTGCTTTGATCACACGAAGTTCTCCAAATTATCAACCTTTACTTTTGTTCGTTCTTCATGATCTCTCTCATTTTTCTTTATTCCTTATTCAACTATATCATACTATATCTGTGTACTTTAAGAAAGTTAATTCTCTTGCCCTCTTTTTCTTCCATTTCACTTTCCCCCAAAAAAACTCTAACTCTGGTTGTCCCACTAGCTCTTATTCCACACTGGCAGCTGAACAAGTCTGCAGAAAAGCATGTCCTTTCTGCTTACCGATTCCAGTTTAAACTCATGATCACACATCCGTACCAGGTATTCAGTACTGCTTGGTTATCTCTATCCTTTAATGGCTGCTCACTTCCCACTCTCCGAGATGAGACTATGTCACAATTTTCCTACTGCCCATCTCTATTCCAAGATGCAGCCCACCCTCTGTGCACCCATTTTCTCATGCCTGCCTTTGTAAGAGATGAGCGTGCTGGCTTCCACCAAAGCCAGGACTTGGGCACATGCTCTCCAGCCTGCGCCTTTGCTACTCCAGGACTCTCTTCCTGCAATATTCCTTCTTTTCATCAGTTTAGCCTTCTGAACTTAATCACTCCCACTAGTGTAAACACGTTCTCTTGATTCCTTCCTCTAGATCCTGCCATATTTCTCAGCTCCTCTTTGGAGAAAAACATTCCAGAAGGGTTGACTGAAGTTGTTGTCTCCATTTGCTCTTCACTCCTTTGTTTCCTCAGCCCACTCCAATGGGTCTTTATTCCCATTCCTCTGAAACTGTGCTACATTAGGTCAGCAACAAAGTACGTTCTATCAAATGGTCACTTGATCATCCATATCTTACTAGGCTTCTCATAAGCATTTGGCATGGGTGACCACTGGTCTTCACAGGGATACTTTCCTCTCCTGATTCTCCTCCTTCCTCATTGGCCACTTCTTTCCTGCTCATCCTCTTCTGCTCAATCGCCAGTGTGTTCCCCAAATACATCATTCCCATATTAGGCCCTCAGCTGGGAATGCCCTTTCCTTCAATCTCCTACACGATATTTAGGTCTCACCTTAAACAGCAGCCCCTCAGAAGTGCATTTTCTGACAAGTCGATTTTAGTCTCCCAGAAGCTCTATCTCATATCACCTTGTTTTATCCTCACAATAGCTCTTAATATATTTATATTTGTTTATTGTCTGTCTCATCCCATTTGAATATAAATTCCATGAAAGTGGGGAACTTATCTGTCTTGTTGAAGGTTCTAGGCAACTAAAAATATTTCTCGTGTGAATGAGAAAATTAATATTGGCTTACACAGTAAAAGCTAGTATTTTATTACTAACAACTGTATCGTCTTTGCATTTCTGTGTTTGTCAAAACATTTGATGCCATGTGGATGGAAATTTCTCCACTCATCCACAAAGTAAGATTGGCTTTCTTTTAAATTTAAACTCAAAAAAGGTCTAGAATTCAATAAAGTTTTAGAAATCACTGCATTTACTTCAATCTCCATTTTCATATACTAACTTTGGAACTGTAATACTAATCCTTTATAGGTCAAGACCCACTCTTAAAAAAAGAAAAGCTCTTCAAAGGCAGTGACAGTAGCTAATACTAAAAGTGGAGGGACTTCTAATTAAATCATAGACAAATATGCCACAGGATGATTTTGCCTGCCTCAGATTAAAACTTAAATGTTAAGATTTAAACTTAAATATATTGAGTCATTTAAATACAATTCTAGATTATTTTCTGTGGCATTGTTTAACACAAAGAGTATTATTATATATTTTTCCATATATTATGCTAATACTTTCTTTTATTTATAACTTTGACTAATCATTTTCTCTAACTCTGGACACTGAGATGGAAAATAAATTCTAGAAATGGGAATCTAGAAAACTTGAGTAAATTTTTAATTTAGTTTTCCTTCAACCAAAGAGTAAATCAGCTAATCTGTCAGTCATTAATTACACAATTCACGAAATTTAGAGCAATTTTTCATGATAACCTAAAGAGTCATGTGCCCTTGTAAAAACCAGATCCTACAGAGAATTCGCTCAATAAATATAACAACACTAGGTCCTGCCAAATATCTCACTTAGTATGTGAAATAAATGTGTATTTCTCAACATCTCATTTTCATGCCAAAGAATTGCTGACTGAGTACTATAAACAGGACAAGTGATATTCCACCCTGAAGAACAAAGACAGGCCTTTTCTTGCCAATATAGATGACGACTCATGCTGGTTTCATTAAAAAGGCAAATCCTAAGGTAAAAGAAAAACACTTTTAAGGAACTTTTTCTCATAACACCTCAGCTATGCATAGTATTATTAACCAATATTACTTGTCTAGGGATGTTAATCCACATATAGGGCATTACTCCAGTGAGGAAATAAAGTGAATACAATCATTTCAAACTATACTAATTCAAGGATACACAATTGCAATTTTGCTATCTAAAATTTGCCATTTTTGTAAAAGAAATAAAACATTATTGGGGACAAGCAGTTGAAACAAAGATGCAGAATCAGGCTATTTACAAAGTCATGTTATCACTAATCTTTGATTTCTAAGAATAATTATTTGAGTCTTTAACTTACTGGACATAATATTAAAATATGTGTTTTCTAACTCAGACATAGCTTTCAAGTGGTGATAAAATATGAAAGTAAATGGGAGTAAATAAGTGTGAGTTTTGAAAAAAAAAACTATTCCCAGTACTAAAAAATCTTATTATGTGTTACTAAAGACTAGGACAAATAAATTCAATGAATTTGGACTCTTAGCGTTGGTTTTCCTTCTGTAATACTTTTGACCAAAAAAAAAAAAGTTTTTCCTATTCCTAGAAAGTTCTTTGCAAAATGTCTTCTGTTTCAAACTATTGATCAATATTTATTTTTCTAGTTTTATGCAGCCACTGGGAAACAAATGAAACAATACATTTCTTTGAGTTATTCTTGGATGTAGAGCTATTATACTTTTATACCTTGGCTAAATATTGTTTTGGTATATTAAATGTAAACCTTTACACTCTCCCTTTATAGTCAAATCTGTCATTTGTTTTTTTTCCAACTCATTAGTCCTTCATTTCATTTTTTTAATCGTTGCTTTAACTATCAAGTGAGACCCTATGATTTCTTATCTGAACGCTAATAAACCACTTCTTTGAAGCTGCTTCAGCTATAGCCAGGAGGTCATAATAAGGATAATGGAGATAATAGTCACTGTCATCACCACCATACTGTTCCCACCAGTCACAATCACAACCTCCTCAGGCCCCAGCATAGTCTCCATTTTAATAATGGTTAATGAGCTAAAATATTGAAGAAACATACTCTCCTTTCGCTCAGGGCTTTTGTATTGCATATGCTAATCACATGGGAGAATAGAAAAAGATGCAGTGGAACAGGTTATGATCAAGAGTGTTATATACTCTTTTTTTTTTTTAAACATTTTTATTGGAGTATAATTGCTTTACAATGTGTGTTAGTTTCTGCTTTATAGCAAAGTGAATCAGCTATACATATACATATATCCCCATATCTCCTCCCTCTTGCGTCTCCCTCCCACCCTCCCTATCCCACCCCACTAGGTGGTCACAAAGCACCAAGCTGATCTCCCTGTGCTATGCGGCTGCTTCCCACTAGCTAGCTATTTTACATTTGGTAGTGTATATATATCCATGCCACTCTCTCACTTCGTCCCAGCTTACCCTTCCCCCTCCCCGTGTCCTCAAGTCCATTCCCTACCTTTGCACCTTTATTCCTGTCCTGCCCCTAGGTTCTTCAGAACTTTTTTTTTTTTTTTTTTAGATTCTGTATATATGTGTTAGCATACGGTATTTGTTTTTCTCTTTCTGACTTACTTCACTCTGTATGACAGACTCTAGGTCCATCCACCTCACTACAAATAACTCCATTTCGTTTCTTTTTATGACTGAGTAATATTCCATTGTATATATGTGCCACATCTTCTTTATCCATTCATCTGTTGATGGACACTTAGGTTGCTTCCATGCCCTGGCTATTGTAAATAGAGTTGCAATGAACATTTTGGTACATGACTCTGTTTGAATTATGGTTTTCTCCGGGTATATGCCCAGTAGTGGGATTGCTGGGTCGTATGGTAGTTCTATTTTTGGCTTTTTAAGGAACCTCCATACTGTTCTCCATAGTGGCTGTATCAATTTACATTCCCACCAACAGTGCAAGAGTGTTCCCTTTTTCCACACCCTCTCCAGCATTTATTGTTTGTAGATTTTTTCATGATGGCCATTCTGGCTGGTATGAGGTGACACCTCATTGTAGTTTTGATTTGCATTTCTCTAATGATTAATGATGTTGAGTAACCTTTCATGTGTTTGTCACAATCTGTATACCTTCTTTGGAGAAATGTCTATTTAGGTCTTCTGCCCATTTTTGGATTGGGTTGTTTGTTTTTTTGATATTGAGCTGCATGAGCTGCTTGTAAATTTTGGAGATTAATGCTTTGTCAATTGCTTCATTTGCAAATATTTTCTCCCATTCTGAGGGTTCTCTTTTTGTCTTGTTTATGTTTTCCTTTGCTCTGCAAAAGCTTTTAAATTTCATTGGGTCCCATTTGCTTATTTTTGTTTTTATTTCCATTTCTCTAGGAGGTGGGTCAAAAAGGATCTTGCTGTGATTTATAACATACATTATTCTGCCTATGTTTTCCTCTAAGAGTTTTATAGTGTCTACATTTAGGTCTTTAATCCATTTTGAGGTTTTTTTTGTGCATGGTGTTAGGAGGAAGTGTTCTGATTTCATTCTTCTACATGTAGCTGTCCAGTTTTCCCAGCACCACTTAGTGAAGAGGATGTCTTTTTCCATTGTATATTCTTACCTCCTTTATCAAAGATAAGGTGACCATATGTGCGTGGGTTTATCTCTGGGCTTTCTATCCTGTTCCATTGATCTATATTTCTGTTTTTGTGCCAGTACCATACTGTCTTGATTACTGTAGATTTGGAGTATAGTTTGAAATCCAGGAGCCTGATTCCTCCAGCTCCATTTTTCCTTCTCAAGAGTGCTTTTGCTATTCGGGGTCTTTTGTGTTTCCGTACAAATTGTGAAATTTTTTGTTCTAGTTCTGTGAAAAATGCCCTTGGTAGTTTGATAGGGATTGCATTGAATCTGTAGATTGCTTTGGGTAGTATAGTCATTTTCACAATGTTGTTTCTTCCAATCCAAGAACATGGTATATCTCTCCATCTGTTTCTATCATCTTTAATTTCTTTCATCAGTGTCTTATAGTTTTCTGCATACAGGTTTTTGTCTCCTTAGGTAGATTTATTCCTAGGTATTTTATTCTTTTTGTTGCAATGGTAAATATGAGTGTTTCCTTAATTTCTCTTTCAGATTTTTCATCATTAGTGTATAGGATTGCAAGAGATTTCTGTGCATTAATTTTGTATCCTGCTACTTTACCAAATTCATTGATTAGCTCTAGTAGTTTTCTGGTAGCATCTTTAGGATTCTCTATGTATAGTATCATCTCATCTGCAAACAGTGACAGATTTACTTCTCCTTTTCTGATTTGTATTCCTTTTATTTCTTCTTTGATTGCTGTGGCTAAAACTTCCAAAACTATGTTAAATAATAGTGGTGAGGGTGGGCAACCTTGTCTTGTTCCTGATCTTAGAGGAAATGGTTTCAGTTTTTCCCCTTTGAGAACGATGTTTGCTGTGGCTTTGTCATATATGGCCTTTATTATGTTGAGGTAAATTCCCTCTATGCCTACTTTCTGGAGGGTTTTTATCATAAATGGGAGTTGAATTTTGTCAAAAGCTTTTTCTGCATCTATTTAGATGATCATATGGTTTTTCTCCTTCTGTTTGTTAATATGGTTTATCACATTGATTGATTTGCATATACTGAAGAATCTTTGCATTCCTGGGATAAACCCAACTTGATCATGGTGTATGATCCTTTTAATGTGCTGTTGGATTCTGTTTGCTAGTATTTTGTTGAGGATTTTTGAATCTATGTTCATCAGTGATATTGGCTTCTAGTTTTCTTTCTTTGTGATATCTTTGTCTGGTTTTGGTATCAGGGTGATGGTGGCCTCGTAGAATGAGTTTGGGAGTGGTCCTCCCTCTGCTATATTTTGGAAGAGTTTGAGAAGGATAGGTGTTAGCTGTTCTCTAAATTTTTGATCGAATTCGCCTGTGAAGCCATCTAGTCCTGGGATTTTGTTTGTTGGAAGATTTTTAATCACAGTCTCAATTTCAGTGCCTGTGATTGGTCTGTTTTTGATTTTCTATTTCTTCCTGGTTCAGTCTAGGAAAGTTGTGCTTTTCTAAGAATTTGTCCATTGCTTCCAGGCTGTCCATTTTATTGGCATAGGGTTGCTTGTAGTCATCTCTCATGATCCTTTGTATTTCTGTAGTGTCAGTTGTTACTTCTCCTTTTTCATTTCTAATTCTATTGATTTGAGTCTTCTCCCTTTCTTTCTTGATGAGTCTAGCTAATGTTTTATCAATTTTGTTTACCTTCTCAAAAAACCAGATTTTAGTTTTATTGATCTTTGCTATTGTTTCCTTCATTTCTTTTTCATTTATTTATGATCTGATCTTTATGATCCTTCTGCTAACTCTGGGGGTTTCTTGTTCTTCTTTCTCTAATTGCTTTAGGTGTAAGTTAGGTTGTTTATTTGAGATGTTTCTTGTTTCTTGAGGTAGGATTGTATTGCTACAAACTTCCCTCTTAGAACTGCTTTTGCTGCATCACATAGGTTTTGGGTCGTCGTGTTTTCATTGTCATTTATTTCTAGGTATTTTTTGATTTCCTGTTTGATTTCTTCAGTGGTCTCTTGGTTATTTAGTAATGTATTGTTTAGCCTCCATGTATTTGTATTTTTTACAGATTTTATTCCTGTAATTCATATCTAGTCTCATAGTATTGTGGTCAGAAAAGACACTTGATATGCTTTCAATTTTCTTAAATTTACCAGCTTGATTTGTGGCCCAAGATATGATCTATCCTGGAGAATGTCCCACGAGCACTTGAGAAGAAAGTGTGTTCTATTATTTTTGGATGGAATGTCCTATAAATATCAATTAAGTCCATCTTGTTTAATGTATCATTTAAAGCTTGTGTTTCCTTATTTATTTTCATTTTGGATGCTCTGTCCATTGGTGAAAGTCGGGTGTTAAAGTCCCCTACTATGATTGTGTTACTGTCGATTTCCCCCTTTATGGCTGTTAGCATTTGCCTAATGTATTGAGGTGCTCCTGTGTTGGGTGCATAAATATTTACAATTGTTATATCTTCTTCTTGGATTGATCCCTTGATCATTATGTAGTGCCCTTCTTTGTCTCTTGTAATAGTCTTTATTTTAAAGTCTGTTTTGTCTGATATGAGAATTGCTACTCCAGCTTTCTTTTGATTTCCATTTGCATGTATATCTTTTTCCATCCCCTCACTTTCAGTCTGTATGTGTCCCTAGGTCTGAAGTGAGTCTCTTATAGACAGCATATATATGGGTCTTGCTTTTGTATCCATTCAGCCAATCTATGTCTTTTAGTGGGAGCATTTAATCCATTTACATTTAAGGTAATTATCAATATGTATGTTCCTATTACCATTTTCTTAATTGTTTTGGGTTTGTTACTGTAGGTCTTTTCCTCCTCTTGTGTTTTCTGCCTAAAGAAGTTCCTTTAGTATTTGTTGTAAAGCTGGTTCGGTGGTGCTGAATTCTCTTACCTTTTGCTGATCTGTAAAGGTTTTAATTTCTCTGTCGAATCTGAATGAGATCCTTGCTGGGTAGAGTAATCTTGGTTGTAGGTTTTTCCCTTTCATCACTAAATATGTCTTGCCACTCCCTTCTGGCTTGCAGAGTTTCTGCTGGAAGATCAGCTGTTAACCTTATGGGGATTCTGTTGTATGTTATTGCTGTTTTTCCCTTGCTGCTTTTATTATTTTTTCTTTGTAGTTAATTTTTGATAGTTTGATTAATATGTGTCTTGGCGTGTTTCTCCCTGTATTTATCCTGTATGGGACTCTCTGCGCTTCCTGTACTTGATTGACTATCTCCTTTCCCATATTAGGGGAGTTTTCAACTATAATCTCTTCAAATATTTTCTCAGTCCCTTTCTTTTTCTCTTCTTCTTCTGGGAACCCTATAATTTGAAAGTTGGTGTGTTTAATGTTGTCCCAGAAGTCTCTAAGACTGTCCTCAATTCTTTTCATTCTTTTGTCTTTATTCTGCTCTGCAGTAGTTATTTCCACTATTTTATCTTCTAGGTCACTTATCCTCAGTTATTCTGCTATTGATTCCTTCTAGAGAATTTTTAATTTCATTTATTGTGTTGTTCATCATTATTTCTTTGCTCTTTAGTTCTTCTAAGTCTTCGTTAAACGTTTCTTGTATTTTCTCCATTCTATTTCCAAGGTTTTGGATCATCTTTACTATCATTACTCTGAATTCTTTTTCAGGTACACTGCCTATTTCCTCTTCATTTGTTTGGTCTGGTGGGTTTTTACCTTGCTCCTGCATCTGCTGTGTGTTTTTCTGTCTATTCATTTTGCTTAACTTACTGTGTTTGGAGTTTACTTTTCACAGGTTGCTGGTTCATAGTTCCCGTTGTTTTTAGTTTCTGCCCCCAGTGGCTAAGGTTGGTTCAGTGGGTAGGCTTCCTGGTGGAGGGGACTGGTGCCTGTGTTCTGGTGGATGAGGCTGGATCTTGTCTTTCTGTTGGAGGGCACCACGTCCGGTGGTGTGTTTTGGGGCATCTGTGACCATATTATGATTTTAGGCAGCCTGTCTGCTAATGGGTGGTGTTGTGTTCCTGTCTTTCTAGTTGTTTGGCATAGGGTGTCCAGCACTGTGGCTTGCTGGTCTTTGAGTGGAGCTGGGTGTTAGTGTTGAGATGGAGATCTCTGGGAAAGCTTTCGCCGTTTGATATTACATGGAGCTGGGAGGTCTCTGGTGGAGCAATGTCCTGAACTCGGCTCTCCCACCTCAGAGGCACAGGCCTGACACCCAGCCAGAGCACCAAGACCATCCAGCCACACAGCTCAGAAGAAAAGGGAGAAAAAAACAAAGAAAGAAAGAAAAAAAGAAAAGAAAAATAAATAAAATTATTAAAATAATTTTTTTAATTATTAAAATTAAAAAAATTAAAAAGTAATAAGAAAAAAGAAAGAAGAGAGCAACCAAACCAAAAAACAAATCCACCTATGATTACAAGCGCTAAAAACTATATTAAAAAAAAAAAAAAGGACAGATAGACTCCTAGGACAAATGGTAAAACAAAGCTATACAGACACAATCATACAAAGAATCATACACATACACACTCACCAGAAGAGAAAAAGGACAAAAATATATATATATCTATATATAACAAAAAAAAGGAAGAGAGCAACCAAATCAATAAACAAATCTACCAGTGATAATAAACCCTAAATACTAAACTAAGATAAACATAAAACCAGAAACCCGTCAGTCTCATACAGCAAACCCCAAGTCTACAGTTGCTCCCAAAGTCCACTGCCTCAGTTTTGGGATGATTCGTTGTCTATTCAGGTATTCCGCAGATGCAGGGTACATCAAGTTGATTGTGGAGATTTAATCCACTGCTCCTGAGGCTGTTGGGAGAGATTTCCCTTTCTCTTCTTTGTTCCCAAGCTCCTGGGGTTCAGCTTTGGATTGGCCCCGCCTCTGCGTGTAGGTCGCCTGAGAGCATCTGTTCTTTTGGGAAGTCTGAGGTCTTCTGCCAGCGTTCAGTAGGTGTTCTGTAGGAGTTGATCCACATGTAGATGTATTTCTGATATATTTGTGGGGAGGAAGGTGATCTCCACGTCTTACTCCTCGCCATCTATACTCTTTTTTTAATTTAAATAACTGATGGGGCATGAACCAAGACCCGAGGGAGTATTGAAGGATATGGAAAGGAAAGCTACAGAAACTTACACATTTACAAAATCTGGTTCCCATGAAGAGAAGTGTCTTGCAGGAAGAATATCAAAGAAGAAGAATGTCAGGATGAATATTTTCCATCACCCTTGAAAATGATACCAGTAAAAGAGGGGTTGACAACAATACTCTTGTACTTAGGAGATTTACAGAAGGCTTCTGAAGAGCCACTGGAGTGCCAGGCAATTCTGATGGTGGTATCGTGCAATTTGAAGGACCAAAGAAGGTCCCATACTGCAAAATACACCTCCACCACTAATAGACTAATCACAGCACTCAAAATTTCTTCACTAGAAATGCAATGCTTTCCTTTATGAAGTCTTTTAAATCTATAATTGAGATTCAATACCAGTTAGTGAAACCATCTGTATCAGAATCCTGTGGAAACCTTGTTTCCAAATGATGCTTAAGCTTTATTTTCAAGAGTTTCCTAAGCTAGGCATTAGGATTATATGTTTTTAAAAGTCTTCCTAAGTGTGTTTGATGTGCAGCCAGGTAAAGGAACCATTGTTACTATCGCCCATTAGAAAGCCAACACACTTGGGATTAAGGATTTCATAGTAAGTCAATAACAACTTGTACTTTAGAAAAATTAGTTGACCTGTGAGAGTGAGATGCTTATGTGGGGAAGACTCCAGAAGACTAAAGGCAGGGAGAGAAACACTCAAGATGTAAGTAATGGCCCCAGTACCAAAATCAGTGACTTCAAGTCTTTGCCTTGTCTTAATAAATCCATCAATTTAATGTAATGGTATTTTGCCGAATGTTAGAAAACTCACCATGTGCCAAGTATTGTTCTGAGTACTTTACAAATATTAACTTATTTAACCTTCATAACAACCCTATGATGTAGGTTCTACTGTTTCCCCTATTTTACAGATGAGGAAACTAAAGCTAAGGTGACGATATGAAGTCATTTACCTGAACTATTAAGTGGCCGAGCTCCACAGTTCCTGCTCCAAACTGCTGGGTACTGTGACCTTTCAGATGGCAGGGTAGGCACTGAGGAATCGAAGATGAATAACCCATAGGGGGTCTATAGACTGACTAATGGAATACAACTGGGAAATTAGGTTCCTGCCATCAGTGCTTTAGGAAGAGAGAGCAAGAACTAGCTCTTGCCCTAGCAAATCCTGGTTGACCTTCATCCTCCTCATGCTGTTGACCATCTTTGCAAAAACCCATCACTTGGCTTGCCAAATGCTTCCCCTTGGTTTCCCCTGTGCTTTTGTCAGGGGGAAAAAAAAATACAATAGGAAAACTTGAATATATATTTAAGTTAGAGTGGAGTCGGTTTTATTTCATTTTGAAATGGGATGTAACCGGATATTGGTGGTGATGATTCTAGAGATTCTCACTTTGGAGAAGATATTGCCATAGGAAAAGGATTAACTCTCAGAGGAATGGATGCAGTCAATTTTATTTTTTATAGACCCGGCCTTGGTTTGCAAATGGGGTGAGTGATGCAGCTGCAGGTGAGAGAGCACTCATTAAAATAAACAAAAAACCTTGGCAGACCCCAGCTTAAAAGTTGCCACAGCTGTTTGAAATCGTGCTTTGCATATTTACCTCTTCGTTTTGCATACTACTCCTCCTGCTCATGGATTCGAGATAATTTACAAGAAAAAATTATAAGCAGATAAATTGTTTTCTATTTTAATAAATCAGTTTTTAATATTTGGGAAGAATTTTTTTCCCTGAGTTTCTCATCTCTCCTTAACTAGACTCTATTCATTTGACTAACTCAGGGTATTCAATTGGTATCCTGCCAAATGACATGACCTCTTAATTGACAGAGTACTAGGTAAAAAGATTTTAGTTTAATGCTTTTCAATCACTTTACACTATTGTTACAGCAGAACAACTTACTAGTTTAAATAGAGAGGGAAAAAAAATCCCAACTGTTACTAATGTCCTAAAAGCTGTTTATAGTAGTTTATGGGACTGAATTAATGTTGCTCATCTAGAATTTTGCCTTCTAAACTCTGGGGTTTTGTCCCGTTCTAATGGGCATTAAAGTTGTAGTATCTGATAATTATTTTAATGTTTCTTAATTATTTAATTCCTAATAATTGAAACATGTTTATTGTATCTTCATAAGTGAAAAGAAAACTGTTTCTGGTTTTCATTGTTCTTGAACTATCGCTATGTCTCTGATAGGTATATAAATGAAAAGGATTATTGAAGTACATAAAAAATGCTGAGGGCTTCCCTGGTGGCGCAGTGGTTGGGAATCCGCCTGCCAGTGCAGGGGACACGGGTTCGAGCCCTGGTCTGGGAAGATCCCACATGCCGCGGAGCAACTAGGCCCGTGAGCCACAATTACTGAGCCTGCGCGTCTGGAGCCTGTGCTCCGCAACCAGAGAGGCCGCGATGGTGAGAGGCCCGCGCACCGCGATGAAGAGTGGCCCCCACTTGCCGCAACTAGAGAAAGCCCTCGCACAGAAACGAAGACCCAACACAGCCATAAATAAATAAATAAATAAAAAATTTAAAAAAAAAAAAAAATGCTGAAAAGACTTGCTGTCACTTTGCTAACATTATGGGGCAGAAATTATTTTTATTCTTATTTTTTAATTAAGATATATGAAGCATGAGTGGGTAAATAACCTGCCCATAGTGACATAGTCGGTGATTTTCAAAGCCAGGATTCTAAACTAGGCGTTCTGATTTCTAACCCCACCCTCTTAATCACTGTGCTACGCCGTCTCCTGTCCGGAGCGGGTCCTGACACGGCCGCATTCGACTTAGAGGTGAAACTGGTGTTTCCTGTAGACAAACTGATTGTCTCTGTGAGGAATATTACAGTTTCTTTAGTATTCACCAGTAATTTATTTCATTTTTTCTCCTTAGGTATGGACCGTGAGTAGCGTGTTGATCTGATTTTTGGTCACTATGGTTTGTAAAGCTTGAGGCGCTAGTCAGACTTTTCCCATTTCTGTGTAGTTTGTGGAATGGAATCTGCATGCCATTTAAAAAGACTTTAACTGTAGGGTAGAAGGATCATGTTGGAGCCAATAGGTGTGCCTTTTAGTCCTGGTTCTGTCAACTACCAGCTTTAGCATGCTAGAAAAGTGGGGGGTAGGGGTTTTTTAAAATGTTTTTCGTGTGTTTCTCTCTCTCTCTTTCCTTGCTTTGTAAGAGAAATGGAGATTTCTAGTTCATAGGAATTTTGGTGAAGGCCAAATGAGATAGCACGTAAAAGCATCTGGCAAAATGTATCACTTACAAAGTAGATACTGAATAAATATGACTTCTCTTTTCTTCCCTGCCGGCCCTGCTGCTACATTTTAAACTCCGGTTACTGACAGTTTTATGTAACTGCTATAAAATCGAGGGGAGCTGAAACTGTCAGTCTAATTCCTGGCAGTTGGTTATCTTTGTGATGATATTTCAGGCCCCAAATAAGTGGCACACAGATGTATTTGTAAGCCACAGTAAAACAGAAGGAAATCCATATATCTGGATATTATTTTACTAATCATTGGTACCTGCTTCTGGCTGCAGTAGGCTATCTTATTTCTTAACACTGTATTTACAGCTAACATTTTCCTAATTGCTGATGATAAGATATAACTTGAGCTATATTTTAGTATCTGATATACAGACCTTTGTATATCACTTCATGTTGTTCCTATGTGTTCCTGATCTCAATGCCATCTCAATATGCTTAACTGTGTGCTCTGTATAACATAAAAATGCCTTTATAACCTTATTTTAAAATATATTTAATGTCATTAATCTTATAGGAATGTAATAAATTGTTACTAATCTGGATTGATGTCTAATCATCCTCATTTTAAAGATGTAGAATCTGATGCACAGGGTGATTCATTTTCTTAACATCCTATGGAATCCATAAGTATAGTTTGTGAGATATTTTGAATTTCCCAAATAAATAATATCACTAATTTTATCATTTTATTACATAAATAAAAATAAATTTTGCTAAACTTTCATATGTTCTTACATTTAAAGAAATGATGTAAAGTTTTGTATATTAAAGTATTTAATACTTATTTAATACTTAAATATATGGCTAGGTCAAATAGAAGAATTTTAAAACCTGACTCACTTTAATTTTCTACTTCCTCTGCAGATACACTAATAATAGAATCTGACATATATATATGGCTCCTGAATCTGTGCCTGACATTTGTAGATGATTCTTATTTAATTTTATTTTTGCCACATAACATACCCTTCATTATCTACTCTGGGTAATTGTATATAACTTTTCTTCTTGGGATCTGTCCCACTGCCCCTCCCACTTCTGGGTGGAGTTGACACTCCCAGCTCCAAAAGTAGAATGTATCACGCAAGCCCAGCCAACCATAAACCCCAGGCCTGGCTAATGGATTCAGTGGTAGATACTATCAGGATCTGGAATTTGATTTTACTCTACTTACAAGCTAATAAATTGGTCTGTTGCTATTTCATTGATGCCAGCAGAAGACACAAGATTTCTGAGTCAGAGACAAAGAACTGTGCAGCCAGTAAGCAACACGATTTGCCTTAGTTCCATTTGCCCCTGATTCTCACGGGGGTGAGGCAGTGTGAGCCCAGATGGATGGTGTGAAGCAATGGGTCTGTGTCACAGCTGAGGGACACTGATCTTGGGAAAACCACCAATTTATAGTAAGCAGTAATCAAGCCTTCTCTTTGTCCTTGCTCAAGATTGCTTGCTGCGAACACAACCTTGAGAAATAATCTAGGTAAAAAGTCGTCAGTGCCTCATATTCTTGGCCTACCCAGCAGGGTGCATGGAGGGTGAGAGACACATGGAGGGATGCCTCCCAACAAATGATCTCAGACAGTCTAATTAGGGAGAATCATTTTTACTATTTCCCCTGAAATTTGAACCTGGAAAAATGTCATGTTTCAGTTTTCTGCAGCTGTCTGTAATTACACAGGAATAGCCAATCTGAAAATAGAGCCAAGATTGAGAAAGTCAGAGATGAGAAAAGGAGACTGAAAAAAAAAAAGATCGTACCGAGTTACAGATCAAGTACACTGTGAAGCCAGATCTTCCTCGAGAATGTTCAGTTATGTGAGCTAATTAGGTTTTCGTTCATTCACAACTAAAAGAGTTCTGACTGGCTTGGCGTTGGACATGCATCATCTCATCATAATAGCCCTATAATGGAGGTATTATTACCCTGATCTTACAGATGAATGTGCATCATGGAGATTACCTCGCCCAGTATCACCTAATGAAGAAAGCAGAGCCAGTCTGCTGATGGCTGACTCCATGCTCTTAACAGTTAAATCGCTACTTCTCAAACTTGAAAGTACTTTAGAAATACCAAGGCTCACCCCAGACCTAATGAATCAAAATCTCTAAGGTGGAGCATAGAGAACATACATTTTTTAAGTTCTTGGGTGATTCTGATGCAGGGCTATAGACCACTTGTTAAGAAATATTTGCCTTAGAAACATATAATTTCAAGGATACTGCTGCCTGACCTTCTGATACTATGTCCTTATTAAAAAACTTTGTTTCTGGAAAATAACACCTGAAGCCTAGTCAATGATGTAAACTACAAATCAAAAGAAATTCTGAGAAAAGCTCTATTGGGAGAAGTGGGAAAAGTCAGAAAACAAAGAGTCCCAGGCTGGGGGGAGGAGAGTTAGGAAATGGGAACTTAAAAGGGAAAGGAGGTGGGGGGCAGAGGTCTGAAGTTCTGTTTCACCAGTTATTACCTAAGAAATCCCTTTTTGCTTAATTAATTACCTTGTGTGTGTTTAAGTTCAGATTCCACACCGAGTTTTATATAGGGAGACTTGAGGGTATTTTGAAATAGACATGCAGACATCTGGTTGATTTTGCTAGTTACAGTGGCTCATTGGACATGAAGGAGAATGTTTAATTTAATTATTGACTTTGAATAGACATTTTGCCACTGCTAATAATATTAGCTAGATTAATGAATTGTTCAAGGGTTATAGAGACAGAAAGAACACTATTGAGAGTTACTGTTCATCAATATTTGGGCAGCCTTTCCTAGAATAGTCATGCAAGTCACATGTGTTATCGTAAAATATTTTCCTGCTTGCCTATCTTGTCTCAGATTTTTTTTTCCCTCTCTCTCTTTAAATTTAAATGAAGTATTGGTTGTCTTTTGATACAGGTATTATTATTGTGAAAGTCAGAACTTTTTACAGAAAAAGTGCTATTCTACAGCATCTCCCTAATAAGTCTCCCTCCAAATGGAGTCTGATACATAGTAAATCTTTCTTAAATTTTTAAAGCTGGGAGCACTGGAGGTCGTGGTCTGTGTCTGGTCCCGGCATGTAGGTGCTGAGGAGGGGCATAGAGTTGAATTCCGCTGCAGAGATAGTATGTTAGCTGATGGCCACATCTCATTTCATTTTATACATCTTGTCCACTCAAAACTGAAGACTTGAATCAGTCTGGCTTAAAGAGGTATTTATTTTTAGAGTCTTAAGCTCATTATTATTCCAAAGAATATTAGAAGCATGCCTGTAGTCTTAGCCTTAAATAAGTATAATATTTCCAGCTTTAGGCCAAGAAGATTGCATTTGATATATGTTTTGACAATAGTTAAGTTTATCATCAAAGTGAACATTTTACCAAAGGGCTTTTAGATAAAATTATATCTCCTTTTTAAATGATGCTTTTCTCTACCCAACAGTTGGACAAGCAGGTGTTTTGATATTTTAGTTTGAACTGGTTGCTTCTGTTCACAAGCTGTGTCATCACTGCAGGAGCACCTTCCTTCTCCTTATGGGTGAAATCAGAAGCTGGATGTATCTGATCATCCCTAAGGCAGTTCTCTCAGGAGCACACTCAATACAGTACCCTGTCTCCAGATATTCAGCAAAGCAGTAAATAATCACTTATAACATTATATGGGCACCTGCCTCCATCTTTGGAAACCATGTAACAATGTTGAACCTCTCTGCCTTCTTTTAACACCAACAAATGAAATGTGTTGAATGAAAAGCAAGATATCCGTCTGAATATGTGGAAGAGGTTCTCATGGGCTCAGAGATGTATGGTGCAGCAAGACAGCAGCACAGACTTTGCAATACCTTGTTTTTAAAGCACACACTACTGTAACAATTATGCAACTGTCTATGAATCATTATAGTTAAGGACCTAACCTCTCTGATGTGGCACGCTAGAATGGAGAAGGGAATGAACAAGATTTGCAAGACATAACCCTACTACCAAAGTGTTTTTTAGAAGATTGATATAAATATGACATCTCTATTATTTGTTTAAAATATGTTGAGAATATATCACAATTTTAAAAAATGTATCTTGAATAATATTTTCCAGGAGAACTCCTTGCCTTTTTCCTCAGGCCCAAACCATACATTCAGCATTTTTCAATGGTCAGTGTTAAATTGGATGAAGCATCAAAGATTTTCAAACGTGATCCTTTCTTGGGCCATTCTTGGGGGGAGAAGATGGCCTCAGAAATTCCACTCTGAGAACACAGAGGTCCCCAGTAAGAGAGAGAGCAAGGACATTAAACTGATACATTTTACCTTCCTCCATCAATGTTTCATTGCTGTCTCTCACCCCGAGGTGAGGCTCAACGCTCTTAGCATAAGAGAGAGCTTGTTTCCAAATTCTAGGCAGTGCAGAAAGGCTTGGGAATCAGGTGAGGTAGGGAGGATAGGGGTTGCCTAGAGATTTCTAAATTCTTTTTTTTCCTGCCTTCACACATCAAAGGCTAAGACTCAAGGACTCAAGTCGTATGCGTTTCCTCTAGTGTAACACGGATGCAGGGTGTGTGGAATGTTTTTCATGAGTGAGGTTGACAAAGGTAAGGAGAGATGCAAAAGACCTGAGACAGAGCCACAGAAAAAGTTACCTGAGACAGAGCCACAGGAAAAGTTATCAGCCAGAAGAGTTCCTGAGGGTCACCAGTCCAGAGCCACCCTAGACCCCCTGTGGTCACTGAGCGAAGAGGCTCACCACAGGGCTGCCTGCTGCGGCAGGGCCAGGTCACTGCTTTCGGAGGCAGGGGTAGACCCCAGGCTGGTGGGCTGTATGAGAACCCCCAGAAGACTCTGAGAGGGTTGCAGCCCACAGGAGCTGTGGCGCAGCCCTCACCAAGCTGAGAAGTCAGATCACAGGCTCCAAAAGCTGCTGATTTCAACAAACTGCAACCAGGAATCATCCAGGTGACAAATGACCAGTTCCCAGAGAGCCAAGGGCAGATAGAGCTGCTTTTCCAAGGACCCCACCTCGTCCCTTCCTCCATTGTGACACAAAGTCTCTCCCAGTGTTCACTCTAAAGCCATTTTAGAGATGATAAAAGGGGAAAGGGAGGCCAGCCGAGAGACAGTTGAAAGTTTCTGAAAATGGCTATTTACATTATCAGCTCAGTTGGATGTTTGAACATTTATCTAATTTTTCCTCCCAGCTAACCAGTTGGAAGGGGCTTGGAATTATGTTCAGATTAGTTAAAACCAAAAGAACAAAATGTTTTCTCTGCACATCAAAGTTATGAGTTCAATTTGCCACCTTGCTATAGCTTTTAAAAGTAATAAAAACAAGTCCAGCTGAGATAATGTACAGAACTATAAAGCCTACAGTTACAAGGCACTTGAAGGTATTTGAAGGCCACAGTTCCCCTACCCTGCTTCTGGAATCACTGCTTGGAAAATACTCCTTTCTCCTTATTTTGCTGTGAAAATAAAATCACTCTAAAAAAATAAAGTCTGTTTAAAAAAACAAAAAACAAAAAAACTCCTTTAGTACCTTCTTAAATTTTTCCAGGGATGGAAATGGCCATCATTGAACAAAGCATAGAATATGTCTTTCTTCTTTTATGTTGAAATCTGATTTTTATATTCCCTTTACCTATTGCCCTCTGAAACATCTTTAGGTGATCACTTTTTTTTTTTTTTCCTTCCATTTCCTTTCCCTGGGATGTAAATTAGCAATTACTTAGCTCCCACAACAAAGTCTGAGGTCATAAATGAGGGCAGACAGTAATTTAATCTGTGAGAGACTGTGATATCATCTAGTTAGTTTGGTAACAACAGCAAACCATAGAGTACTTCCTATTCATACTGACTCGGTTTTTTTTTTTTCTTTTTCTCTCTCTCTCTTTGAACTAACAGACTTTTCTTTACCAGAAAAAATCAAATCATAACTTCAATCTTGGTAAAAATTCCAAAGGTAATCGAAATCTGTCTTCTTAAAATCTATGAAAGAGCAACCAAGCCAATTTGTGTGTTTTAAGTAATCTGTTGAAACAGGAAAATTCCAATGGCAAAGTCAGACAACTTGCAGCCACATAATACATTTGTTTATTTAGTTAATATTACAGTGGTAACAGGTTAAGAGCACTAGATCTGTGTCCTCAAAAGAGGATAGTGATCAAGATTTTTATTTGTAAATTTCACTGTTCTTAACTATTAAAAATCTATTTTCCAAAGGAGTAATAATATGCATGATTTTTAAATGACAGATCTAAACTTTCAAATTTACGACCAAAAGCATATTTGTTCATTAAACAAAACATTAGGGACATTTTAACTATTGGTTGCTGCTTTCAGGAAAGCACAATGTTCTTGAAGCAAATATACACAAAACATATTTTTCCATGGTGATTTCAACCATTGTGTGTCATGTCAGTGAGGGAACCTGAGAACCCCAGATGTTGCGAACTCTCCGATTGTTGCAATACACTCTGGTTTACTTAAACAATCAACCAACAAACATGTATTTAGTGCCTACTATGTACAAGCCAGCATCCTAAAGCAATACAGGAAACACAAAGAAGTAAAATTATTGGTCCTCGCCCTGCTCAGGCTTCCAATGAAGTGGTCAGATTAAACACAGACACAAATTACTCTGCTTTCAATGTCTTCAAAAGAAGTGATCATGTTAACTAGATTGTATGTTAGAATCACCTATGCTGGAACCTAGAGGAAGCAGGGACATAAGCAGGGGAATCCTCGGCACCGATTAAAGTCTGTCTGAATCAGATTTCCGAGTTCTAAGTTTGAGGGCTGCTTGAACCCTCGTATCTGAAAGTGTTCTAGCCAGTCTCACACCTGCCACTGTTAGTGACTGTATTTGGCAAATGTTTCACGGACTCATGATAAGGGAGCAAGATAAACAAATATATATAGTATGTGAGTATATTATGATTTGAATACAGTATATATTATTTGAATATAGTATATATTCAAATTATATGTAGGGTGATGTTGAAAGCTAGGAGTTCGGGACTTTCCACTCTGCATTGGAGAAGGCTAACCCACATTATGTATTTATTATAAGACAAACAAGAGACTACATAAGTACGAAAAACTCTCCAAACTTCACTGAACACAAGCAAAAGTAGAAAAGCTAGAGGAAAGGATAAGAAAAGAGGGCCTAGCACAAAGGAAAGGTTTGGACGGGACCTTGGGGAGAGAGTTTTCCCCACTGCCACCTCCGCGCCCGCCCCATAGCCGGTGTCCCGAAGAAGAGGCCCTGGGCTAGGCAAGTGGAGAAAAGGAAAGCAGAGACACAATTTTCAAACTCCACAAATAAATAAATAAATATGTTAAGCAAGAAAATAACTTATTAGGCACCGCTTGAAAGGCAGCAGCCCTCAGGGGTCGGGCAGGCCGCACCCTCTACCTGCAGGTGGCGGCGACGCGGTCGGGATCGGCCGAGACTGGGAAGCCGTCACCTGAGGTCCCGGCCCGGTGCCTGTCGTTACTGTTGGATGTGCACCTCCAGAAGCTTGGGTGAAGGAGAAAGCCTAGTGGAGCTGCAGCCAAGCTCCCGGGCGGCCCCTGGGGAAAGTGCGCCCTGTCCTTCCTGCCCTAATGCAGACCAGCGCCCCGGGAGTGCCTAGCTCTTGGTCTTTGAAACTAAAAGAGCCGTTTGTGAGCAGGGCGGGAGGGTGGCTTCCATTACAAGCCCTCCTCACCCACCAAAGCCCGGAATCTTTTAAAAACCCCTAGTCGCTTGTTCTCAGCTCCTTTTTGCTCCAAAGTGAGGTTTGGGTAAGGACTGCAGGATGCCTGGGGTTCGAAGCGCGGGACCGATTTTACTAAGCACCTGGCTCCGCTCTGGGTGGAGTAGGAGGGGCGGAGGGGCTCGGCGAAGCGCGCACCTTCCTTCACCCGAGGGTGGGAGAAAGGACCTGCTGCCTAGATCCTTCTCAAGTCTGACTTCCTTTACAGTAGGGCTGCAGAAAGGGAGAGTGGTGGTTCTCGAGACTCCGCTAGAGGCATCAAGCAGAATCTGGCGAGCGAGGGGCCCTGCAGGGCGCGGCGGAGGGCCAGCTGGGTTTTCCCGAGGGAAACCCGTGGCGGTAAACCGTGGCTCAGCTTAAACAGAAACAACGGCTGGCGGGGCTGAGGGTCAGGCTGAGTTGGCGACGTTAATAAGTTCACGATCTGCACCGGTAGGACGGGGCGGAAAGAAAGACCGAAATTGCCAAGGGAGGAGCAAAGAGGGATGCAGAAGTGCAATCGCAGGGGAGGAAGAAGCGAAAGAGGAGAAAGGGGCCCGCTAGTCTTCCCAGTTTATAAGCAAAGCGTCCAATTCCACCTTGGTCGCGCGCCTTTCCCGGGTCTAGCGCAGTGTCCTAGCCCCACTTTTTCCATTGCACCCTGACTCCTGGAATACTTTCACCTCTCGCACCCGACCTTCCTTTCTCCTCACCCTCCCCCTCTCTTGGTACAAAGCCCCTGCTTGGCCCGGGCTCAGAGAGTAGTGATCCGGGACGTGCAGGTGCCATTACGGAAGACGCCGCCGGACTCCAGGTTCTCAGGCTGGAAGTCCTCCACACTGTAGGCGCGGCTCTTGAGGGCCGTGGCGTAGTAGTCGACCGGCTCCTCGGCGGCGTTGTCCATCCAGCTGAGGCAAAGGATGCGCTGGAAAGAGCGCTTGAAGTTGTCTGAAAGGAAGCCATAGAGGATGGGGTTGGCGCAGCTGTTGGCATAGCCGAGGATGACCGACAGCTGGCTCACCGTGGCGTCGTCCTGCTCTGCGAACACGTTGACTAGCTGCACCACATAGAAAGGCATCCAGCAGATGACAAACACCATCACCACCATCATCACCATCAGGGTGATCTTGCGCTCTGAGCGCTTGCGCTGTTGCCAGCCGGCCTTGAGGGCCACCATGCGCATTTTGGCGATGATGAGCACGTAGCACAGGCAGATGGCCCCGACGGGCAGCAGAAAGCCCATGAGAAAAGTGTACAGCACGAAGCCCACCAGCCAGCGCTGGGCGGGCTCGGGCATGAGCATGTTGCAGGCCACCGTGCCGTCACTGTTGGCCGCCGTGCGCGAGAAGACCACGATGGGCAGAATGACGAGCAGCGATAGCACCCACACGCCCAGATTCACGACCTTGGCCACGGTGGGCCGGCGGTAGCGTGCTGCCTTGATAGGGTGCACCACGGCCACGTAGCGGTCCACGCTAAGCACAGTAAGACAGTAGATGCTGGTGAACATGTTGACTGCGTCCACGCTGAGCACGAGGCGGCAGAGCAGCGCGCCGAAGGGCCAGTGGCGAAGCAACGTGGAGGTGACCAAGAAGGGCACGCTGAGCATGAGCAGTTCATCGGCGATAGCCAGGTTGAGGATGTAGATGTTGGTGGCCGTCTTCATCTTGGCGTAGCGCAGGATCACGTAGATGACCATGGAGTTCCCACACAGCCCCACCAGGCACACCACGGAGTAGATGAAAGAGATGAGGATAGCGCTGCCCTGGCCCTCGCTCAAGGTCCCGTTCTGGGACGCATTTCGCCCCGGCTCCTCCATCCCGTCTGCAGCTCCGGCCCCGGGGCCCCTGCTGCCTCCGCCTTCGCCACAGCTGCCTGGGCTGGGGCTAGGAGAGGAGGGAGAGGAGGCGGTGCCATTGGGGAACATCTCAGCTGATGGGGGCCGATGGGGCTGCCAGGGCTGGGGCGTTCTCCTGGCGCCCCCGCCGCTTGCGCTGTCACTTGGCACCCCGGCCGTCCGCCCGCAGCTCACAGCCGCTGGGCGCCTGGGGGAAGCGCTCAGAGACTGCAGGGAGCGCGGCTCCTCCGGCGCCGGCGGAGCGCATCGCCCAGCGGCTGCCTGCGCGCAGCCGCTCGCCGCTCCAGGGCACCTGGGCACACGCGAACGTGGAGAGGAGAGGCCGGGAGACTAGAGCCCCGCGCGGCACAGCCATTAACTGCCGCGGCTGTGGGCTGGTGAATGATTAATGGGCACCACCCGCGCGTCAGCAGCTACGAAAATGGGGGGGGGGGGGTGGGCGGAGAAAGAGAGGGAGGTAGGCGATATAGGTGGCTTATCACCCCTCGCCCAATTTTTTCCTTCCCAGTTTTGAGCTCCGATCGACTAGAGCAGCTGCTCCGGGGTTCCCCTGCAGCACCCCTTTACCCATCCTTCAGGGGGACCTGGGGAGTTTCTCCGCTTTCCTGGAGGGTGGGTGGGAAACAAACGTGGAGATTCTGTCCCATCCCACCCTGCTTCCATCCGAAGCAAAGACTGAAGCAGACCCTAGGCACGGATGGCTGGAGTTCATCTCCGTTTCCCTCAGTTGCTGCCCCACCCTGGGGGACCCACTCCCGTCCAGTCGTCCAGGGCCCCAAACTCCCACCTCCCGCCCCCGCCTGCCCTGCCCCTGAGAACCGCTGCGGAAGTCCTTACCCAGGGCACGGTACCTCCAGACCGACGCGTAGGTGGCCCGTGCAAAGTGCCTGTGCGGTCTGGTAGCGCGGTGACGTTCTTCGTGCGGTCCCACTTCTTTCCTTGGGCGGGACCCCAGCACAGGCGCCCATTCAGATATACTCTGAAGAGTCGCGGAAACTGACCCTACGCCGCGAACGTTAGCAGGAAGAAGCAGAGCAACTGTGCGTTAGGGACTCCTGCGTTACAACCCCGCAGGCAGCTCTTCGAGGGAGGGAGCGTTCGGAGGCCTGAGAAAACCATTGCGAATCTCTTAATACAGCTTGTAGTGCCCAGAGCCCCCTGCGTCTCCCAGAGGAAAATCGACTGCAGAAAGGAGGACGCGCGCCGGGGGGCACGGAAGGAGCCTGAGGCTCCCCCCGCCTCCCTCTCCCCGCCCCCTCCCCACCCCCTCC
Organism: Balaenoptera ricei; assembly: GCF_028023285.1. NCBI lineage: Eukaryota > Metazoa > Chordata > Mammalia > Artiodactyla > Balaenopteridae > Balaenoptera > Balaenoptera ricei. The sequence continues at coordinate 127,523,346 of NC_082640.1, read as the reverse complement.
CCACCCCAAACATGCCAGGCGCGGTATTGGAAATCCGTCTAGGTGTTCGCTGGGTGTAGATACGGCTGCGCCGCTTGGAAAGGCTCCGCCCGCATCCCTGATGTACTTTGTACCCGGGAGAATTGGTGGGCCCCGGGGGAGGACAGTGTATAGGCCTGGGAGAGCAGGGATGCCAGTCGGGGCCCGGCAGGTGATCAGACCTGTCACCAACTCCAGGAACATCCGGACGACCTTCGAGTCTCTCCGTGAAATACTTAAGATTGCAGCCTTTTCTGAGGCCCCTGGATGTGTCCCACGTGCCTAAACTTTTAAGACACAAAAATCAATGTAGGCATGCCTAAAGCTCACTGACTTCATTTAGGAACTGAACAGTTACTGTGTTTAAAAAAAAAAAAGTTCAATTATCATGATTTTTAAGGATCTCTAGGACTTTCCACCATCCCTAGTCTGAGCTCCCTTTGGCTTTCCAGTCCAAAGAAGAATCACTCCATCCAGCTCCCCAGTTCTTTTCAAGATCCCTTCAAGTCTTTGTCTGAACCGTGCAGGTTCCCAGGAAGACTGACCTTCAGCAGCCTAGTGCTGTGGGGCCTCTTTCAAGCCTAAGCTTTGTGTCAGTTTTTGTTAGTTTTTCCACTCAGCCCCGCGGCACCCACTGTGCTGTGCGTCTCAGCTTCCCTCCCATCAGTACAGTTTACACTAAGGAGAGGCAAACCTAAACAGAAACTGAATTCCTCATGGAGGATATTTGTACCAGGCAGTCCAGAATGCAGAAATGGATGCAGAAATCGGAAGGAAAAAAAAAGTAAAATTTCTATTTTCCCCTTGCTTTATCTGGGTATCATTAGCATGGGTGTGCTTTAGTTCTCAAAACTAAGTGCTCCTCAAAGCAAAAGAATAACTTTTGTAGTGTGTTGATTATAGCAATCAGAGATAAAAGAAAAGATGACAGACTGTCATAGGAATGTGTGCAATGGACACTGAATTATTAATGAGAAATGTGCTGGGAAGAAATCTGAAATTTCCTAAGACCCAAGCTGCTTAACCCATTGCTTTATCTCAACAAATTACTTTATCTTAAGTAGGACGTGGAATTCGTGGTTAGTTGTATTTCATTTTCCTTAAAAAATGCAGTGCATATGGAGAAAAAAAAAAAGAATGTTCATCAGGTTTTTTAAAAACCGGCTTCTTTTTCCCCAGCAGAGCTTTTAACAAGCCAAGCCTCGTAATGATTTAAATGCCTCTTTGCCAGTCACTGACTAAAGACACCTGGCTCTTCCTCAGGGGGGTGACATTTCAACAGTCATCATCTAGATGCCTTGGCTTTGATCATGGTTGCTCCAGGGGGAGTGGGTGATGGGAGCCTGTAAAGCACAGCTCCGTTGTTCAGGATCTCATATGTTTATTCTGCAGCTCATCTTAGGGAAATCTCCTCTCAATTTACTGGTAGCCTCATATACAAAAGAAGAAAACTTAAGACCTGATGTGACCATGCTTTTCTGTTTCTTTGTGAAGTGGTTTCTATGATGAATTTTTAATCCATGAAAAGAGATTGAAAATGAGATGCTACTTTACATCCACTAGGGTGGCTATAATAATTTTTTTTAAGGAAAAGAAAAATAACAAATGTTGACGAGCATATGGAGAAATTAGAACCCTTATATGTTGCTGGTGGGCATAAAAAATGATGCAGCAACTTCAGAATATTTGATGCTTCCTCAAAAAGTTAAACAGAATCGCCATATGACCCAGCAATTCCACTCCTAGGTATTTACTCCCCAAAACCAAAATAGGTATTTGAACAAAACCCTGTCCATGAATCTTCATAACAGGACTATTCATAGTAGCCAAAGAGATCAACAATCCAAATATCCATCAACTGATGAATGGATAAACAAAATGTGGTATATCTTTTTATGATCCATCCATAAAAAGGAATGAAATTTCAAAACGCACTACAACATCGACAAACCTTGAAAACATTACGCAGAGTGAAAGAAGCCAGACACAAAAGTCACATATTGCATGATTCCATTTATATGAAACATCCAGAACAGCCAAATCCATAGAGACAGAGCAGCTTAGAGGTTGGCAGGGGTTGAGGGGGGAGAGGGAATGGGAAACGAGTGCTTCATGGGTATGGGGTTTTTTTGGGGGGTTATGAAAATTTCTGGAATTAGATAGTGGTGGTGGTTGCACAATGCTGTGAATGTACTAAAAGCCACTGAATTGTACACTTCGAAATGGTTAAGATTATGAATTTTATGTCATGTGAATTTTTCTTCAATAAAAAGAGAGATTGAGATGGATATGAGCCATGCAGTGTTATCAAATCTTTTCAGCCATGTATTTCTTAACATTGTATCTGTGAACTAATCCATGAACAAAGGAAAACAACCAAGAAAAAGGCAGCATGTTTCTGGGCTAAACAACATATGATTGGAGTTGCAGCTGTTTTATAATTATATTAAGGACAGGAGCCCAGTTAGGAATCTGCCTTCCTCTCAGACCTCAATTTAATATAAGCATTTCTTAAAGAAACAAGAACGCTAATGTAGTTAATTATGTATTCTAAAGCCTTGAAAAGCTTAAAATAAGCTTGTTTTCTCCAAGACAGTTAGCTGTCCCTCATTTCTCTCTTCTTCTGTTACTATCTTTCCTATGCCTCTATGATCTGAATATTTCTCCATATGAGAGAAGAAAGAAGATGGCTTTCAAGAAGGGGAGAATGGAAGTCCTAATTTAGGAAGTTGCAGATTCTTAGGCAGACTGATTTTCTTCCCCCACCTCAATTCTCTCCTACCAGCTACACCCTCCTGTGCTATCATGTACTAGGTGTACACTTTGATTACTGTGTTTATCACACTGTGCTGTGATTTGTGTGTGTGTGTACTTGTCTGTCCCCACTTCTAAATCTGTAAGCTTGTCCAGAACAGGGGCTACATTTTATTTCTCTTTATACCCACAACACCTAGCACAGAACCTGGAAAATCGCCCAATACCTCCTTGTTCTATTTTCCCAAGGCATCCCATGGATAGTACCTTCTTTTTTCTAACCCATAAAATTTAGACACAAAGAGATGAACTTTGGGCCTCTTGCAAGAAGAGCTTTAATATCTGTGTAATATCACCATCTGTAATAATTCCTTATACATTTCAGTCTTCTGAATAATTTCAATCAGCATATCCTATATCAACAGTGATCATGCTGATGACTCATTCATTGATCATTCTTGGTCTTAAATTTCCTGGCAGAGAAAGGGCTCTGGAAAATGAGTAGTACATACTTTAGTAGCTAATGATGGTTGTTTAATAGTATCATGCAGTGTGAAAACCATTATACGTGGAAAATCATTTCTTTCTCATTGCAGCCCTACGTCCCAGTTGGTTTGGTGAAATAGTAATTATCAGGAACTCAAACTCTGCTTCTGTCAAAATCATTACTAATGTGTTTTCTTCCAGTTGGAGCCTATGGTGATCCTCAAATGAGCTCCTTTAATCCATGTCAGTGGTAAAGGGCTGGCTGGGGCCAGGGATTAAAGGGAACGCTTTCTGGAACATACTCTGCGCTGGCATCATCAGAGTTGTGTTTACACACAACTGTCTTGGAAGATGGGACCAAACTGGCTATGAGGGGCGGGCACCGCTCAGTAATATGACCCACAGCAGAGGTATATGTCACTCAAGGGCCGTCTGTCATTAAGCAGTTAACATGATGACAGCCTAATAAGAAAGTCACCAGAGTGCAAAAGTAGCTATAGGGCTAAGGAACAATCCTGGACCTCATTTCCCAATGATGCCCCATCGCTTCACAACAGCCCTGATGGCGTGTGGTTCAGTTCATCACCAATCTCAGCAAACCCGCCCTAGCTCACTGATTTTCCTATTGCCTCTCTGTGAAACAGCAGGACAGCGTCTTTTTTTGTGCTTTCAAAAAACACACATGGTGCAACAACTCCCATTTATCTCTATGGATTCTCTACTACTAAATGATATTTCTAAGAACAAGAATTCAACACATACAGAAAAGTTTTCATTATTATTGATGGATAAATAAAAATAAAACAAAAGCAGCCACACGTTACCTGTATTATTTTAAGTAGGCCCGCCCAGTAATACATTCTTCTGTAATGTAGTCTCTGTTAGTCAAGGATTTCAAGATTGGTTGCATTGGTTTCAATGCACTTTGGGGGCATTTTTCTTTTTAGCAGAAACTACAAAAAAAAAAATGCTTTCAAGGGCACAAAATCATAATTTTGTTTCTTTTGATTGATGTTTGATTTTTGAGCAGAGTGTCTAAACATTTACAACAAATCACCCATTCCTTGAGAGAGGGCTGTTCCTTTGGAGTGGGCTGTATCTGTCAGTCAGCTTCACCAGTTAAGGAACAACCCAAAGCCAGCAAAGGGCCAGGTGTGGAAAGTAAAGCCATTTTGTAGGTGAAAGCTATGTAGCCTTCTTTAAGATATAAAAAGTTTTATTCTTAATTTAAAAACAAAAGGCATATAATTAGAGAGAGATTCAAATCTATGTAGCCATCATAACACCTGCCATGTTGAGATAGGAGCCTAGGCACGTGCTCCATCAGCCAAAACACTGCTTTATTTAGATGACAGGAAGCAACTTAAATGCTGGTCTTTTCTCCTTTTCCACAGTTAAGTTGGAATTGGTCAGTGGCATGTCTGTGTTGCTTACACGTCTGTCTTCTGCTGGAAGCAGGAAGGATGGGCCGTGAGTGGTGGACTCAGAACCAGCGGGAGTGGTCCAGGAAGGGGATGGCTGGATCGCCTGCTCACTCCCTCCTCCTGAGGACTGGCAACCTCACCACCTACACTGTGCCCTGCCTCTACTCTCCCCTTTCTTTAGGCAGGTGCTGGGGCAGAGGTGGGGAAGGGATGGTACTTCACTTTGACCTTGAGGAAGCAGCGAGAATGCCCACCCCTCCTTTCCTATTGGGAGAAGCAGGTGAGAAGATTGCACAGGCCCGGTGGGACCACCTGGCCTGACCAGGAAGTCACCATTCTTTGACAGCTGCCTGGGTGAACTGAAATTTCACTGCTCATGCAATTAGCCAGAACACTGGTTTCTGATACTATATCCTATGATTTTTTTAAAAAATTTCATAGAAGTAATATTCAGACTATAGTAGAATACTGACATAATTACATAATTGTATATTGTCACTTATGGTCCCCATTTCTTAGAAAGAACTGGAAATTAATATCAGAATTCCATTATGTATGAATAACGCTGTGTTTTTAATCAAAACTGAGTAATCTGTTCATTAATTTAACAAATATTTATTGAGTGCCCACTGTGTGGCAGGCACTGTTCTAGGCATTGGAGATGCAGTTGCAAAGATGAACTAGTTTCCAGCGGAATTCTAGTGAGGCAGAAAGAGAGTCCAACAGATGGACACATGGGTAATGTAACTGCATTTAGTGGTAAGTTCTAAGAAGACAAGTAGGGGCAAGAGACCAGAGAGTGCTGGAGGGGTGGGTGTATTTGACCTAGATTAGATCAAAAGGGCAGGAAACGTGATGATGCAAGAGCAGCCCTGGAGGATGTGAAGGTTAAGGAGTACTGTAACTTCAGCTATAGCAGCATGTGTGAAGCAGGGGTGCCAGGCACACTTCAGTCACATGCCTGCATCCCTCCTTCTTATTTATTTATTTTTTGCTTCCTAACGTCATAATGATTTAGAGAACACCTTTAGATCTCATCTAGACTGCTCTTTGAACCTGGTGGATCCCGCTGACTGTTTCAGTTGAGCTTTCCGAGCCCTAGGAAAGTAGATTAGGGAAACAACAGCCTCTGTAGAGTGCTGCCTTTGCAAGGTTTCTCCTCTGGGGCTATGCTCCATGTTACACTGGCACCTGTAAGCAGATAAGGGAGGAAAAGGCCAGGAGTTCAACATGTGTAAAAGCCAGTTCTGAAACTGAGAACACTTGAACAATGCACTTCTTCTTCTTCTCAGTGAATTGGGAAAACTCCTTCCTGAGTGGTGAGGCACAACCACGCGTGCTCTGGATTATCTGCCAGGAAAGAGCACGGGAACACCTGAGCTCATCCATGAGATGGGTGATGGCGTGCTGCTGGTGTCTCACGGCCAAGACTTAAAAACAGATGAAAACGAGGATCTGCTTCGGACCAGAACTCTGTGCAAATGAGTATATTTGACAGTAGGGACTGGAAAGAGGAAGGCAGGCTAGTTGGGGAAGGGGCTTGGTGGGAAAGGGCAGGTTCTGGCACGTCGTAGGACACGTGGGCTTAGTGTTGTCTTCTGTAATCACACTTTATATGCAACTGTCTACTATAGCAATTCTGGGTAAAAACAAAACTCTGGTTTTCAATCATCACATGTTTCTCTCATTGGTGGTAGTGCAAAACTCAGACTCGAATTAACAAAGTCTCAGATGTAAATAATTAATGATTCAGTTGACTCAGCACCCCCTAGAGAGCATAGCCCCTGTGACTCCCTGCCCAGGGGTCCCAAGCCCACTTCCGGGGCCGGCGTGGCCGCCTGCAGAGCAGATACAGACACCTCTAGGCTGGAGGGGAGGCCAAATGATGACTGGGGAATGATGAGGCAGATGAGGAGCGAGCTTGGCTGAGGGGGCCGGGGTGTCTCTACTCATGTACACGAGGCGGCTCGCTGTGCAGGACAGAGCCGGGGTGGAAATTGAAGTGGGCAGCTTCCAGTGCAGAGCTCGTGAGGAGTGCCGGAGTCTACATTCAAATTTTGCCAGGTCATAACGAAGGTAGGATGATAGGGAATATTTTATTAATAGATTCTAAGCTGGATTTATAACCCTCAAGGTAAGCCAACCAAACAAAACAGTTGGGTCTTTGGGAGAACTCAGCACAGATGTTCAACTCAGGCCACTGAGAATATGGAGAGAGGGTGTGGTACCAGCCGCTGTTTCCTTTTCTGCCCTTTCCCTTGGCCCTTCCCCATTTCAAAATGAAATTTTGCTCCTCCTCTAGTCGCAAAGCAAACCATTACATAAATAACCCTTGAAGCAAAGAAGTAACAGCACAAAAGGTGGTTCAGGCCCTTGGAAGAACGATAGGGGGTGAGGTGTTATGGAAATGTGGTTAACATCTGGGTCCCAAATTTGCCAGTAAACAATAGCCTGTCACACCTTTAACAGTGAAAAACTGGATGGGGCAAAGGAGGCATATTTCTTGTATTTAATACAACAGAACAGTAATTAAGCTCTAAAACTGATGTTGCTGATGAATTTTGATAGACACAGAAACATATTCAAAACATTGCTGTGTGAAAAGTCTATTTCAAAGCTATATGAGCCCATTAAATACACACACACACACAAACCCCAAACGAGCATATGTCTGCATAGGTCTGAAAGGGCAGGTACTAAGATATTAAAAGTGGTTATCGTGAGGCAGCTGTGTAACGGATGACATCTCCCTTTTGTACATAGAGATTTTCTAATTTTTCAGCCATGAGTGTGTATTGCTTTTAAATAAAAGTAATAAAAGCTTTTTTTTTTTTCATTTAAAAAAAAGAAAAGACTCCAGGCCATAAAGTGTCTGCTCTATTTAATGGGGCATTCGCTGATTTATTTTCTCCTTAATTATTTTTGCTTTCAGAAAAACAGTAATAAATTTATTCTAGAAATTAACATATTGTGATGCAAATTAAATAGCAAACAAAATGTATCCAGTAGAAGGTGATAGAAGGAACTGAAACAGGAGCTGGAGTAGTCTACTGTCTTCCAGAAACCCCTATAGCCCCATGGCCACGTGGTCTCTTGAGTGTGCTTGAGTCTGCTATGCCCACCTCTTGGAATTGCTATTGTCACGTAAATCACAAAATTGTGCTGTGTGTGAAAGCATGGTAGTTGTCTACTGCCAAACTTTTGAGTTTAAATTACATATTTTCCATGAATTTGACCTGTTTGTGCCTCCGTTTCTTCTTTTGTAAAGTATAATGCATCTACCTGACAGGATTGTTAAAAGAACTAAATATGTTCAAAGTGTTTAGAGCCGTGTCTCGCATGTGGTAAGCATTATATAAGTATTTAGTATCACAGGATTCCCCTGCTATCTGGAAGTAGAGCATTCCTTTGAAACCTTTCATAAGCAGAAACGGCATAAAGCAAAGAAGCAATTACCTTAGGACGCATTTTGCTAACAGATGCGCAAAATAAATCAAGATAAAACACAGATGCTCACAGACACTGTTCAAAGCTATGGTGCTTGCTGCTGAGATGCTGAGTGTAGTTCTGGGGAAGGACCTTGGCTATGCCTCTCTCCCTGCTTCAGCTGCGTGCTGCCTCTATAATCATTCATTGCAAAACAAACACCAAATGCTATTTTTGCTTTTTGCCTTTTTTCATAGAAGCAAAAATCCTCTTCGGATTTCTTTCCCTTAGCAAAAACAGTTACTAATGTAGGTCTTTCATAAAAGGGATGTGGCATAAATCGAACTTTCAATATGCAGCGGATACCCGTATAAAATAATGTCTAAAGTATGAATTACAATGTAACATTATTTTTTAATCAGTCAAAAGAACTTAAAAATTTTGTTTTTGCCTCTTGCTCAAGAACTTAATACAGTAGGTCTAGCACGCACTTATTCAGTTTAAGAAATATTTACTGAGCAGTTACTCTGTGCATGTGACCTAACCTTTCTTTTCCCTCCTGCCTACACAGTTTCATAATTCAGCTCTGTAAACTGTGTTCCACCACAGGCTTTTAGTACATGTCACACATTCAGCTAAAATAACTCTAAAATGTTAATCATTTCTATCAACATCATGCCAAAGTCAATCCAGTCCATCCACATCATAAGGATCTGAACGCACCACTGTATTCATTGCTTCAAATAACCCAGTTGTTACACAGGCACAGTCTGAGTTTACTATAACCTTTCTTTTTGTCTCAATTTCCAGTGAAACCTCCAAGACCCCAAGCAGATAACTGTAGTTGGGATGGAACCTGGGCTGCACTCCCCCTATCCCCCCTCAGTAGAAACACGGGGAGTCCTAACCACTGGACCACCAGGGGATTCCCAGAAAATGTTTTCAAATTCTAAACAGAGGTGCTGGTCCACCTCTCTCAACCCATCACCCACTTCCAGTCTATATTTAAGAGTAGAAAGGAAGATTGAGGGAGATTATTTCCTTAGAGAGAGTTGTCAGAGTGCTGTGCACTTTCCCTCCCACGGAAGATGGAAAGTGACTTCCTACCCAGTCAATAAGGCATGGGGGCTTCTATAAAACCACTTGGAGAGCTTGTCAGATGTCCCCTGAGGTTGGTAAGACACAGAGACTGGTGTCTGATTCTTATTTGGAAAATTTGAAGGTGAGCAAGAGACCTGCTGGAACTTCTGATGACAGAGTGAAGAGGAAAGACTGCAATTGGAAAAAGCTCAAAGTGGGGCAGAGGCGGTGTTTCCCGTGAGCTGGAATGGACAGCACAGCAGGCAGACAGGTGGGAGCACCAGGAGGGACTCAGGTTGCCTGGCGGAGTGCGATGACCTCAGCAGGAAGTTTGTGTACTGGGGGGAGGGGCTGAGGGGGGAGCAAGACCAGCTGGCAGAGGTTGCTGGGCCAGAGAAGGGCACAGGGGAAGTCTCTAGAAAGGCATGGGGGTGATGCTGAAGAACCTACCAAGGAATTCCACAAGAGAAAGAGCCACTCCCAGAGGTCACCCATGCACAGTTATAATTGCCAATCAAGGAACAGCCTTCCTGTCCCTTAAGGCTCTTCCCTCTCCCTCACAGGCACCAAAGGCAGAAAAAGGGAGTGAGGGAAAATAATGTAGAGAAATAATAAAGACTCCAATAAGCTGCGAGGATATATTGTGCAACACAGGGAATATAGCCAATATTTTATATTAACTATAAATGGGTTATAACCTTTAAAAATTGTGAATCACTATGTTGTACATCTGTAACTTATATAATACTGTACATCAACTATACTTCAATTTAAAAATTTTTAAAAAGAAGAAATAATAGAATCCAACCACTCGCCTGTTCCTTACTGTAGAATCCAAGCATGGGTCAGGCTGAAGCTGGTACAGGGACAGGGAGCTTTAAATTGAATCAGAAATTAAAGTTTCAATTTAGAAAGAATTGCTTTTTATAATTTCTGAAAATGAGACTGTTAATATCTGAAAGTGAACCAAAAATTTATGAGATCCATGTGTATTAAGACTTTCCACTCAGTTTTGTCGTATTTAACTTCCAACCACACTATGAGGAAGTTTCTACTTACTACCTTCATTTTGCAGATGAAGAAATCAAAGCACAGAGAGGTTAGATAAGAGGCTCAGGTCACACAGCTAAAAAAAATCAGAGCTCAGATTTGTTTAGCAATCTAGCAGAGGGCTTATCCTCTTAACCACCATTCCACACTTCTGTGGTCTTATCTCTAACAGAACTCACTCAATAAAAAAGACGGTTCTGGATGTAAAGACGTTACATAAAAGGCAAATCTGTCATTTTTGTTATTTATGTTTTCCTCAATGAGTCCAACAATTACCTCATTTTTCCCCTTTATTTGTATTGCCTAATCATTTGAAAAAAAACAAATGTGCCCTTGGTTAGAAATTTAGAATAATGTGTTTTGGAAAAAATTAGCCTTAATAAAACATTATTGCAAACAGTTTAAGACTGAGCCATTGATATATCTGCACCAAAGAAAATGCATTTTTCATTAACTGCTGACCACCATTTTTCAGTTCTAAACATGTAACGGTCAGCACAGTAGGCAGCTTAGCACTTTGTTTTGCATGAGAATTTCTGTGTAGTTTTTTTTTTTCCCTGCTTTATTCCTGTGTTCTTGTCATGGCTTACTTTTGCCCTACCTCAGACGAACGTATACCAAGCAGTGGGTCAGGAGAGTCACTTGATAGAGGCGAAGGACTAGGAGCTGCTTTGAAATTTGTACTGACTCCACAAAATTACAGCCAAAATGTATTCCCAGGACCGGGAGAGGGATTGCTGCTGAAACAAAATCAATTAAAAAATAAATAAATGTTTCTTCCTTAAAGAAAGTGCATGTACATTTCAAGTGGTCTAAGGGCTTGGCACTTGGACCTTGACTGATTTGACTGACAACTGTAATAAAGCTGAGACTATACAGATGCCAGATTCATTCAGATAGGGGCACGTTCTTTCCTAATTGAAACGTTATGCTTCTCTTCACTAAATAATTAAGTGGGAAATCAGCATTTTCAGTCCATAAAAATGCCTTAACTCACTTGGGGTAGTCACGTAAGAGAACAAAATTGTAAAGTTCAATATTCACACTTGTCCAAAACAATTCTACTTTAGCACTGGAATTCTTTTTTTTTTTTTTTGATGGTAAAAGTTTAATTGCTATGTTATCACCTCTAAACTTAGAGATTCAGAGATCAGATTTTCACACCTGCGAAATTTTCGCACCTATTTATTTTCTTGGAAAATTCTATCCAAATCTCTTCGTGAGAACACATGCTCTTAAAAGCCACCAGAGGGAGATTTTAACATTGAGAACGTCAACAGAGAAGTTCTGGATTTGATATAGTTGTATTTCGGCTGACAGCCGGAACAACTTAAATTTTGAACTAAGCCTTGATGATAAGGTTTACATCTTGATAAAGCTACTCAAGATATTCCAGCTATATTAAAACCAGGGTTGAGTGGCTAGGGAGAACTGATGAAATATTGCTCTGTCTTGTCAGAGGATACACGAGGTGTCCGAGTGTGTCTGGGGAGGGGAGCTGGGTGTGGATGGGATAAGACCTTGTGTCTCTAGAGGAGAATTAGATGACACAGATGACAGAGTAATCTCAGGCCACTGCCACTATGTACACTGTCAGTAATTCCCGGTTTCCACTGATGCATAATACCTTGATTTGGCTCCTCAGGGCAGGCTTTGACACTGCAGTTCTCTATAAGAATGATAAAAGAAGAAATGAAAACAGGTATATAAGGGATATTTTTGAAACAGTTTGTTTTATTTGGGGAGACATGATATTATTGCAGAAATCTGGATAACCAACACCATTGTGCTCCATCAAATCACTTGTTTGTATCAAGCAGCAACAACATGGTGCTATCAAAATTCCAGTTAATTTTTTAAAATAGATGATCTCTAGAAAGAACTCTGTAACAGGATTTGAGATGCAATGTCTTCTCCAAAGTTTGATTAACTCCTACTAACATATGGAGGTGTCCTTTATGCCCAGTTTTTTTTTTAACTTTGGGTTTATTTATTTATTTATTTATTTTTGGCTGTGTTGGGTCTTCGTTTCTGTGCGAGGGCTTTCTCTGGTTGCGGCAAGTGGGGGCCACTCTTCATCGCGGTGCGCGGGCCTCTCACTGTCGCGGCCTCTCTTGTTGCGGAGCACAGGCTCCAGACGCGCAGGCTCAGTAGTTGTGGCTCACGGGCCTAGTTGCTCCGCGGCATGTGGGATCTTCCCAGACCAGGGCTCGAACCCGTGTCCCCTGCATTAGCAGGCAGATTCTCAACCACTGCACCACCAGGGAAGCCCTATGCCCAGTTTAACAAATTCAGTTTTGTGGACTTTTTTTTTTCCCTGGAATTGAGAAACAGGATAAAAAGACCACTGGTGCTGGTTCTAGTAGAGACACTTCCCTTTCTGCCATTTTCAGAGGTGAATTTCTGCCGCATACAAATGACTCAGGCATTTCTCCCAGTGAATGAATTTTTTCGTACTCTTGAGTGAAAAAAAAAAATATATATATATCCTTTTTCCCATGCAGTATAGTAAACAAACTAAGCAAACTAAGCAAGCGCATCCTTTAAAATATTATGTGAGTGGTTTTTGTTGTTGTTTCTTTTCCTTTTAGATTTGAATTAATGTTTTATCCCTTTATTTCCCCAGCTCAATAGGCAACACACTGTTAGGTTCTTGCCTCAGTGTGGTATGTGGCTGGTTTCCAGGCTTTTATTCTGTCGGGCTTAGGCCAACTGAGAGAATATGTTTTGAGAAGAAATATTCCTCCAGAATAAAAGGAGCTCCTTGGCAACATGATGGGGTCAGGGCAAGGGAGAGGTCTGTGGGTTCCAAAGATAGAGAGCCTCTCGGCTTTGCTCCCTGGCAGAACTCTACAAGTATGGCAGGACCCTGAAGCCATTGGCCACATCCCACAGCAGGGAGGCTTGAGTGTAGACCCAGGGCTACCAGTCTCATCCATGAGTTCTGTACCTGGAACAAGCATGGGAGCTGCAGAATAGTGGACTGTGAAAGCTGGTCCCTGGACGATTGAGCTGTAGCAAAAGTAGACCAACAACCAAGGTCCAGAAGAGTCTCCAGATACTTCAGATCTGGGTGGGAAATACCCTTGGAACTTGACACAACCTCGAAGGAAAGGAAGCACCAGAAATGGCAGGAAGGATTTCTCGCCAATTTTAGAAAAATCTGTGCCCTAAACACAAGCATCAGCTCTTCCAGATAGTTCATGCCTTGTCTTACCATGTATGTTCTTCAGGTTGGAACTTCCAACGTCAGACCCTCATGACTTTACAGTTTTCCCTATTCTGACTAGACCCGGATGCACTACTCTAGATACTTTCTTACTAGCACTCTCAGTGTCCTTGCTTCCCTGTTCATCTTCTGCAGTTGCCCAGCAAAATCGCCACCCCTGACCAATCCTATCCATGTTCTCCATCTCTAAACCCAAGCTGCTGAATGGCGGCTAGAGAAATTCCTCAACAGCATGGGATTGTTACTACTGAAAATCGCTTTTCATCTCAAACTGGACCCATAACCTTGCCTGACAAAAGACTTTGATCTATCCCTACACAGTCCCCTTTCCTATTCCCCACAACTGCTACTTCAAATCAGTACCACTCCTTTCAAGTACCCTACTTCATTCTGTCTTTCCTTAATTCTCTCTCGCTGGACCTCTGATGTTTCACAGAAAAAACAGAGTTCATCCATGAGGTAGAAAATCCCTCATGTTCATTCACTCTATTCCCCAAAGTTTTTTGTTTTTTGTTTTTTGGCCATGCCACAGGGCTTGCGGGATCTTAGTTCCCCGACCAGGGATCGAACCCGTGCCCCCTGCAATGGAAGGACGGAGTTCTACCACCGGACGGCCAGGGAAGTCTCCCCGCCACACCCCCCCACAAACTTATTAACATCCAAACTCACCTTTCTCTCCTTCCCTCTAATCTTGGGGGAAAACATATCCCTTTCTTAAGCAAATTCCCCACTTTACTTTGGATCTCTCGCCCTCCAGCTTCCTCAGGGAATTCCTTCCCAAGTTGTCCCCTTTCCCTCTTGTGTGGTGGGCTGTCTCTTTGCCTTTCCTCCTTAGCATCAGCAAGTATCTCAGCCAATAGCATGTATTGATCTTAGGCGTTTGGCATGGTGCCAAGGATTTTCTCTTCTTTCATTTTATTAATTTTTTGTTTAGTTAAGTTAAATCTTGTTAATTCTCACAAGAATATGAAGTAGGGACACGAATCTCTCCATTTAACATATGAGGAAACTGAGGCATAAAAAGATTTTTGTAACTTGCCCAACATCTCACAGCTAGTAAATAACAGATTTCAATTCAGTTGTCTATATTCCAATAGATGCAATATTCAATTATACACACACACACAAATATGTGTGCTGTTCTAAAAGACTGTGCTTTTCATTAAAAAAAAAAACAACCCTCCATTGCCCCTCTGTGCCCCTTTCTTTGCACCATATCTCCTTCCTTCCATTCAGGGCCAACACTTTAGGAAGAACAATCAGCACTTGCTATCTCGTTTTTTATCATCAACCTGCTCTCATTAAGGCCATCACTGTTCTCCTTTTGCTAAATACAATGAAACATTTCAGACCTTATATTAGGGACTTTCCAGTTGCATATGACAATGTTGACATTCTCTCCTTCTTAATGATTTATCCTACCTATGTTTCCTTGACATCCTCTTGCCTAATTTTCCTCTTACCTCTCTGCACGTCACTTAAATTGATGTTCCCTGGGGTTCTACACTCAAGCATCTTCTCCCTCTGTCCAGTCTCCAAGAGCAATCTCATGCATTATCACAGCTACAACTTTACCTTTAGGCTGATGACTCACATATCTATCCCTACCCCAGGCATTTCCTGAGTACCAACTATTAGACACCTTCACTTAGATGGTTTAAGTGCATATCCAACTCAACATTTTCAAACCTCCATCACCACCTTCTCCTGAACTCTGCTTATTATAAATTTATTCTACAAAAATGCATTGACCAGTTAGTTTATGCCAGGTACTGTTCTAAGCTCACAGCAATAAACAAAAAAAACCCCAAAAGTCTGCTTTATGTAATCTACATGCTACTGGGAAATGCTGTTGTGTTTCTATCTGTATCTGCCAGGATTTAATCAGGGAAGTAGAATCTCTATAAATATTACAGACTAAAGGGTTTATTATAGCTATAATACCTTCCACAATGGTGGGGGAAGCTGGGAAAGTAACAGTCTGAGGGAGAGAGTTGGAGGAAGTTGGGACAGTCACTAAGCAGGACTCCTGAAACCAGACCCATCCAGTTGTCAGAGCAGGAACTTAAGAACTCATGCATCAGGGTAGGGACAGCTGTTGCCTCTTCTCTCCCTACATCTAACCTCCAGGACCTTCAGAGAGTAATGGCTGCTGCTTCACTTATGCTCATTTTACCCTGAGAACCTACAGCAACAGTCATAGCTCAGCTAAACTGACATAGTCCAAAACCACCACACTCTCATAAATAATATATAGCTAATTTTGCCATTGGGGTTTTAAATCTATTCTGGAAATGTCTATCTTTTAATAGCTAAGAAAGGAAAGAAGAAGGAATATCCAGGATACACATCTCAAAGGAGGATGTGTTTTTCACATAAACACGGAGGAATAATGGAATAATAGGGAAGAGGGGCAATGGGAGCCCCGGAAGAATGCTCTTGAGATGCTCTTGAGAGAGAAATTCAGGGTCCTCAGTGTGGACCCCAGTTTCAGTTATGGCAAGAATACTGGCTTGAATAGAGTTTAACCAAAACTGTGGTCCACCCAAGACCTCAGAATGTGATCTTATTTGGAAAAAGGGTCTTTGCAGATGTAATCAGTAAGGATCTTGAGATGAATTCATCCTGATTTAAGGTGGGCCCTAAATCCAACGACTAGTGCCCTTTAAGAAAAGGCGAGGACAGAGAGAGATACACAGGCAAGGTGGCCATGTAAAGACAGAGGCGGAGACTGGAGTGATACTGCTACAAGCCAAGGAACACCAGGAACCACCACAAGCTGGAAGAGGCAAGGAAGGATTCTCCCCTGTAGGCTTCAGAGGGAGCATGGCTCTGGAATATCTTAATTTTGGACTTTTGGCCTCCAGAACTGTAAGAGAACAAATTTCTGTGGTTATAAACCACCAAGTTGTAGTAACTTGTTACAGCAGCCCCAAGAAACTAAAGTAAGAACATTCTGCAAGTGTATTGCACCTGTGTGAAGAGGGTGAGTTTTGATAATCTTTCTTTTATTTTTTTAATATTTTATATAAAATACCTGCTTGTACTATTTAAATAAACCCATTTTCTCCTTAGACCAGCCAGAGAGGATTCTGTTGTCAGCACTCAGAACCCTGGTGATACAGATAGAGGAGCCCAGTGAATAAGAGAAGGTGAAAAGGAATTGTCTGCAAGAGGCTGTTTAATTCTTTAAATCCCTGCCAAGCTAATTAAATAATGTTAGGCTATGAACTTAAAACCTACCTACTCTATCTTACTTTTGCTGACATTTTCTTCCACTGTATTAAAATAACTCTACATTTTAAATTTGCTGATTGCATATGCTCTGTGTAGATTAGGGAAGAAATGCCACAGAGGAAAGGAAAGGCTGTGTAAACTAAGTGTGTACCTCTGGAAGAGTAATATTCCCCACCCTCATTTACTTCCTGGGTTGTGCCAGATGACAGAGAGCCAGGAGGGGCACAGAAGTGTAGAACCTCAGAAACAGAAGCTGCTATAAAAGCCATCTAGTCCAATCACTAAATGATCAGTTGATCCTCCTTACAACATCCCTTGAAAGACATGTCCAAACCATCCCTGAACCTCTCCAGTGACAGAGGTCTCATTACCTCCTGAAGCAGTCGTTGCATTTTAGGACACTCCAAGGGAGACAAAACTTCTCCAGATGATTTGAAATCTGGTACTTTTGATAATTTCTAAATTTTGCAGTCTGGGGCTGCTAAGAATCACATTCATCTTCCTGAAAGACAGCACTGCCCACATTTGAACCCAACTATCATTTCCACACCAATTCTCTTTCTCAGGCTTAAGGCTCCATTTTCTTTGACTAACATGATTTCACTCCTTCCCTGCTTTTAGGTTCATCTCCTTTGGCTGTGCTCCAATTGGTAGCACTAAGTGTTCTTTCAAAGTCAAAGGCAACAGCCTTAACCTTCCTTCATTTCCCACAGTGACTCTGCACGGGATTTTGACTTCCCCACCACCAACAGGTTCCATCAGAACTCCTTCCTTTGTGCTCCAATAGCTTTAGTCTGATAGCTTTAGTATCACTTTTTGCTACAATGTATATTTAAGTTCCTGCCCTGCCCCGGACTGGGCAGTGATTTTACAGAGGACAAGTATAATTTCTTTTATCTTTGAATCTTAAGTAAAAAAATCACATTCCTGGGCACATAGCAGGGTTTAATAACTGTTTGAAGTGTAACCAATAAAATGAATGGGTTGTAAATATATTCCTAGGAATGATCTTTGACCACTGATATATCTCATGAAATGACTAAGGAGTCAAAAAGAATGCAGAGTTATATAAAACCAAAACTTTGGTGTGCTGTGTGATCAAACTACCTCAAAGAACTCAATAAAAATCACATTAGAGAAAATAGGCCTTACATCTATGGAAGCATCAACTCGGGGTGGGGAGAACCTGGATTGGTCAGGGGTCTTGACTGGTGCAGATGGGGGTCTGGATTTTGTTCAGGATGCTACTTCTCTAACAAAAGTCACACATTCACCAAACAGGTAAAGTAATTACAGCTGACACTTGAACAACACAGGTTTGAACTGCACAGGTCCACTTATACTGGGATATTTTTTTTTTTTCCATAGTAAATACTACAGTTCTAGAGGATCTGCAGTTGGTTGAATCCTTGGATATGGAACTGGGACCATGGAGGAACCATGTAAACAGAGGGCCGACTATTAGTTATACTGGATTTTTGACTGCAAGGAGGGCTGGTGCCCTTAACCCCTGTATTGTTCAAGGGTCAACTGTAGTATGAGGGGAGGGTAATCTAGGGCATGGGGAAGTAAATGATTGTAACATTGAAGGGTAGTGGGTGGCAGAAAGTGACAGCATGAGATTCACAGTGGAGGTTTTCTTGAAGCAGCTAGGAGAATGGCCCATAATGGCAACGAGGAGGATGGAGAGCACCTATCCTACCTCTAAGTCCAGACATTAAAGTGGGAGAGAAACAGCCACTATTTGAGAAGGCTCCAGAAGAAGAAGTGTTCTTAGAAGAAAGCCAGGTTTAAGTCAGAGCAGGGTGAAGATCTCGGGAGACATTGAGGATATAGGGGATGTGGTATTAGAGGGAGCACAGTCCACAAGACCATCCTCACTTCTCAGACCAATTGCAAGTTCAGGAAGTTCCCAAAGCCACTCTCGGGTTTGATAATTCACCAGAAGACTCACAGAACTTACTGAAAGCCGTTATCATCACAATTATGGTTTAGTACAAGGATACAGATTAAAATCAACCTAGGGAAGAAGTATCTAGAGCAAAATCCAGGAAAGTACCAAGCTCAGAGCTTCCAGTTGTTTTCTCACCATTCAGTCATGGACAGCTTTACTTTCCCAGCACTGATGTCTGATGATAGCATGGAACGTTGCCAGCCAGGGACATTCACTCAAGCCTTGGTGTCCAGAGTTTTTACGGGGGCTCCATCACTTAAGCTTAGTTGACTGATCAGTGGTTGATCTCCAGCTCCAGACCCTCAGGAAATCAAGCTAATACTGTGTGACCCAAAGCCTCCACCCTAAACCCCTAAACCCCAGTGCTATTTATCTGACTTGCCAGCAGGCAAAGACACTCTTACCTGGCATGATATTCCAAGGGTTTAGAGAACACCTCCAGAAGCCAACCAAGGGCAAAGGCCAGATCTCCCTTTTGGCAAGGTTAAATTCTCTAGTACACAGGGGATTATACTAATGATTGACTTTTCACATTGTATTATAAGTTATTTGTAGATGTGTGTGTCTCCTACAATGGAGGTAAGATCCTTGAGGTCAGAATCCAGGCAATATGTAATGTCTTCATGTTGGATGAACAAAAGAGTAAACGCATCCCTCTATGTTTGGTGTGGATCTGTACAATATAATAACCTCAAATGCCTTGGTCTATGAAATGTGATTTTACTTATTCTTTTTGAGGAACACGAATATTTCAACTTTCTTGTTCCTGCAAATAAGCAAAAGTTTTCCTTTTATCAGTGGGAAAGTCTCCAGAAGAATACTGCTTTAAAGCATCCCTACTTTACTCCTTGAATGACAATGCGTTCAAGGATTTATTTGACTTCAGAAGGACACAGTTCTCTACAGTGTGGTCTTGATGCCTAAACCAGTGCATATTTTACTAGGAGAGAAAATGAATGAATTTGTAAAACGTTTCGTGGCTTGACAGGCATCTGATTTACCTCAGCACAAAGGAAGATTAAAACTGCTCTCAAAGGCAGATGTCAGCTTATTTGTTTGACTAACAGACTTATTCTAACCAATCATCTCTCTCATTACCACTGGAAAAATGAAAGAATGGCTGGAAAAGAAAACATAAAAGAATGTGAATAAAAGGCTAGAGTTAAATGGATCTATCAGAACTTCTTTTGATGTTATAAGTCCCAGGCTTGAATTCTGTCAACAAGCACAGCACTTCAGAAGGTGAACCTTGCCGTTATTAAAAATAGCTATAAAGAATATAAAATACCCTTATGCAGAGTATAAAATATTTCAAGGTATTAGAAAAATCACTGTAGAAGGAGAAAGGATTACCATTCCCCTAATTCTTCTTACGCTAACAATAGTGTTAAATCCATGTAGTTACCTAGAACATACTATTAAGTCTATTATTCAATCTCCATCTAGGGTCACTTTTTTGGTTTTCCCACAGAACATAATGTAAGGATTAAAGAAATTGTCAATAATTCTTTTTTTTTCTTCAAAGAAGAGACACTTTTTCATTCTAAGTTATTTTGGACATGGTTCTCACTCTCAGGAAGCAAAAAGAATGGCAGTTAGAAGAAATAAATAAGAAAGTTACAACCATTTTTGTATGGGAAGCCATACACAATCTGAGGCCAGGAAGCTGTATCAGCTATTTCATGATAAAGCACTACCATCATGGTACCTGGTTCAACCTGATCACTTCATTAAGGCACTCTGATTTGACCTGCCAGAGACTATCTTCAAGACAATCTCGAGGCAGATTTGTTAGGTCTGAGAGGTGACTCTTAATGAAGCTCTTTGTATTACTGATTTTTAGTTATTTCACTAAAGATTATGCATTCACAACTTAGTATAGTGTTCTTACAGCTAATATTGTTCCACTTCATGTAATACATGAGAATCCTATCAGAGTACAGTTCCATTTATTCCACAGTTCTTTGTGCACTTATTACCATATATTTTACTTCTTCATATTATGTAAATTTGACCACATACATTTTTTATTTTGAGCAGTTAGTAATCTTTTAAAGGAATTAAGAGGAGAGAAAGAGATAACTATTTTTATTGATCCATGTATTTACCATCTTTAGTGCTCTTCATTCCTTCTTATTGATTCATGGTTCCATATGGTATCACTTCCCACTAGCCTTAGCATTTCTTGTAGTGCAGGTGTGCTGAGATGAAATTTGTTGTTTTCACTCCTCTGAAAATGTCTTTTACTCTCATTGTGAAGGACATTTCTACTGCGTGTAGAATCCTGTTTAATGTTTTTTTCTTTCTTTCTTTTTTCCTTTCAGCTTTTTAAAGATATTATTCTACTTTCTCTTGGTCTGCATTTTTCTGATTTCTCAGCCATCATTTTTATCTGTGTCTGCCTGTATGTAATGTGTATTTTTTCTGACTACTTATAATATTTTCTCTTTACCAGCAGTTTGATTAGGAGGTGCCAGGGTATGGTTAGCTTTATGTTTATTCTACTTGAGGTTTCCTAAGTTTTTGGATCTGTAAGTCAATGTTTTTACCAAGTTTTGGAAATTTATGGTCATTATTCATGCGTTGTTTCTACTCTATTAACTTTCTCCTTTCCTTCTGGGACTCCAGTTACACATTTGTTAGATTGCTTGCTCTTGTCCCACAGGTCCCTAAGACCCTGTTAATTTAATTGCAAGTCTTTTTTCTCTACATTTTTCGGATTGGATAATGTTTATGATCTGTCTTCAAATTCAATGACCTATTCTTTACAGTCTCCAATTTCTTATTAAGCCAATCCAGTAAATTTCTCATTTGAGATATATGCTTGTAAATTCTAGAAATTGAATTCTTTAGAGTTTCAATTTCTCTGCTGACATTTATCATCTGCTTATCCTTTATGTTCATCTTTTCTCCATACTCCAATAAAGATGTTAAAAAAATTAAAATTAAAATTAAAAAATAAACAAAGAAAGAATGCATCAGTGAATAAATAAGTTTTGATTCACTTATTAGAAACCAGTATCTCAGTGACAGATGAAGTTGTCCAGGAACAGATTTACTTGATTTATCCAAGCTCATTGCTTATCTTCTTTGAGCCATTAATACATCATTTCATTTTTTATATGAAAATACATCTTAGGCACTTACTAAATACCTAATTATACAGAAAATAAAGATATAATTTTAGACATTGTTCCTAAATGTGAGGAGTTTGCTGCTTTAGTGGAGAGTCAAGATTTCAACATATAAAGCATTTATAAAATAATATTATGTATATACATATAATAATATTATGTATATGCATATAATAATATTATTTAGAAATAATAAATGATGAAATCTTGGATTGAATGATAGTCACTGTAAATTGAAGAACATTAATACCCTATTACAAAAAGAGTTCAGAGAATAGAGAGGAGTGTGGGTTCTAGTTTTGAAGACCACATGAAGGAAACAGGATTTTATTAATCCAATCACTCAGTTAACTAGTAATCTAGTTATAGGATATATTAAAAATAATTGATCTAGAGAGAAGATTGTATGTTTCATTCGAACATGAAAGTCCTTGTATGTTCAACTTTTCAAGAAAAGGTGTCTAGTAGATAGATTGATATGTAGACCGTAGCTCAGAGGAAAGGAGATATATATTCGTAAACTTCTAGCATATATCTAACAGTTGAAGTTATGAAAGACAATGAGTTACCTAGGGAAAGTGGACAGAATGAGAAGTCAGCCAAGAAGAGAACTGTGAAGAACACTACCATTTTAGGTCAGTGACAAGTCACCTGAGACAAGGATTTAAATATATTCAATTATCAAGAAAATGACAAAAAAGCAATTTCTTTAAAATGGTGTGGGTATAGGCAGAAGCAACATTTCAGTTGAGTTGAAGAGTGAATGAAAAGTAAGGAATTAGAGGCAGTAAATGTGGGCCAATATTTTAAAGAACTTGACTATAAATGGCAAGAGAGATATTGTGGAGAGACCTGACCATATTTAGATGCTGAGAAAAAGGAACCAGTAGGGATAGAGAACGCTTACTAATGAACACAGGATCCAGAACACAGATAATGGGAACAGGTCTGGAATGTGGCTGTGGATTAAAATAAATTTGTCAGTGAAACACCAAAATCTTAGTTTCTTGTTAACGACTGCTATTTTTTATGTGAAACTGGAAACAACAGTTTGTACTGAAACTAGAAGGAAATTGGTGGGGCAGAAACATGAGAAGGAAGTCAAAGGTTTATTATAGCTGTTTTAAGTTTAATCAGATAGGGAGTTAATATAATATACGAGTCAAATGTTGGACACCATAGATTTGTGATATGATCAGTCCACCTTCTTGTATGACTTGTTTTCTAGAGGTTATCTGCCTAGATATAAGAAAAGAAAAACTGGAAATTTTAATTGAACCAGTGTTATAGTATCACCAGATGAAAGAAGAGGGAATAAGGGATTTGCTAGTGCTACCAACTAAAATCTTGAAGTTATGCATGATGAAGTCTTGGCTTTATTCTACATAAAGAAGTGAATTTGGTAGGGAATTGACTAACTGGGAGGAAAAGAAAGAGTGAAAAGATAAGAAGTCTCAATGAGGTCAAAGAATAGGTATAATGTGAGTAAGAAAAAAAGGAAAGAAATGGAAGGATACAAGGTTACTGACAGAGAGAGGGATGCCGGTGTTTAAGACTTCAGAATTGGAAGAGACTTGGAAAGGGCAACGTCTATAATATGGTTGTGGGTGACTGGAGTGGAGTAAAAGCAAAACCACTGGTGAGGATGAAGAGTCATTCGTCTACAGGGCCAGTGAAACTGTAGGGGGACCGGGAGGTGAAGACTTAGCCAAGTGCCGAAGTCTTTAATGATCACAGATGAGTGGGCCTGTAAGCCCTTGAGTTGTATCTTGAAGATGAAGTCCTGTCTAAGGTGATCCTTGGGCAGATCAAGAGAATAGGGACAAACATTTTCAGGAATGGGGATTTTCAACAACATTGGGACCTTCACTAGGGAAGTACAAGTACAGAGAATAAAACTGACATTTCTTAAATTTGCTACCACTGACTAGTTGTGGTGAGAGTTTTGCAGGAGAGAGCTGAAACTCTTGAGTAAAACAGAGTCTGCATTATTTGCCTACCACATCTTTGTCCAATCTGAGTCCTTTAGTAACACATCAGAATTAACTCTATATTTTATCTTTTCACACAGTTTTTGGTATTAAACGTTGACTTCAAATATTAAATTAAAATGTCAAAATATTTTCAGATATAGACAATTTGTCAGTTAGAACTGATAAATGTGGTAATATTTCATTCTCATTTTAATTCAATCACCCAGTGTATTTTCTTCTCTAGAAATTATATATATTTCCTAGCTTCACATATAAATGTTTAATTTAGTATTTGTATATGAATAACAGAACACATGCTTTTAATTTCTATTTAATGAAATTATAAACCAATTTCTTTCAGGTCAGGCTGGTAGAGAGTAGACACAATGCATCTTATTCTTGGTCCTTCCTCCCATGCTAGGAGATGCTTTGATCTGCATAGGTTTCTCTTTTTTGCTTCAAGTAAGCATTGCAAAATGAGCAGTTTTTAAATTATTACTTGTATACTTAATTGCAATCAATTTAGCAATTTGGAAATACTATTAGCAAATTTTAAGAGCCATTTTTCAAAGTGACAGATATGTGTGCAACATTGTACATGCTGTAAAAATGCTGATTTATTTTCTATGTTCTCTACCTTAATTTGTTTCTGATTCATTAAATAAACATTCCTTTTGTTCTTGTGCATAATTCTGTCTCTCCTTTTTAGTTCATA
Source organism: Balaenoptera ricei (assembly GCF_028023285.1). Classification (NCBI taxonomy): domain Eukaryota; kingdom Metazoa; phylum Chordata; class Mammalia; order Artiodactyla; family Balaenopteridae; genus Balaenoptera; species Balaenoptera ricei. The sequence continues at coordinate 127,498,866 of NC_082640.1, read as the reverse complement.
TAATAAAACTTTCAGGCCACTAGAAATAGGTTCTCAAATTCAAAGAAATACATTTTTCTGAGATTCAAAAATACAATGAAAGAAAAGGAAATGCCATGTGAAGGCCAGAGAAGAAAGTTAGAGTGAACATTAAGCAAATTTAAACCTGCCATGACTCTTCATGAATGAGTGTTTTATATTACAACCTAAAAATACCTGGGCCCAGTCATTGTGGGCATTGTTTGTGGATTGTTTTTTAAATATGTGTTGAGTGTCCATAATGTGTGGGAGTTGAATAGAACAAAGGCAGCACGATCTTACCATCTAAAGTATAACAGTCTTAGTATGACAGGTGTTACCTAAGAGTCACGTGTAAAAATTCATTTTTGCGAATTGTCTAATTTTAAATCCACTTGGAACTTTACTATTGAATGTTTTTAAAATACTATGAAAAATAAAACAAAATCCTATTGTTACTTCAAGACCACTTACTGATGGAAAGAATATGGACCTTGGAACCTAACAGATTTAGGTTCCCAATCCTTTGTCCAGACTTAATAACTATGTAACCTTGGTTGTTTTACTTAGTATCTGTGGGCCCAGGCTGTAAAACTGGAATAATAATAGACCCTCCATAGGGCTGCTGGTAGAGTTAAAACATCTATGTTCCTCATATATAGGAGATACACAATCCATGTTCCTTCCCTCCTGTTAGCGCCCACCCTCTGTCCTATGCAAGTGAAACCGAGTCCCCCTAAAACCGAGCCCCCCTAAAACCGAGTTCCTCTGCTGAGTTTATGATTAACCTCTCTATCCAAAACGTTATTACCATTCTTCTCCAGCACTTGTTCTCCTCAAGATTGAGGAGAATCAAAGAAAAGGGGGGATTGAAACCGAGCAAGACCCTGTGGCACCTTCCCAGGTGCAAAAGTCTTTCTGTGTCTACCTCCCCACACCCCCATCTTTCTTGTTTGTAGGAAAAGGGCTTCCACCTCCTAGACCTTCCCTGAGTTCCAAAGGACAGATTCAAAGTTACTAATTAGGGAAGGGAGGGAATGCAGAAACAAAGGAGAAGCAGTTAAACAATAGTGCAACCATAAAGCTGGGTCCTGGTTCCTCCTTAGGCTATATACATAACAAGGTATCTCTGAGTTCTGCAGGAGCTAAGGCCCCCACCCCGGTGGAGGATGGTAACTTCAGGCTGAGCACAAGCACTTGGACCCCAGACTGGCTGGAACCAGAAGGCTGGTAATTGAGATTCCTAGAACACCACCCTGATACCTCGCCACCAACCAATCAGAGGAAAGCCACACACCCTGCAGACCTCCCCCCAAATTTTACCTATTAAAAACTCTTCCCTGAAAACCATCGGGGAGCTCAGGTCTTTTGAGCATGAGCCACCCCATTCTCCTGCCTTGGCCCTGCAATATCTACTCCAAATTTCGATGTTTCGGTTTGCTAGGCCTAACTGTATCAGGCACACGAACCTGGGTTTGACAACGCTAGTAATTATAGGGCATACATCTTAAATTTTGGAAGAAATTCAAATCTCATACACATCAAAATTCCTTAGCGTAGATTTTGAGTAAAAGCTAGAAACATAATGCCCTTGCATCAAATCAAGTAAGTCACTCATAATTTTAAATAACATGATTTTTCTTATAAATGTCTTAGCTTCAAATTCATTTTGCATAATTGGATGATCGAAGACAATGATGATGAAGTCAAACTGTGATTTATTCTTTCAAGATCTCTCTTGGAAGTCACTCTCAGGACTGGCAGTTTCCATGAATATTACTGATTAATAAATATCCATCCATTGATTGCTTTTGTCTCATAGGTGAGAGTGTCTTATTACCAAATCATTTTAATGTTTCTTCATCTAAACTAGACTACATGTTAGGGGCTCATATAATCACATCCCCTGAAAAACAAAGAGCATTTAGTGAGTTTCCAGGATTACACTTAATATTATTTCGTTTGAAGCAAATTTAACATAAAGAAATCTTTATTTTTCAAACAGATAACTGGGGAGAGGACCTAACTGATAGTTACTACACATCTATGATATGACAGTCATAATTAAGGCATTAAAATGCTATTTCAAGCTCATGTTCTTCCCATGGCATCACATTTCCTCAGGGAACATGTTAGAAGTGTCTGATCCTAACAGGCAGATTATGTCTGGTGATCTCCCTTAGTAGTATCAGGAAAATATGTGACCCACATTCCTAAGCAGAAGATGTGGAATCTGATAGAGAGAGATCTCAGAGGCAGAAACATGCCATTTTCCCCTGGGTTCCAGCTGAGACCTGGTGAAGAGAGATGAGGAGTTTCTCAAAGTAGGGTCTATGGAATGCTAAGTTCCAAAAGATACGTTGTGAAAAAAAGAATTCTGTAGTCAATTTGGAAACACATCAGACCATATCCCCATCTTGGATGTAATTAGCATAGTGAAAGCAAATTAGCATATTGAAGGCTGTGAGTAACACTAGAGGGAAAAAAATCTGTTAGCCTTAAAAAAACTCAATATTCCCTAAACTGCTTGCTTTTGGAAACCCTTTTGCATGTAACTCACATTTTCTGCAAACAAAATAGACCATCTTACCTCTCAAAAAAGAAAGACTAGTGCATTGTGTTTCAAATTCACACATACATATTGTTTGTATTATTCACCTCTTGATTATACAAGTTTAATTAATTGAAACTATTAAAAGATTCCAGATATTTTAGGGTATTTTTTCTAGGTGTCCATTTTCAAAAATGAGCAAGCATCTGAATAGTTCAGACTCCCCAAACCCACAAAGTCTTCAGTTATTAACCTACTCCAAGCAAAGCTTGAAAAGGTCTTTTTTCAAAGTGTCAGAACAAGAGCTGTGTTCTGTTTCTTAATGCAGTGGTAGAAATTCTGTTTTTGCAGGAGAGATTGGTGAGGGCAGAGGCAAAACTGTCTCAGTATAGTATATACAATCTTGGTAATTGTATATCTTTTGGCTTAAGTGCTGGAGCAACACTAAATTACTTACCACAAGCTTAATGAAAACATAACTAATGTCAGACCACACAGTTTCCATTAATGGAGCTGCTCTCTACTGTCTTTTAACTCTAACGCCCGGATAAAATCAATGGAACAGAAGAGAGTGGTCAACATGACACACATTTGCATTGTAACTCTGTTCCTAAAAGAGAATGACAAGCATAATTTTCTGTCTACTGCTAGAGATGTCGTGGCTCAGAGAAGCTGCAGAAACAGTGTTTGGCACGGTTGTGATGTCTATCTGATACCTTCCTAAACAGAAGGAATTGATTGCTACAAAATCAGCTAACCTAAGATCTTGGAGGACATTTACCATATATTCATTGGAAGCAAGTCAAATGCTTTTCATAGACCATCCTTCTGGAAAAGCTTTTGTAAGCTTGGTAACTTTTCATAAGTTAGCGTCCTGGGCAGCATAAAAGGCAGTCTGGTAACATAATTATAATATGTTTCTCTTTAAGGTAAAGGTAAATTATTTTAAAAAACTGAAAGTAATTCCTTCTTCTCCTGTCCTCTCAAGGACAGATATTGGCCCATGCTGGTGATAAGCATCAAAGGGGTGAACTGACTAGTTAATTTAAAAGTAATAAAGTCAACAAAACGCTCCTCTGTTTTTATTATCACCACGCACCAACAGCCCTAAGCGTTGTCAGTGATAAAATACTCAGCATTGAAAAAAATACTGTGTTGGTTTATGTTCAAACAATTGTTATAGTTACAACTGAGTTTACTGATATATCTGTAAAGTTCATACTGGTACATTTTATTACTTATCATTTGATAAAAACTATATTCTACATGGAAGTTAGTTCAGAGAATTTCCAATTATACTTTTCCTCCAGGACTCGGCCACACGTTTTCAACACAAGAATAAGTTTGTCAGAGATCAGAATTATTTAAACTTGCTTCAGGCTCAGTTCGTGTCTGCAACTCCTGTGGTACTATCGATACATATTGCTGTATGTAAACAGTAGATTGGAAATAAGCAGTGATATCTCACAGTGATCATAAAGCCGAAGAAATAAAATGTGAGTTTCTTCAATCCTGTCATTCTAAGTGCAAATCACTCGCTTAATCTTGAGGATTTCACCCTTTGGAAGTGTTTTTTTTTTTTTTTTTTCCCTTGTTTCGCCCCCTCTTTCTTTCAAAAAAGACATTAATATAATTAAATAGTATTAATCCATTACTTTTTTTTCTTTCTCCTTTTTGGACTTAATGTTTAATTAATTTATTTTTGCTGTAATGAATATTTCTTGTCTGGCCATTATTATTATCACATGTTTCATTTCATAATTATTACTGAGAACCATTGCACCATATAAAGGAGTGTTTGTTGCAAACTGATCTGCTCTGGTTGTCAAGTATGCTAGGGATGCTACTCTCCCATCTGAGGAGATCCATTCATCAATATGTCCTTTTGAAAACAGGAGCAGGTACAGTGCTTCATACATGACTCATGTAACTGGTTTCTTCAGACTGTGTTCCACGGTTCATCCTTATATTATGAAGCAAGGACTAGGTTGAGCTGAATATACTCTTCCTTGTAGGAGACTTGATATTTGATGTGTTCTTGTTTACTTCTTTGGCCTGAGGTTTTTGTGATAGAATTCGGGTGGAGTTTCAAAAGAGTGTCAATGGAAGGATGTTTCTGAAATACCAGATATAGTGCCCCTCATGTGGGCCACTGTAGACAGAGAATTGGAAAACAAACATACAAATAAACAAAAAAACATGATTCTCAGAAGAATAAAGTTCACAAATAGAAAGCAAATCATGGAGAACCAAGACAATCTGCATACCTAAACACCAAGGCAGAGAAGGAAAGTTCCTTCAAGATCATGTGGAATAGTGGTGCTCAACTTTTATTGGTTAAAAATCACTGTCCTAGACGTTGGTAAATGTTTGGGGCCCTCTCCTCAAAATATCAGATATATCAACACAAAGCATATACAAACTTTTACGGTGTTTCATATAGTATCTGGAGTTTCACGACTCCATCTTTGTAGTCTGTATTCAGAAACTCTGGTCTAGTTCAGAGGTGATGAAAATGGCTCACAGAGGTGGAGAGATCTGCCCAGCATTTCTGGGAAGATCTCCTTGTTCTAGTCTAGTGCTTTACACCCTACTACTTTAACGTTTGCTGAAAAATAGGTTCATAAATAAACATTTACTAAAATAAGATCAGGCAACAAATTTTAAATATACAAATAATTCATGCATTGCTAATTATTAGTTGGTATGCATTTCTCTTAACTTTTTCATCTTGTTAAAATATTTTGTGTATAAAATACAGAACTGTGGATAAGCACTGGACATCTGAACCACAATCTCTTCATCTTTTAATCGAGATATTGATTACTGCTTGGGAGAATTATTTCAAATACTGTAGGTTCTCAGTAAATGATAGCTATTATTATGAGTTATTATTATTCTCATTATTAGTAAGGCTAGGAGAAACCTTAAAGGTCTCATCATCTTTTTACAAACCTGAAAACTCAGACCGGGGCAGTGAATTCTTTAGGGATATGCAGCTAGTTCATAGCAGACTACTGGTAAAGGACTCACTAGTAAAATGTATACGCTTCTCAGCCTCCTCTTTTCCTAAAACCCTTATCCACATGCCACATAAGCTCCAGGAACAGAGATAATCTCCGCTCCTACATGCATAAGGAATGCTTTCTCTTTCTCCTGGGATTTCTTAAATTCTTTTAATTTTTTATTTTCTTATTTTTTTATACCTAGCCCACCTGATGGTGTGTGTGTGTGTGTGTGTGTGTGCGTGTGTGTGTGTCTTTCTGCTCATTTCTCTGGTTTGTTTGTTTGTTTTTTTTTAAGATCCCCTAATCAAATATTGGTAAAACATCCACAAGCACTAACTGAGGAAGTCCAGACCTCATGTCCGAGGTGAAGAGCTCTAAATAAACATGGAGGCCAAAACTTCTCCTATATGCTACACTGGCTTAGAAAAATAAAACTGACTTTCTGCCCAGGCCAGAAAAGGTGAAACTGTCATCTGATTACTATGATGTGTGCACAACCCCCCACCTTACTGACATCCCCCCACCCCCCTACCCTGCCACTACCCCTCCCCCACCGCCCAAAGATGGGGAGGAGGAATTAGAACTTTCTGGGAAAATGTATTAGAAAGGCAACAACTCCTCTTCCTACCCCATCACCATTTTCATTCAAGTAAAAGTAGGTTAACAACAATTTCCAGAATGGCCTGGAATGGGGGAAAATGGCTCTAAAATCTAGTCTCAGAAGCTGTGTATAGAAGAAACAGACTGGGCTGAGGCAACGTTTGGATTGAGGAATGGTCAAGGTGGAAGAGACTGATAGAAGAGCTAGAAAAAGACCTTCTAGGGGAGAGTTTCAGGTCTACTCCAGCAGCAGTTAGAGGACCGAACACTTTCTCCTCTGCCAGCACCTCACAGCATAGGTGCCATACCTCCAGCCCTGCCAAACAGGCCTGGAATGATCAAGCGGGTGAGTGTTTGTGAATGCGAAATAAAAATGACCCAGCAGAGGCAGCAACCTTAGAATTAATGACTTGGAGAAAGCAAAGGTCAAGTATTGTTTCTTATCTGTTGGAGAACGTTTTTTTACCCAATGCTTTTACTTTCTCCTCCTCCATAAGTATTGCAGGTGTTTTTCATTGAGGTATACTTTCTTTGACATATTTCAAAAACTGGGTGGGGCGGGGTGGGGAAATCTTCTGAACTCTCTGATCCTCTCCTCCAAGTAAAATATAAATGCCAACTGTGCTCTCAAGTTTTATGCTGTCACAGATGGGCTGAGATTTTCCTATGCTCTGTTAACACTCGAACACAAGTTCCTAGCTAGCTGGCTCGTTGTTATTTAAATTAAATGAAATAAATACATATAAACCTACTATGCATGCCTGATATTTAATAAGTGCTCAACATATATCTAGGGCATGAATGAATAAATGTATGACATCCTGGACTAGATACCAAAATTTAAAACAATTGGTAGAAGTCTGACTTACTACTGTGTTTCTCAAATTATCTTTTTCTTTAAAGTGGTTCAAACAGAATGGGTAATACATATGCTTGCACATATGGCAAAATGTTTAAAAATTGGAATTGTATCAATCAAATTTGTGGTTCTTAAGTCCTATCTTCTATGCATAGAAGAACCATAACAAGAAAATGAAAGGAAAAAAAAGTATTACCCCTTGTATTTGAATATAATGTAAACTTTGATTCTACTACAGATGTGATATTGTAGCTCACCAAGTCTTGTCTCAGTGGACATAGTCCATTTTTTCATCACAGTCTGGAAATTCCAAAGAAACAGACATCTATTTTTTCCTTTTACCTAATTCACCCTAAAAGATTTCTCCCCTACCTGTGTGTATTGATGTTGTTTCAATGTTCACACACAGCCTCCTGGTGAGCTGGGGCTGTGTACTTCTAATTCTTCTTGTACAATATTTTTCCCATCATATTTTAAGTCCTACACCCATACAAAGGCTATTTGATTGATATTTTGGTGCATAAAACCTAGGAACCAGTCGCCCATCCCAATTACTTATGCATAAGTTTCCAATTTTCATTTTCAAATGGCTGAACAAAAGGCTTTTGTGTAAGAAGCAATACTTCAATAATTCCTCCTTGATAATGATGATATGGCCATTTAATTATTTTTCCTGTTATAAAAAAAATTCATCAAGGATCCAGCCTTCTATTTATCACCAACTGGTTGACACCCACTGGTAATATAAATTGCTCTTTATTAATTTTATGCATAATTAAAATTTCATTTGAAAGTACCAGATTATAAAGATGAGGAAAGTTAAAGCCAGACAAATTTGAAAGTGGTAATAATTACACTACCATTTTCATCTGGAACGAATGAGAAAACTACCCTTTTTAAGATTTCATTAAATCAAACTGTAAATGAAAAGTGAACAAAGCTAAAGAATAATCTACTGTAGGTAGTGAGGAAAGAGGAAACCCCAGAAGAGGTTGCCAAATAATTTAGCTGTTTATGTGCAAACACCCAATGGGAAATCAATAGGATTCACACATTTAAAGCAAATCTTGCCCCATGCTTCTTGGAGTCTTTGTAAATATGGCAATAAGCAATCAGAGAATTCATTTTGTGCTTTTTTTACTGGTACTAAAATATGTAGACTCAATTTATAAATTTTAATATTAAATGGATTTTGCAAAAAAGACATCAATAAAATTAAATTTTATAATGAAAATATTTACTAACTGAAGTCTTTATTGACACTTAGCTTTGAGATCAGGAGTTGGTGCAGTACACTTTTTACTGATCAATAATAATTTAGGATAATTTCACTGCTTTGGTTGTGTATATAAAAAGCTCATAAAAAGGTAAGCTTCATTTGCTCATTCAGAAAAGTTAGACTTACTGAATTATGTTATCAATCACTGGGAGAGAGTCAAGTACCTTCAGAAGCTACATTAACATTTTAAGGTCACTAAGGGGTCATTAGAAAATTACAATAGAGCTTTACGTAGAAAGTTGGATGACAGGTGGATAGGTCAGCACCTCCGCCTTTAGGCAAGTTCATGCCCTCGGTTACCTTCATTTAAGTTGTTTTGGAAGAAATCACCTATTTGTTTTCCATGCGTATGCGCTAGTAAGAAATTGAAGAATAAGAACTAGGACTCAAATCCATGATGGCATTCATTCATCTTCAGGTGAACTTACATTTGCCCTTATTTTAAGGTATACTGGCCTTGCTCCCATGTGTGTTGAATAAATTGTTCTTCCAGAGTTACAGGAGCTCTTTCAGATCAACAAGGTGACATTTCCCAAGCTAGAGTAAAAATTTATTTAATGGTACCCAGTCTGCCTAAAAGAGTTAATACAGATGATTTTTTTGTTTCTCCCTTTAACAGAATATGGCCTGAGATTGTTGTGGTTTGTTTCATTCTGGAACAAGGAATAGCTGACCATTTTCTACTGTTAACAGGGAAATATTACAATCAACATGGAAATATTTTATTGAAAATAAATTTGAAAAGTTGGGGAAGAAACAATGAGTCTTTTGTGAAAGACTGTGTTTGTGAAATCCTGAACTGCAGTGCTCAGGTCTTGTGTATGTGGCTCAGAATGTCTCTTGGCAACACAAAATAAAAATAGCAGTAATGAGTTTACAGGCTATGCCTATAATTTAAAAAAAACATTTTTTTTTAAGTCACACTGGTTGACAAGTGTAGAAAAACAGGCAAAAATAAAAATATATATATATATATAGGAAAAACCTATCAAGTGGAGTAAGAGTTCTGGCCTCGTAATTTAAAGATTAATCAAAAAATGTCTGTAAGGCAAAGAGTAGGGGAAGAAAATAACAGAGATGAAGGAAATCAAACAAGAAATATTTCTTTCTATAGCTCTTGTAATTTTACAGATGTATCTAGAATCATAGACTTTAAACTGCCCAAGCCATTGACATTTTTTAGATAAGCAACTAAAAATAGAGTAGGAGTGAGACCAACAAACATCTCCACGTCAGTGGAGGGTCAGTGACCAGATTTCCTGGCTGGTGCTATTTGCACGCTCCATTCTTCCCTCTTGTTGTTCTGATTAGTGTGGCTGACTTTGTCACTGTGAAAGCTCTTAAGGAATATGCACCGGCTACCATAAGGAACCCCAAATTGGGGTAGGGAGGTGCATAAAAGATTAATGAATGGCTTTACCCACAGATCCAGGCATTATTTTTTTAAGCAACCAAGTCAATGTAAGTTTCCATAAGTAAGATTTTTCAGTTGATTCTCTCACTGTGAAAACATTGGCTTTCATCGTTAGAAGTAATTTCTCCCAATTTCTCTCTATATAGGAAATGCTATAAAGTTTAGTCATGAATAAGCTCATAAAGATGAGAGAAATGCACTGTACAAGATAGAAGGAGAAGGAAAATCAAGGACATGCAAAGGAGAAAGGAGTCAGCCCAGTGACAGAGCTCTGTGCCATCCAACCTAAAGTTCCACCCTAGTTGTGTAAGAGATGGCAGCCTCAGTGGATGCTGGCACACGCACCTTGCACGACCAGGAATTTTATACAAACATATGGTTCTGTGTGATGCTCTTGAAGAAGAACAAAGTGGAGGACTTGTTCTCCCAGATAGCAAGTCTTAGTATAAAGCTATAGTAGGTAAGGTAATATGGTTTTGGCACAGGGGCAAATAAATAGACAAAAATATGTTAAATCAGAGCCTAGAAACAGACTCAAATATACATGAACAATTGATGAAGGAATGGTCTGACATTACAAACAAGTGGGTAAATGATGGATTTTACTATAAATTATTCTGGGACAACTGGTTATCCATATGAGGTCAAGATGGGGGAAGAATATGGATCCATACCTCTTTCCCACTGCCCTACACACACACACAGAGAAAAATCAGCTCTAGTTAGATTTAAAACCTAAAATAAAAGGCAAAAGTACAAAACTTTTAGAAGAAAATATGAGATAATTTTTGAAGAATTTGGGGTAAGAAACTTTAACAATCCACAAAATGCCCAAATTATAGCCATACCTTTCTCAACCAACCATATTAAAGTAAGAACTTCTGTTCATCAAAGTACTGTAAAGAGAGGGAAAATACAAGACACAGAGTAAGAAGAAGATAGCTTCAATTAACATAACTGACAAAAGAAAACAGTTCAACAGATAAATACATTAAGGTATATTCACAATGAAACAGCAGTGAAGATCAATGAACTGTAGCTATATGCACAACACAAACAAATCTCCAAAATAAAGGAGCAAGTCACAGAACTACCTATTAAATAAGTTTCAATTTACACAATGCTCACAAACAAGCAAAGCTAACATGTGATAAAACTGTAAAGAACCCAGAAATGTTTATTGCAAAAGGCAGGATAGTGGGGGATAAGGAGAGAATGCAATAATTGGGGAGGGACACAGAGGGAGACACCTAAAATACTGACAAATGCTCTACTTATCCTGGATGGAGAATAAATGGATAATCTCTTTATTAAACCATATACAGTTACATACTTCTCTAAATGGAAAAGATAAGTTACTTTTATTCTAATTTAGAATTTCTCATGTTCTGCAGGTTTGGAAAATAAGTAAGGTATTTAATTAAGAAAAGGTAATCTCCAAAATTGGAGAAGGTGGGACAAGACTATATTATATACATATATAAACGTATGGCTTTGAACGGTTTTTCTAATCAGTCCTGGTTAGAAATTCAGTGTAATTCAACTCACCCAACATTTACTACACACATTTATTAACGTGTAGCTCTAGGAGCACAAAATAAAAAGAGATAAATCTTTTCCTAAGACTGGCCACAACACTTTTTTGGAGAACTTGCCGCCTCACCCCTACCCCTGTTTTCAGTTTAGTTTACAAATAAGTCATTTGTATTAATGCTTGGGCTTGTTCCATATGGGTGTATTTTCTTAGATGCTTAACCAAGTTCAGTTAGTGTAACTGGATTGTCAGAAAAGTTATAAAATGTAAATTTGAAGGAGTATTGAAGAACTAGGTCTAGAACCCAGTTTACTTGACATTTCTGTCATGGTTTTTTAACATATGACAAACAAACATTTCCCAGGAAAGATTTCCAGCTTGATTAGAGTATGTGTGTGACATTCATAAGGCCTATATTCATGAGCTCCTTCAGGGCAGGGGATATGTCTTCTTCATCTTTGAATCCACTGAATCTAGCAAAGAGTCTGATGCTTTACTAGGGTATAAATATGCCAATAAAAAAACATATGCATGTTTTTCATCCACTCAAATATATATGTGTATATAAGTATATGTGTATGTGTTTACACATACATACACACACACATATATATGTATATGCACACATACATATAAGAAAGTCTCTGTGTGTATATTTATATACATACACACACAATGAAAGTGTACAAATATAATGTGTAACTTTCTTTTGACTGCTTACTATATGCCACAGACTATGTTAAGTGTTTTAATTGTATTGACTCCTCTGGCCAAATGACCCTAAAGGACAGGTACCATTATTATCCCCTTTTTACAAATGAGGAAACTGAGACAGAGCCGATATGTAAACCCAGTCAGTTCACTCCAGAGTGATGCCCTTGACCACCACACTATACTATAATGACTCATATAACAAGGAAAGCTAAAATGTAATGCAATTCAATTTAATTCAACTCACCCAACACTGATTACCACTATTGGTCAAGTACTACAGTTAGCTCTAGGAACACAAAAATAAAGAGAGGTAAGTCTTTTCCTAAGACTGGCCACCATACATTCTTTTGGGAACTTGCCACCCCACCCTGTGAACATGTTTAGTTTCAGGACCTCATCACTTCATTCTAGCCCGGAGATAGCCATTTGATAAAGGCCTATCCTATTGAACTACAATATCTTATTCTCCTAGAACGAGTAACTGGTCTGGGAGTGAGCGTGTAGACCAGTGAGAGCAATCAGAGTTCTTTGGAGTTGATATATGGATGCTGGTAAAAAGAAGTTGAAAGATGTTCCCTTCCCCTTGGACTGCTAAATACAGATGGTGAACAGGGGAGGGGAAAGGCGTGTGCATTTTCCTCAGAAGATGCTCATCTGTAGGAATAAAGGAGATTGTCGGCAGCTAGGAGGAACAGACATAGGACCTACAGGAGGGAGCAAGAAGCCCCACTATGTGGTTTAAGCCCTGGGATTCAGCCAAGTTTAAAGCCCCTGGACTCCCCAGTAAGTGAGTTAATAAACTGTGCTTTCTGCTGGAGCCTGAAATCATCTTGTTCCTATGACAAAAAAACCTCAGGAGAGCATCTGCCACTCTGCTCAAGCAGTCAAGTCAGAAGACTAAATTACAATGTATTCTGGTTATGGATAAAGAACTTACTAAAGTAAATATTCATTTTATCTTCAAGATAAATGCCAATCATGGATCTAGCAAAATTACAGATAACTCATATTCCTTCTCTTGACTTTTATGGAACAATACTATGATTTACAGAGCAATAAAGGAGAGAATGTTCCCACAATTTCCATAAGAGAAAGGGGAGCTGGGGGAAGGCAAGCATTGTGGAGTGGAAATTGTTTACATTTGGGAAAACAGTAGCTAGGCAAAGTTCAAGCTATCTGGTACAATACTTTGTACTGATAAAAAATAGATAAAAATACAAATCTCAAAATAAAAACACTATAGTTAAAACACAAGAAATTCAGAATCAGGCCGTTGGCCTGGGAAATCTTTTAGGAAGAAAAAGCTTTAGCTCAGATCTCAGTCCTCCATCCCCTAAGAGGAAGAAGTGCTCAAAACATCAAGCAGAAGCCAAGCTCTAAAGTGTTAGCGTTAACAGGTGGGCCTTTGTGTTACTCCATATCCATGTTTATGTACCCTATTCTTTCACCTAAATAATAATAATTCAATACATCTTAGGAAACAAAGCTCATTTTTCTCTAAGACTGTCCTCAACAAAATATATAGAACAAAGATTTATTTTTGTTCTACCGCTTGTTCAGTGGGAAATGTGTAATAATAACTGTAAGTACTTTTCTTTTTCCAGCTGCACTTGTTTTTCAAGTCACTTGGGCAAAAAGAGATTCCTGGAAAGGCTAAGATCTGGGATATTCAGCAATGCAGACTGAGATACTGGGACAAAAACAAAGACCTGTTTACCAGACCTAGAGCTCAGAATCAGAGCCAAGATCAGCATGGAGGAGTTGAGGCAAGGACCCAGGGTACTGTTTCCTATTGCTGCTGTAACAAATCACCAAAATTTATTATCTTACAGTTCTGGAGGTCAGAATCTCTAAAATTAAGGTGTTGGCACGACTTTGTTACTTCTTTAGGCAGTAGGGGAAAAATCCATTTCCTTGTCTTTTCTAGCTTCTGTGAGGACCCTTGCGATTGCATTGGGTCCACCTGGATAATCCAGGATTCATGGGTTCTGAAGGTTAGGATTTGTACATCTTTGGTGGGGGGGGGCGGGAAGGGGTGCATTATTTTATTTACCGCACATAGATTTGTGGCTCCCTTACTGAAACCTGTCCCAACTAAGGCCAGGATATGAGTTGTGGGATGGAGCTGGCATGGGGAGTCAGTTCACCTGTGGTGGGGAAGAAAAAGAAGGACGGGTTGGAGACCAAACAAAATTCAATGAGTATAGCTGCAAATTCAGTGTTAAATTGCTTTTAGCCTCTAGCTTGCTAAAGTGGGTGATTTTTTAGGGTTGTGCTGTATTCACTTTTTAAATAAAATTATACGAAGTCATTTTTACTGTCTGGCCAATATATAGTGACATTCAGTTTATGGCACAATAGAAAAAACGGACTTTGGAATTATTTAGACTTGGTTTTGAGTCTCAGTTCTTATATTTATATAACTGTCATCTTGGGCATTACATATTCTCTCTCAATTTCCATTTCCTCATTTGCAAAGGGGTGTAATTTCTGCCTCATAGGATTGTTCTGAGGATTAAATGTAATAATTATGTAAAGTGTTGACTTAGCACACTGCCTGGCATATAGCAGGCATATAGTTTCAGCCTTCCTTTGAAGCATGTGAGCCTTCTGGTTTTTTGGTAGGAAATCACACTTTAGAAACTACCTGAGTATTGATTGTTATTCAAGAAGCTCTGTTTTTCTTTTTTTCTTGTAAAGACCCCTTTTCTTGAAAGTGGGAATATTTGTAAATTCTACTTATTTAAATTTTTCTTTCACCTCTGCATTCAGAGAAGTTTTAACTCCAAAACTATTGGTGTAACTCACCAGATAAATGATAGTTTGAGTACAGTTAGTTTGAATACGATATTTATGCTTCCTTTTTTAAAACTAAAACCAATACCTAGCATTCAAACTGGTAGAACAACTGGATTTTAATGACTACAATGATACTGGTTCACCTTTGGAACCAGTTTTCAGTTCTTCAAAGACTCCCTGGGGAAATATATTGACAACTTCTTGCAGTCCAGTTGATTGACTGGCTTAAATGCATCCCACATTGCCAGTGGTCTGAGAAATCTGTTATTTTCAGAAGCCTTTTGTGTTATGTCCTTGCTTTAACAAACTGAAACTTCCTTATAAAGAAAAGAACATATTGTGTGTCCACAGTGAAGCTCTCAGCAATCTTAAGATTTTAATCTTAGAGAAAAACCTTAAAGATTTTAATCTTAAATATTGCCTTTAGCAACTTGAAAACTTATGTTTTGAAAATACATAACACATATCCGCTGGTCACAGCGGATAGCTGACTTGAGTTCACTTTCAGTTCAGAGTCCACAGCCATCAATGAATGTTTTTGCATAATACTGAAGCCTCTTATAGGGATCTATTGTTATTTATTGTAATATAAATAATAGCTATCAAGTCTTGGGCCCTGCTGTGAATTCTACTGGATTTCGGATGGCGTACCCTCCAAGTGCCTGTATCCTGCTTCCGTGCTCTCCAAGCAGAACACCAGCACAGTTCTCTACACAATGATCAGGGTTTGGTATATCTGAATGAACTTTAAATTTTCTGAAAAGAATATATCTCTGCTTTGCTTACCCAAACGGTAAGGGCATTGCTATATATTGAAAACTGTTCCTTTGATTTGAGAAAATTAGCAATGCAATTTCTTTTTGCTGGATCCTTTTCCTGGATCATTAAAATTATCAAGTGTTAGTTCAGTTAACAGGCAAATAAGAGTCCTTTGTGGGAAATCCCCCATAATAGAAGATTACACAGCATATAAAAAAAATTTCCCAAATGTTCTTTGTTGAGACAGATGGTGAAACTATTCAATGGAAGCTACAGTACCTCCAATTGTAATATTTAAACATCTGAACAGTGATTGATGGAGCTTCTTTAGTGATGCAATCATCTCATCAAAAGTCTTGTTCATAAGTGTAATAGGAGTAGAGAGAGACCTTAGTTTGCCATACGTTTGGCCCCCTACATCGTCAATAACATCACACTCCAATACACCTTCTCTATATTGTTTTACTGCAAAATAAAATGAATGTCTCACAGCATGTGAACCCTAAGAAGAGTAATTTAGAACATCAAAATTTTCAGGGGCCCCCAAAGCAGACATTTGAGGCCTGCTCAAGTTTTGCTGTGGAGGTTGGGTTCAATTGTTTGCCAAGACTATTTGAAAATGAATTTATACTGCCAGCTGCTGCCCAGATTTTATTGCCAAATAAAACACTCTACTTTATTATAACTAAAAATTGACATAAATAACCTCCCTTTCTCCTGTAGCCTACCCAATAGGGAGGTAGCCAAAAAGGAACAAGTTAAAAACAAAAAGTCAAAAAAATAGAGAAGGTAAAAAAAGATCATGACACTACAAAATTTGGGGTGCTGAAAATGAAAACATGCAGTTCAGAGAATTAGGCTAAACTCAACCTTTGCTTTTGTCATGAAAAAATAAAAGGTTTATAATGGAGTTTTTACTAATACAGTAATGTCTCTTTTATTTATTTCTGCTTTATTTACATAGAAACTCAATTAAGTTAGAATCATAGCTCACATGATGGCTACTCAGTGATACGTATAACCTTTGAGGAAGTTGAACTGGTCCATCAAAGAAGGGTGAGTTCATTGTCCCTTGAAAGAAAACTTTAGTGATTTGTTTTTGTTTTTGTTTTTTTGTTTTTTTACTATAGTCAAGTCTGGCTCTCAGTCTTGCAGAATGAGAGACTAAATTTTGTCTACCTGTGTACTAAGAGGTGAACTGACAATTAACCAAGCTTGCAAGATAATGATCTCAACCCAGAACACTTACATATGCAAGACCAGCCTATCTTTCTCCAGAAGCAGAATTACATGGGAAATAAAATTATAATCATAAGGTTAATCTATTAGTTAATAATTATTCATTTCTGTTACAGGGACAAAAATCCTTAAAAATGTTCATTCTCTTCCTGTTGGAACAATGACATTGGAAGTCAATTAATTATTAGAAAGTTGACTATTAATTATTTGTGTTACTTACGGTATAGGCTAATATATTATATCACAGAAAATCTGTCAAAAATCCAGAAACAGTAAAAACCAAAAGCGGATCAGTAAAATAGTATTTAATGAGAGTTTAATATGCTCAAAAGAATAGTTCACAAATTGGGAGTCTTCCAAAGCTGAGATGAAGCTCAGAGGCATGACGTTACAGGATGGCTTATAAAGTGCAAATGAGGAGTTCTTTAACCTTTACAACGACTAGTTATTACAATGCGGGTTCCAGATGGTGGGAGATTGGTTAAAAGTGATTATCTTACATCATTTTAGGAAGATGACTTAAGTATCTTTTATGGTTATCTGAGGCATCTATAAGACATAACCTAAGTTTAGTTTCACTTACGTTCATGAAATAAGCTAGATTTAGTTTTGTTTACACGGCTCAAATGGTTTTTGTCTGCTTGGGGGATTTTGAAGTCTGGTCTCCGTTTTATTTTACTTTAACAAATGCCAGAATACCATGGCTTTCACATAACCATCCGGACTGGCCAGGCTATTCTGCTCCAGGAGGCCGTCTAGGGACCCGGATTCTGCTGTGGTGGCATATCGTTATCCCTCAGGGCTGCCCTTGTCCGCCTGGTGGGAGCTGTCTCACAACCAACCACATCTTCCAGTCGGAGGCAAGGGAGCAAAAGAAAGATGTGGGGGAGGGGATGGAGGTGCGTTTCTGCTTTAAAGCTATGATCAGGAGTTTCACAAAATACTCTGCTCACATCCCATTGCCCTGAATATTGTAACATGACCAACCTCAAGAGAAGCTGGAAAATGTAGTCTCTAAGGAGGTGGACATGTGTCCTGCTAAAACTCAGCTGTACAGCAGAGGTGGGCGGTTCTGTTACTCAAAGGACAGTCTCTGCCAGAGCACGGTATCTGAACAAAGTCACTTGAACTAAATGTTTAATAGAATCAAGTTATTGTAAGCCATTCCAGCTCTAACAGGTGAAATATTCAGTCTGCTGCTTCCTTCCTCGTTGATCTGTGATGCCTACTTTGTCATGAAATGGGCATAATATATAAACATCAATTGTTCCTACCTCTTGAGGTTGTTATGAGGATTAATCCTCATGTCAGCTTTTTCCTCTAGAATGTCTTCCAGGCAACTTCTAGGTTCCTTATAGCCCAGCATATACTTCTTTCATCATAAAGCTGTCATGCACCCTTAAAATTGTTTGCTTATTTATCTGCCTCTGCCATTAGACTATTAAGCCCAGGGAGAACAGGCTTTTAGGTTTTCTTGTTTACTCTTATACCCTAACTCAATGCTTGACACATTATAACTGACTAAGGTACAGCCTGGCCCACTGAGGTAGTTTATGGGGAGGGGAAGGCACGTTCCTGAGCAGCCAGAGGCAGCAAAAGGGCCCTGAGATATATGGAAGAGAGGAGAAGATGCTGAAAGGTTTTCAGAGAGTGGAACACATCCACTTCACAAGCTTGGTCAGAAGCTCCATGAATATGAATAAGTAAAAATAAGGAAGGGAATCTTCAAGATGATTAGAATGAGGAAAAATTAGGAAACAGTTGTGCTTAGGAAGCGATCGCAACCGGTTTGCACAGTTGACCCCAGTTCTTTTACTGAGAGTAGAAGTTGAGGGTAGCTTTATCCCCTCCCTCATCACATGAGGAGATTCTGGGTGAGGTGAGCTCCACTCCTATTCTAGGAAGAGCTGTGCCATTTTTTTTCTTGTGTTTATGAATTATACAAGATGAATCTTAGGATGGGCCTCAGATTGGCTGTGTGTCACTTGGCACACTGGTTTTGCATCTTCAAGAAGGGAAAATACCACTGGGAGTTATATTCATAACCACACAGGAGACACATTACTGTGGAACCTGGCTGGCACGGCTGTAGCTCGGCATATGGGCCATCAGGTATAAAACAAGTGATAGGATACCTGCGGGGGTATCACTATGGTTGTTCAGTATTTTTAAAAGTTCCTTGTACCTCAGAGGCCTTAGAGGGCTGAAAGCTCCTACAGACACATTTTCCTATCCCCTCTCCAATATCAAATAGGATCCAAGTTTTGAAGAGAAGAAGAGAGTAGTTGTATCCCCTTCTCTCAGGAAATCCATGTGGGAAGAAATTAACAGGGAGGCAGAATTTAGGGAAACATACTGGGATTTTTACCACCTTCAGAGCTGTCTAAAATGAGAGTAAGCTAATTGCCTCTCAAATACTGAAATTCACTCCACTTTCAGCCAGAGAGGAAAAGCTAGATCTTAGTTTTCAGCAGTGATTTGGGGCAGAGAGGATGTGATGACCTCTAAGTTCTATTCCGATTATAAAATTCTATGATGCAACTTTTTCTTGATGACTCAGAGGAACATGATGAATGTGAATGATTGTACTGTACAGTGATGCAGCGAGGTCCTCAGGGTCTATGGAGTGAGTTCAGCTGCATTTCCCTATAATGCCTTGCTCCAGGCTTTGGTGCTTTTGCTGTTAGTTTGTATCCTTCTGCCCTCAACTCTGTCCATCCCCCTGCCCAGACTGGTCAGTTAACACACTACATATTGACTTCTCATCTAAACTGAAATCTTTGGTGGTCAAGAAGCAAATTTACTCTGGGTACATAAGACAGGGCTTTGGCCAAAAAATTCCACTCAATGAATATTTGGTGATATTTGATGAATATTTGGTGAATGAACGATGAGTGATTTCTGGTGAGAGAATGCTACTCTTTAGTTACCACTGCTTAGAAAGGATCCCTGCACCATGCATTCAACCCAAGTCCAAGCCACATAGACCCCTTGCCCTTTTCTGAGCAAAACACCTTGTGCTAGATTCTTCCAGTGGCTCGAAATTTCAACTGTTTCTTCCCTGTCTTCTCAATGCCTACTCATCATTAAAGCTCCCATTTAAATATCATCTCCCGTGTGAAGCCTTCCTAGGGCATAATTAACTGCCTCTCTTATGCCCTCTTAGAATTTTATGCATACTTTTATTATGTAACTTTAATATTTTATCATAGCTATTTATTCCCACTTATTTCTGCAGTTAACTCTGAGCTTCTTGAGGACAGAGTATCCTACCCTCAGTGCAATGCCTAGCATATCGTAGGTGCTCAGTAGACACTGGGTGGCTAGGTGATTGAACAAGGCAAGTTAATGTGTCACCTTCTGATGGAGAAAAGCCCATGGCTTTAAGGCATTTATCTCAGGAGGCGTTTTTGTCAGCTTTCTAATTCCCAACATTATTCTAGCTCTAAAAATCTTATGTCTACATTAACAGGTCATGCTGTACTACAGTGAGGTTTATTGGAGATTCACACACACATACACACACACACACACAAACCCTCAAGCACCCCTATTAAAGTTTAAATCTTTTCTATTCTGACACATTTTGAGAAACCATTTTTTATCACTTTAAGTGTTCTATTTCTATGAGATAAATGTGTTATAAAAAAGCCAATTCGATTACTACTTTTAAAATGACCATAGAATTGTATACGGTATGGCCTACACAGAGCTTCTTGCTCCAAATTTGAAAGAATATGCAGCTAGAAGAGATTTATCCACAATGTAATAAGTTATTGAAATCATTAATATATAAATACATTAGATATGGGCCACAACGTGCATGTGCAATCAGGGATGCAAATACTGCCTCTTCCCATCATCCCTGTCATCAAATCATTTCAAATATTACGTTCAAAGAAGAGTTTAAGTATTAGTTATCGAAAAACAGTTTAATTGTCTGTACACCTTTACTACAAGAAAATTGTAGAAAGTGAGCTTGAAGCCCAAACCTTAAAAATTAGTTCTGCTAATTAATGACATCTGTTTTCACATAATTTGATTATCAAAATTCTGCCATTTTCCTGCCTTACTGACTCATTTCTGGGAATTTATGAGATCATTTTTGGCACTTAAAATATTGCTGGCAATTCTCTCTTGGTAGGTAGGAGGAGCAGGTATAATTTTTCACCATCATCACACCCACCCTGGCTCACCCCTGCATCACCTCTGCAGTTTTCCTGAGCCGAGAGAGTTCTGCCTTATGGACCTTGTCTTAGTATTTGAAGACACCAGTGACTGAAGGGTGATCCTATGTCACTTAGGCCAATGGAAGAATTTGACAGGAAAACAGAAGTTTCTACTTCTCCTTTACATGAGCTGCTTATTCCTAACCATGGGTTTCCAGCAACACAAGATATTTCCAGTTATGTCAGAGAACAGTTTTCAAAACAGAAAGCATTTAAATTCAGTCCGCTTTTTTTAAATTGAACTTTTAGAGCACTATTTAGAAAAGAGAATAGTGGATTTGGATGAGAACAATACAACACTAAAGATGTATAATATACTTGCATAGTAGCAATCAATTTTACATAAGAAAAATAATTTATTGCCAATTGGTTTTCAATAGATTTTTCTCGTTAGGACTAACTTTTTTCACTTAGGAATGAAAAATCAAGTTATATATTGCTTCTTTGAGTAATTAGTCATTTGAATTGAAAAGATAGAATATCTTATAGGTTAGAGGGAGTCATTAAACTTTTTTTTAAAGATTTTTTTTTTTGGATGTGGACCATTTTTAAAGTCTTTATTGAATTTGTTACAATTTGCTTGGGTTGTTTATGTTTTGGTTTTTTGGCCACGAGGCATGTGGGATCTTAGCTCCCCGACTAGGGATCAAATCTGCATCCCCTGCATTGGAAGGGGAAGACTTAACCACAGAACTGCCAGGGAAGTCCCTAACTTTTTAATAGGTTAGCAAATTTATAAATTGATTGACTGGAGCTCAGAATGAATTTCCGCAGGTAGATAATGTTTTACATGGGGTTGGTCCACAGGTCTACCCACAAAAAAGTTTTTAAAGTGTAGTTTACATGAAATACCACTAGGTTTTATTAAGCCCTAAGTACTGGAAAGACTGTGATTCCCCTTACACATGATTCAAGATTGCCTTTTTTGAAAGACACAAAATTTGTCTACATCCAACAATTAAAATAACCCTTTAAATTTTCTGACTGCAAACATTTTAGATAAGTATATCCAAAATGAAGATGAATCCTTTTCATTTCTTGTGCCATAGCTGTGCTGGTGCCTTCAGTAGGGCTGGATCAGCCTATCGCATGATCAAGTGCTAAGCACTCATACATAACAATGCTTTAGATAAAAACGGATCCTCAATTCCACACTGGGATGCCTGGTGCATCTCTAGTTCACAGTGTGAGACAAGGTCTGTTCCAGACTCATATTCTAAGCACTTAAATTCAGTGATGACCATGCAAGATTGCACATTGGGTAAAGGTTGTCACATCGAGGTCCTTTACCCTGTACACACTAAACAAGAAGTAATGGGATGTCTGTGGCAGACATCCACTGGACTAATGGTCAAGAAACCTTGCCCACTAATTCTCTGTGTGATTTTGAATAAGTCTCTGGACTTCATTATCAGTGTATTGGAGGGTTGGACAAAACTACAGCATCTCCAAGAGACTTTACCACTCTTCCACAAGCCTGTTTCTTATTTCTCGGATGAGCAAACAGAGTTTTCCTGGATCATTAAGCAGTCCATAGGCAATGATTCTAAAATGGAGTAGAAATGACTGAACAATCAAACAGTGGGTCCCAATAGTGAGTCTTGGAAAGTAGGGAAAATCCTAACCTATAACCACAGAGCCACTTGCAGATGTCAAATTGCTATTTTCCTATTTAATAATTTCCACATGCAAAGTCTTATCCCTATTCTAAATATCTAGTATTAGTATAATGAGGCAATATTATTCAAAAACAGATTTAAGCAAATAGTCATAATAATTTTAACTTTACTGATAGAGTTATTCAGTAGACCAACAGAAGTCAGTTTGGTGACTGCCTATATCCATTCTTAAAAAAAAAAAATTCCCATTATGAGAGTCGTTGCACAACTCTGATAGTATCAAAGTGACTCTTACTCATTAGGAGGTCTATTCCAAAATCTTTATTATAATTTCATCATCTTGTGTTTTCATGAATCACAAAACTTTTCTGAAATTTAAACCAAACTGAGGCATGAGAATGGCTTGTTTTTTTAGTGAAATATTATCTCTGTGTTAAAATGGAAGCTAACGTTTATTGAGCATTTCTTTTGTGTAGGTTTTATGCCAGCCAGAACCTACCAGGCCTAATGAGACAGTCAGGCATTAGTATTACTTCATTTTATACATGACTATTTGAGACACTTGTTATTGGACAAATATCCAGCAAATGGCAGAACTGGAATTTTACCCAGGTCCATGTGATGAAATAGAATTATCCAATAGAGGGAAGAAATACTGATCATTTTCTATGCTTCAAGATTCTTCAATTCAATTCTCGGTTTGCCCAGAGGCTCCATAGCAACCAGACGTCTACAGCCCTCGGAACCTTGGAGCCTGACTGGGGGGACCCCCGCATGTCCTCTGCCTGTAGATTTGAGATGCCACTAAATGACTGGGAGTCATTAACTAGCGTAGGTTCCTTGATAATCTGTCTCCATTCTCTCTTATTTTTGAGGTACAGAAGTCAGTAAAATTTATTCTAACTCTTCAGAGAGGCTGTGAGAAATTAAGACTCTTTCATCCTCATAGATTCAAGGGAAATCTCTGCCATTTGAGGCAGTTTCCACCAGAATGGAAATCAGTGTTTCTTTTTTGTTTGGGGACTTCTGGTACACCCTTGATTCTTAGGGCAAGAAAGATCAGTCCAAAGGGCTCACTTTTGTTAGAGTTACAAAATGTATGACCCAGTTTCAAGGCCAGTCTGTGTGACCGAGTCATGATGTTGGTAATTTATCCACCAAGATGAGACTTCAAGTTGGTGAAAGTAAACCTGAGGGTTAACATTGCACAGAGATCTCTGGGATTATCAATTGTCACTTTATCTTTTTAAATAATGCCCAAACAGTTCATACATTATATTTATAATATTTAGCTGAACATATCTAAGTAAACAGAAATATAACTAAAGTTTAAGTATGCAAATCTTTAGCTTTAGTTATCTTTAAAAAATCTAAAAGTACACATTTCCTTATTTAATGGTGAGACATATGAGTCACCACAGTACAAAATTAGTCATGACTGAAAGACTAGCTTTGAATAATTATATTCATGACAAAAATAATGATATTACCATAATATAAATCTGCTCAATAAAGGCCATGTACTCACATAATTTTATAGAGCAAAGAAATCACTGGTGTAATAAAGTTTTCTCAGCTACACCTTCAGAACAGGGATATTATTTTTCTTAAATAGCTTCAACATTGAAAAATTCATATCTAATATAGCCTTTCCCTTTTGATTTTGATCCCAGAGAAAATCTCTCCACATGTATTATTTATTTTACATAAGACATTCAGACATATTTTTATTTAACATTAACTGTGGTTAACAGAAATAACTGCCAAGCTCAGATTAATATTAGTGTTTGATACGACTTTCATTGTTTATGTTAAAGAGTCATACTAATTTTCAGTAAAATTTAATGTTATGTAGTCACATCCTTCTTCTTATTTGCAGTGGGTTCATGTACTGAAGTATTAGTTACTAATACTAACAGCTTTACCAATTCCCAGGGTTTAATTAGAATACCATACAATGTACATAAGATGTAAAAACACACAAAAGCACACACGCACAGTGCTGTGATTTTAGAGTCAGAGAAACCTGTATTAAAATCCTTTAGACACCACTAATTCACTACGAGAGGTCAAGGAACCTAGTAGTTGCTGTAAAATGTAAACACTAGTCCTTACATCTAGAGCACAGAGTGAGGTTACCTATCAATGAGGTTGCCAGTGGGTCTTCTTGCTCAAAATGCTTCTTGTGCCATCAATTTTGGGGGGACACTGCTCATTCTTTACCAAGTCATTCTTTTATTGGTCCCCTAACTTTTTTTTGAGTCCATTTTTCGCACCAACAGTAAAGTGACATTTATGAAATATGAAAGATGTTGTGTCTCTCTTCTGCTTAAAATCCATCCATCCAACTATGCATTCATCCACTTAACTATTTATTCTTTATTATATTGTCTCAGGTCATTTCAATGGTTTTGATTTATAATTCAGCTCTATAGTTTATTATTTAATAACCTGTATGATCCAAAGTGCAGTCAGTGCAAGTCATAAAATAAGGAGAGAATAAAAAATTAAACAGACATTTTTCCATTCTCTATAATTTAAATAAAAGTTATATTAGATGATAAGGCCTACAACTGCATTAACCATTTTGTGATCTGTTCAAGATTTTGGATTTGGATACAATTACCCAAAATTAAATAAACTCATGCCTGCAACATAATTTTTTAAAAATACAACACAGTAAGTCATTTCAAAGTGAACTTCTCACACATCATATACAAGTAATTCTGGTTTTACCATATTATAAAAAGTCCAAATAAAATGAGATATTCTTACAGTAGTGCAGATGTGGACACAGATGCCTAATGTTGTTTGATTAGCCACCCATTTGTTTGTTACTGGAGAAGCCTGTGCTGGATTCTCTAGTATGATCTTTATTCTCTCATTTCAGTATTGAGAGGTTCACTTCACTCATACACCCTAAACCTAGTCTAAAGGGAACCAAAACCCTAGATTGCCATACGCACTAATGGGAAATGTATGCTTTAGATTTCAATATATCCTGCATGCAAATTTAGAAAACGACACACTAGGATACAATGGAAACTTTTTTGCACTATGGTATTATTTTTTTTAATCTAAGAAAAAATAAATTTTAGAATATAATATACCTAAGCAGTCAAGTTAGTCACATCTTCAGTGCATTTAAAACATAAATAACAATTAGTTTATTCTGCTTGTCCTCTTCCAAAAAGAAACATCCATTTTGCTATAAACTCTGACAAAAATATACTTTAAGCAATCCAGTCATTTCTACTCCAGAAAGTTATCACAAAGCTCAGAAACCAGAGCATATTTACAGAGCAGAGTTTAGTTTCCACCTACCCTGCTGCTATCAAGGCTGGGTACAGTGAGATATTTTTCTTTATATATTTTCTTATTTCTTATTTTGCCCTTTTCTTTTTTTTTTTTTAAAAAAACACTTTAACATTTCTTGTAAGGCCACTTTAGTGGTGATGAACTCTTTTAGTTTTTGATTGTCTGGAAAACTCTTTATGTCTCTTTCAATTCTGAATGATAACTTTGCCAGATAGAGTGTCCTTGGTTGTGGGTTATTTTTCCTTTGAGCTTTTTAAATATATCATTCCACTCCCTTCTGGCCTTCAAAGTTCCTTCTAGTGTACTTTTCATTTCAGTTATTGTATTCTTCAGTTTCAATTGGTTTTTTTTTACATTTTTTTATTGATGTTCTCACTGTGTTCCTTTATTCTTTTCCCAAGTTCAGTGAACATTTTAATGGCATTTTTCACAGAACTAGAACAAATAACCTTATAATTTTTATGGAACCACCAAAGACCCGGAATACCTAAAGCAATCTTGAGAAAGAGAAACAAAGTTGGAGGTATCATGCTCCCTGACTTCAGACTATTCTACAAAGCTGTAGTAATCAAAACAGTATGGTATCAGCACAGAAACACACACACACACATATCAGTGGAACAGAATAGAAAGCCCAGAAATAAACCCACACGTGTATGGTCAATTAATCTATGTCAAATGAGGCAAGAATATAAAATGGGTAAAAGACAGTCTCTTCAATAAGTGGTGCTGGGAAAACTGCACAATTACATGTAAAACAATAAACTAGAATATTTTCTTACATCATATACAAAAATAAATTCAAAATGGATTAAAGACATAAATGTAGGACTTGAAATTATAAAACTCTTAGAAGAAAAAGCAGGCAAGGGCAACAAAAGCAAAACTAAACAAATGGAACTGTACCAAACTAAAAAGCTTTTGCACAGTGAAGGAAACCATCAACAAAACAAAAAGGCAGCCTACTGAATAGGAGAAATTGCAAATGATATATCTGATAAGAGGTTAATATCTAAAATATATTAAGAACTAACCCAAATCAATTTTTTACAATCTAAAAAAATGGCCAGAGGCCCTGAATAGACATTTCTCCAAGGAAGACATACAGATGGCCAACAGGTACATGAAATGATGCACAGCATCACTAATCATCAGGGAAATACAAATCAAAAGCACAATGAGATAGCACCTCACACTTCTTAGAATGACTACAATCAAAAAGACAAGAATTGTGTTGATGAAAAGGTGGAGAAAAGGGAACCCTTGTGTACTGTTGGTGGGAATGTAAACTGGTACAGCACTATGGGAAACAGTATGGGGGTTCCTCAAAAAAACAGAAATAGAACTATGATACAATCCAGCAGTTCCACTCCTGGTTATTTATCCAAAGAAAATGAAAACACTAACTCAAAAAGATATATGCACTCCAATGTTCATAGCAGCATTATTTACAATAGCCAAGATACAGAAGCAACCTAAGTGTCCATTGACAGATAAATGGATAAATAAGATGTGGTATATATACAGTGGAATATTAGCCATAAAATAGAATGAAATCTTGCTATTTGTGACAACATGGATGGACCTGAAGGTTAATATGCTTATTGAAATAAGTCAGACAAAGACAAATATTTTATGTTTTCACTTATGTGTTGAATCTAAAAAACAGAGCAAACGAACAAATATAACAAAACAGAAACAGACTCACAGATACAAGAACAAACTAGTGGTTGCCAGAGGGAAGAGGGTAGGGGGAGGGGTGGAACAGGTGAAGGGGATTAAGAGATACAAATTACCAATTATAAAATAAATAAGTTACAGGGACATAATGTACAGCACAGGGAATACAGTCCATATTTTATAATAACTTTGTATGGTATGTAATCTATAAAACTAGTGAATCACTATGTTTTACACCTTAAACTAATATCACATTGTAAGTCAACTATACTTCAATAAATTTGAAAAAAAAAAGGAGTGGGTACAAAGCCCACTCTTGGGCACTATTATGGAAATTTGTCTTCCCTCTTTGTATTCTCTTTTTTCTTCCTCAGTGGTGTTACTCAGAGCTCTTGCTTCAGAATTGTTCTAGTATAAAAATCACATAGGTTCAGATGTAAACAGCTCACTACAGAGCTTCAATATCTTGAATTTGGCAGAGATGTACCCCTTAATAAGAGAATATAAATCTTAAATCAAAGCAGAGCTTCTCAAGTGTAGTAAATTCTCAGAAACATCTGGAATCCTTGTGAGAAATGCACATTCCTAAATCCCACTCCTGAGGATTCTGATTCAGCAGATCTCAGGCAGGGTCAAGGAACCCAGGTGACTGAAAATTAACCACACTTGGAAAACACCGACGTAAAGAATGACTTTTTAATTATAGATTTCAGGCATCAATGAGTAAGTCAAAGGTTCTTTCTGACATAAGGCTGGCATAAGGTTGTGGTGATGGTTTTAAATTTGTTTACTGCAGGGAATCAGGGGACTAGGATAACGTGTTTTGTGATTTCCATATAAAATACTTGTAATTGATCATCTTTGAGATCTGCCTTTCAATTTCTAGTTTTATAATTAACAAATAATAAATGATGGACCTCTCACAGAGAGCTAGCATTTCCTGCCCCTTAATACTGAATATAGCTACGAACATTAAAACAACTTCTTTTTAAGATCATTTAACATATCAGTTAGAAGCTAACCCCTAGTGTCTAATTTGAAAAGGAACCTGTGCTGGAAGTCAGCATCTAATTTTCAAAATGGAGAATAAAGTTGGAAATAAATCTGATGATTACTGAAGCAAATTGAGTGTGACATGGGAACGATGTTAAGAGTCTCTTGGGAAATAATTGTTGGGAAGGATTATTAATAGAGAGTTTGGGCTTATTTTTCTGTTCCAAGATTTGGAACACTGAACTTAAGCTTTATGTCATGAACTGTAGGTGACAGAGTCACTTTCCCTTCAGCATTCATCAAATATTAAATGAGCTTGACCTTGTATGAGATTCAGGGAGATGTGAGTAAGAGGACTATTCCACTTTGCATTCATAGTTTCAAGAACTTCAAAGAAATAAGTGGTAAAGAAAATCCAAACATGCCATGTCATCATTTTGTTTGCTTATATGTTCGAAGTAATTTAGAATTAGAAAATATGTCACATTCAACTCTCCCCTAAGGGAAATACCCTGGTAAGATTGGGTGGTTTTATTGTTCATTATTATTGTTGTTTTATGAGCATAAACTTCATTAAAAGAGTGGGAATAAAATAACATTCAGACTGTTTGTTCTTTGTATAACCAAAGACACACGAGCTCTGAACTGGCTACCAATTAACTTTGCAAGCTTGGGCAAGTTGACTTCACCTCTAGCTTGCAGTTTCCTCATCTGTAAAATGAGGGAGTCAGATTAGACAACGTTAGCGTCCTATGTGGCTGGAACATGGTGCAAAGGAGTGACTTGACCTGACTCCTGGTTAAGGCAGGATGGTCGGTAGTGAGGGTTATTCATAGAAGTTGTATCAGGGTGTGTTTATACATTTTACACAAATTCACTACGTTACCTGGATAGGTCACATTTTACAAAAGCATTAGCAGGCGTGGCAAACTCTTCTTAGCACTTTACTTACATTAACTCATTTAACACTCACAACAAAACTATAAAGTACATATTATTAGCATTGTCATTTCCATTTCACAGACAAGGACTTTGAAGCACAGAGAAGTTAAGTAATAAGCCCTGAGTCACCCAACTAGTAACTGGCAGAGCCAAGATTTGGATCCAGACTATGAGGTCCCAGAGAACATGCATGCTTAACCACTGTGCTGTAGCACCTCTCTGCTGGGCTGTGTGAGGAACTTGTTTAGATCTCATTGCTAAAGCTGAGTTGTGGGTGTGCTGAGCTTGGGACTGGCTGAGACAATGATGTGGGGTCAATAACTTTATTGAGAAGTTAAACCAGGGTTGCTAATCTGATATGGGGAAGCAGAAGTGAAATGTCTGTTACAGGAAACCAAAATGGCAGTTACACCAGGTACAGCCAGAGTGATGCCCAACGGGTGTCGGGGGCCCTTTCAAGGCTGGGAATAGCGAGGAGTTGATCCCAACATCCAATCTGATGATGCCCCCAATTTCATGACCCTCCACAGGTCCTTAATAAACTGCTGCATTTGTAAAACATACTAAGACCACCAAAAATGCTGTCACTCTAACCTATAAACCAAACACACAATATGTCTATGATTACTTGTGCTTTTTTTTCCCCCAAAAGTTCAGGTTAACTTAAAAAACAGCATAGACAGTGATCAGCCTAGTGTTGGTCTTACTTTAATGGAATTCTTTTCATGTTTTACTATTAAGTGTATTTGACATTAATTTCTGAATTGTGAGCGTGTGTGTGTGTTTAATGCTAAGGGTATTTCTTTCTCTTCCTCTTTTCAACATTATTTTTTAGGAATGACAGTTGAATTTTACTAAATGCTTTTTTGGTACTTGTATATATTGTCATAGCTTTCTTTTTCTACTCTAACTACTTTAATGTTAATATTTAATGAACATTTCTATTGTTGAACCATACTTATATTTCATAACAGACCATGCTGGGCTACTTTAAAATATACACTAACAAGTATTATTACGATTTTGTAAATACAAAAAAAAATTTAACTTAATCCTACCAGACAAAATTGTGCTCTAATATAGCAGAAACCACTGAACCAATTTTAGAATCATCTGTAAAAAGAATACTAGTACATGCTCCTTTCTTCTTTTGTCTCAAATGTTCATTTCTTAGTGAATTATTTCCCTAGTCACTAACAATATTTACATCCATGAAACAAAATAAAATGAAGTATAATAACTGTATGAGAATGCTGCTCTTAGGAGATTCTTAACTTATGGCACCTCAGCTTAGAAGATTACCTCTCTGCATAGGAAAATTCAAGATGTGAGAAGGGACAGCTCATAAGCATAAAGGCTCATCCATCATTTTTTAAGAGAGATTAGACTAAAGGGAAAAACCAAATTTCCCCTCAGGGCAGAGGTATGTTTTCAGTGAGATTAATGCTTTTCTGAAAAATCTCCTTTGCTCCTAGAAAACAGATGAAAGAAACACTAAAGCAATTGGTTCTGCACAAGAAGAAAATTCTTATCTTTTCTGGACACAATAGGCAGCAGCAGGTGGGTACTTGCTTTCTTTGTGGAAGATGAAGTGATTTTTAAAGATTTAGAAATTGGAAAGCTTCCTCTGAGAACTCCAGACGTGGATGTGAGATAGTCTATGCCTCCTTCAAAAAGAGAACAGTAGAGCACTCAGCTTGAAAATGCAGGTTTGGGACTCAGAAGACAAGTTCTGCCACTAACTATCCATGCAACTTTAGGTAAGTCCCCTAACCTCTCAAAGGCCTCAGTTTCTTTATCCTTAAAATGGTGAACATAACACATTCTCCTAAGGGTGAACTAAGCAATGTACAGTACTTAGCTCAGTGTCTGGTACAGAATAAAGTACTCAGTAAATGTTAGCTAAATACATATACATATGCTCACAGGCACACATTATGAAATACTTTCAAAGCTTCGAGAAACAACCAGAAATGCCTTGCTGAGTCCTCTGGTTCCAAGGATACAGCTGAAGAAGTGCCTGAGACACAAAACGGATTGTAATTCTAACTAATCCAGCTAATCCAGCCACTATGGGACAAGCAGAGCTGTACCTAAAAGCTTCAAAGCCAGGGGAATGATTCTTGTTATGAAAATTTACCAAAGCCATGTTTTCCCCAGTGAACAGACACCTTTTACAGCACAAAGGTCTTCCTCATAGGAGGATATGACTTCTTTCTGGCTTAGAAACTAATTACAAATCTTTGCTATAAGAAAGAGCACACAGAAAGGGAGAGGAATCTAATGCAAATACTCTGTCCCCACCAAAATTCAAACATTCATATATTTAAAAGTAAGAATTAAGTATTTATCAAATTATCCATTGATGGAATTAAATGTTATTACTAAGGTAAGTATTGGTAAAATTAAATATTGATCAAAAATAATTCCAAAATTAATTTCACTGAAGTATGACAGAATAGGAAGGCAGCCTGGTCTGTGATGAATACCATACTTGGGAGAAGTGGGCTTTATTCTTGGCTTCACCTTTCTGAGTCTGTGGAACACTTCAGAGATACTTATTAATCCAGCTGTGAGACCCCCAGAAAATCACCACTTTGTTAGCCTTACTACATTTCTACCTGTGCGAACTGGGCAGGTGAGGCTAAAAGCTCCCAGGCAGCTCTAGAATTCTCTGATTCCAAATTGTGGCAGGGTGGGTCACACGGCACAGCTCCAAGTGGAAAGTTACACCTGAAGTTTTGCAAGCCAACAGAGCATATTCTAGGATGGCAAGAATGGGGCCTGAGGAAATTAGCCAGCTCTGAGCCCCACCGGCCATGTTCCCTGCACCTTGGTTTGCTCATTCGTAAAGGGAAGAGATGAGCAAATTATTTTCCAGGGCACCTGTGAGTTCTTGCATTTCTACACTGATAGCCCAAAGTTCTTGCCTTCAGAAAAAAATGCAGTTAGGTTCCATCTGGAACTGCCAAATTAGAATAAAAATGAGTATTAAGAACCAGCACCTGGATTATAGGAGGGGGAGCTTCAAGATGGCGGAAGAGTAAGACATGGAGATTACCTTCCTGCCCACAAATACATCAGAAATACATCTACATGTGGAACAACTCCTGCAGAACACCTATTGAACTCTGGCAGAAGACCTCAGACCTCCCAAAAGGCAAGAAACTCCCCACGTACCTGGGTAGGGCAAAAGAAAAAAGAAAAAACAGAGACAAAAGAATAGGGACGGGACCTGCACCTATGGGAGGGAGCTGTGAAGGAGGAAAGGTTTCCACACACCAGGAAGCCCCTTCCCGGGCAGAGACTGTGGGTGGCAGAGGGGGGAAGCTTCGGAGCCACGGAGGAGAGCGCAGCCACAGGGGTGTGGAGGGCAAAGCGGAGAGATTCCCACACAGAGGATCAGTGCCGACCAGCACTCACCAGCCTGAGAGGCTTGTCTGCTCACCCGCCGGGGCGGGCGGGGGCTGGGAGCTGAGGCTCGGGCTTCGGTCGGATCCCATGGAGAGGACTGGGGTTGGCGGCGTGAGCACAGCCTGAAGGGGGCCAGTATGCCACAGCTAGCCAGGAGAGAGTCCGGGAAAAAGTCTGGAGCTGCCTAAGAGGCAAGAGACTTTTTCTTGCCTCTTTGTTTCCTGGTGCGCCAGGAGAGAGGATTATGATCGCCGCTTAAAGGAGCTCCAGAGAGGGCGTGAGCCGCGGCTATCAGTGCGGACACCAGAGACGGGCATGAAATGCTAAGACTGCTGCTGCCGCCACCAAGAAGCCTGTGTGCGAGCACAGGTCACTATCCACACCTCCCCTCCTGGGAGCCTGTGCAGCCCGCCACTGCCAGGGTCCCGTGATCCAGGGACAACATCCCTGGGAGAACACATGGTGCACCTCAGACCGGTGCAACGCCATGCCGGCTTGTCCGGCATCCATACCCCGCCCTCCCCCCAGCCTGAGTGAGCCAGAGTCCCTGAATCAGCTGCTCCTTTAACCCTGTCCTGTCTGAGCGAAGAACAGATGCCCTCAGGCGACCTACATGCAGAGGGGGGCCAAATCCAAAGCTGAACCCCAGGAGCTGTGCGAACAAAGAAGAGAAAGGGAAATCTCTCCCAGCAGCAGCAGGAGCAGCGGATTAAATCTCCATAATCAACTTGATGCACCTGCATCTGTGGAATACCTGAATAGACAACAAATCATCCCAAATTCAGGAGGTGGACATTGGGAGCAACGATATATATAGATATATATATATATATATTTTTTTTCCCCTTTTTCTCTTTTTGTGAGTGTGTATGTGTATGCTTCTGTGTGTGATTTTGTCTGTATAGCTTTGCTTTTACCATTTGTCGTAGGGTTCTGTCTGTCCGTTTTATTTGGTTTTTTGTTGTTGTTGTTGTTTTTAGTATAGTTTTTAGCACTTGTTATCATTGGTGGATTTGTTTTTTGGTTTGGTTGCTCTCTTCTTTCTTTCTTTTTTTTTTATTATTACATAAAAAAATTTTTTTAATAATTACTTTTTATTTTAATAACTTTATTTTATTTTATCTTCTTCTTTCTTTCTTTCTTTTTTTCTCCCTTTTATTCTGAGCCATGTGGATGACAGGCTCTTGGTGCTCCAGTCAGGCATCAGGGCTGTGACTCTGAGGTGGGAGAGCCAAGTTCAGGACACTGGTTGACAAGAGACCTCCCAGCTCCACGTAATATCAAATGGCAAAAATCTCCCAGAGATCTCCATTCTCAATGCCAAGACCCAGCTCCACTCACCAGCCAGCAAGCTACAGTGCTGGACACCCTATGCCAAACAACTAGCAAGACAGGAACACAACCACATCCATTAACAGAGAGGCTGCCTAAAATCATAATAAGGCACCAGACACCCCAAAACACACCACCAGATGTGGACCTGCCCACCAGAAAGACAAGATCCAGCCTCATCTACCAGAACACAGGCACTAGTCCCCTCCACCAGGAAGCCTACACAACCCACAGAACCAACCTTAGCCACTGGGGACAGACACAGAAAACAACGGGAACTACAAACCTACATCCTGTGAAAAGGAGACCCCAAACACAGTAAGTTAAGCAAAATGAGAAGACAGAGAAACACACAGCAGATGAAGGAGCAAGGCAAAAACTCACCAGACCTAACAAATGAAGAGAAAATAGGCAGTCTACCTGAAAAAGAATTCAGAATAATGATAGTAAAGATGATTCACAATCTTGGAAATAGAATGGAGAAAATTCAAGAAACATTTAACAAGGACCTAGAAGAACTAAAGAGCAAACAAACAATGATGAACAACACAATAAATGAAATTAAAAATTCTCTAGAAGGGATCAATAGTAGAACAACTGAGGCAGAAGAACGGATAAGTGACCTGGAAGATAAAATAGTGGAAATAACTACTGCAGAGCAGAAAAAAGAAAAAAGAATTGAGGACAGTCTCAGAGACCTCTGGGACAACATTAAACACGCCAACATTCGAATTACAGGGGTCCCAGAAGAAGAGAAAAAAAAGGGACTCAGAAAATATTTGAAGAGATTATAGTTGAAAAATTCCCTAATATGGGAAAGGAAATAGTTAATCAAGTCCAGGAAGCACAGAGAGTCCCATACAAGATAAATCCAAGGAGAAACACGCCAAGACACATGTTAATCAAACTATCAAAAATTGAATGCAAAGAAAAAATATTAAAAGTAGCAAGGGAAAAACAGCAAATAACACACAAGGGAATCCTCATAAGGTTAACAGCTGATCTTTCAGCAGAAACTCTGGAAGCCAGAAGGGAGAGGCAGGACAAATTTAAAGTAATGAAGGAGAAAAACCTACAACCAAGATTACTCTACCCAGCAAGGATCTCATTCAGATTTGATGGAGAAATTAAAACCTTTACAGACAAGCAAAAGTTAAGAGAGTTCAGCACCACAAAACCAGCTTTACCACAAATGCTAAAGGAACTTCTCTAGGCAGGAAACACAAAAGAAGGAAAAGGCCTACAATAACAAACCCAAAACAATTAAGAAAATGGTCATAGGAACATACATACTGATAATTACCTTAAATGTAAATGGATTAAATGCTCCAACCAAAAGACATAGACTGGCTGAATGGATACAAAAACAATAACCGTATATGAGCTGTCTACAAGAGACTCACTTCAGACCTAGGGACACATACAGACTGAAAGTGAGGGGATCGAAAAAGATATTCCATGCAAATGGAAATCAAAAGAAAGCTGGAGTAGCAATTCTCATATCAGATAAAATAGATTTTAAAACAAAGACTATTACAAGAGACAAAGAAGGACACTACATAAAGATCAAGGGATCAAACCAAAAAGAAGATTTAACAATTGTAAATATTGATGCACCCAACATAGGAGCACCTCAATACATAAGGCAAATACTAAAAGCCATAAAAGGGGAAATCAACAGTAACACAATCATAGTAGGAGACTTTAACACCCAACTTTCACCAATGGACAGATCATCCAAAATGAAAATAATTAAGGAAACACAAGCTTTAAATGATACATTAAACAAGATGGACTTAATTGGTATTTATAGGTCATTCCATCCAAAAACAACAGAATACACTTTCTTCTGAAGTGCACATGGAACATTCTCCAGGATAGATCATATTTTGTGTCACAAATCAAGCCTCAGTAAATTTACAAAAATTGAAATCGTATAAAGTATCTTTTCCAACCAAAACGCTATGAGACTAGATATCAATTACAGGAAAAAATCTGTAAAAACATACAAACATATGGAGGCTAAATAATACACTACTTAATAACCAAGAGATCACTGAAGAAATCAAAGAGGAAATCAAAAAATACCTAGAACCAAATGACAATGAAAACACGATGACACAAAACCTATGGGATGCAGCAAAAGGAGTTCTAAGAGGGAAGTTTATAGCAATACAATCCTACCTTAAGAAACAAGAAACATCTCAAATAAACAACCTACCCTTACACCTAAAGCAATTAGAGAAAGAAGAACAAAAAACCCCCCAAAGTTAGCAGAAGGAAAGAAATCATAAAGATCAGATCAGAAATAAATGAAAAAGAAATGAAGGAAACAATAGCAAAGATCAATAAAACTAAAATCTGCTTCTTTGAGAAGATAAACAAAATTGATAAACCATGAGCCAGACTCAACAAGAAAAAAAGGGAGAAGACTCAAATCAACAGAATTAGAAATGAAAAAGGAGAAGTAAAAACTGACACTGCAGAAATACAAAGGATCATTTGAGATTACTACAAGCAACTATATGCCAATAAAATGGACAACCTGGAAGAAATGGACAAATTCTTAGAAATGCACAACCTTCCAAAACTAAACCAGGAAGAAATAGATAACATGAACAGAGCAATTACTGGCACTGAAATTGAAACTGTGATTAAAAATCTTCCAACAAACAAAAGCCCAGGACCAGACGGCTTAACAGGCGAATTCTATCAAACATTTAGAGAAGACCTAACACCTATCCTTCTCAAACTCTTCCAAAATATAGCAGAGGGAGGAACACTCCCAACTCATTCTACGAGGCCACCATCACCCTGATACCAAAACCAGACAAAGATGTCACAAAGAAAGAAAACTACAGGCCAATATCACTGATGAACATAGATGCAAAAATTCTCAACAAAATACTAGCAAACAGAATCCAACAGCACATTAAAAGGATCATACACCATGATCAAGTGGAGTTTATCCCAAGAATGCAAGGATTCTTCAATATACGCAAATCAATCAATGTGATACACCATATTAACAAACTGAAAGAGAAAAACAATATGATCATCTCAATAGATGCAGAGAAAGCTTTTGACAAAATTCAACACCCATTTATGATAAAAACCCTCCAGAAAGTAGGCATAGAGGGACCTTTCCTCCACATAATAAAGGCCATATATGACAAACCCACAGCCAACATCGTCCTCAATGGTGAAAAAGTGAAACCATTTCCACTAAGATCAGGAACAAGACAAGGTTGCCCACTCTCACCACTATTATTCAACATAGTTTTGGAAGTTTTAGCCACAACAATCAGAGAAGAAAAAGAAATAAAAGGAATCCAAATCAGAAAACAAGAAGTAAAACTGTCACTGTCTGCAGATGACATGATACTATACATAGAGTATCCTAAAGATGCTACCAGAAAACTACTAGAGCTAATCAATGAATTTGGTAAAGTAGCAGGATACAAAATTAATGCACAGAAGTCTCTTGCATTCCTATACACTAATGATGAAAAATCAGAAAGTGAAATTAAAAAAGCACTCCCATTTACCACTGAAACAAAAAGAATAAAATATCTAGGAATAAACCTACCTAAGGAGACAAAAGACCTGTATGCAGAAAACTATAAGACACTGATGAAAGAAATTAAAGATGATACAAATAGATGGAGAGATATACCGTGTTCTTGGATTGGAAGAATCAACACTGTGAAAATGACTATACTACCCAAAGCAATCTACAGATTCAATGCAATTCCTATCAAACTAACACTGGCATTTTTCACAGAACTACAACAAAAAATTTCACAATTTGTATGGAAACACAAAAGACCACGAATAGCCAAAGCAATCTTGAGAAAGAAAAACGGAGCTGGAGGAATCAGGCTCCCTGACTTCAGACTATACTACAAAGCTACAGTAATCAAGATAGTATGGTACTGGCACAAAAACAGAAATATACATCAATGGAACAGGATAGAAAGCCCAGAGATAAACCCACACACATATGGTCACCTTATCTTTGATAAAGGAGGCAAGAATATACAATGGAGAAAAGACAGCCTCTTCAATAAGTGGTGCTGGGAAAACTGGACAGCTACATGTAAAAGAATGAAATTAGAACACTCCCTAACACCATATACAAAAATAAACTCAAAAGGGATTAAAGACGTAAATGTAAGGCCAGACACTATCAAACTCTTAGAGGAAAACATAGGCAGAAAAGTGTATGACATAAATCACAGCAAGGTCCTTTTTGACCCACCTCCTACAGCAATGGAAATAAAAACAAAAATAAACAAATCAGACCTAATGAAACTTAAAAGCTTTTGCACAGCAAAGCAAACCATAAACAAGATGAAAAGACAACCCTCAGAATGGGAGAAAATATTTGCAAATGAAGCAACTGACAAAGGATTGATCTCCAAAACTTACAAGCAGCTCATGCACCTCAATATCAAAAAACAAAAAACCCAATCCAAAAATGGGCAGAAGACCTAAATAGATATTTCTCCAAAGAAGATATACAGATTGCCAACAAAAACATGAAAGAATGCTCAACATCATTAATCATTAGAGAAATGCAAATCAAAACTACAATGAGATATCATCTCACACCAGTCAGAATGGCCATCATCAAAAAATCTCGAAACAATAAATGCTGGAGAGGGTGTGGAGAAAAGGGAACCCTCTTGCACTGTTGGTGGGAATGTAAATTGATACAGCCACTATGGAGAACAGTATGGAGGTTCCTTCAAAAACTACAAATAGAACTACCATGCGACCCAGCAATCCCACTACTGGGCATATACCCTGAGAAAACCATAATTCAAAAAGTGTCATGTACCAAAATGTTTATTGCAGCTCTATTTACAATAGCCAGGACATGGAAGCAACCTAAGTGTCCATCAAGAGATGAATGAATGAAGAAGATGTGGCACATATATACAATGGAATATTACTCACCCATAAAAAGAAACGAAATTGAGTTATTTGTAGTGAGGTGGATGGACCTGGAGTCTGTCATACAGAGTGAAGTAAGTCAGAAAGAGAAAAACAAATACCGTATGCTAACACATATATATGGAATCTAAAAAAAAAAAAAAGGTCATGAAGAACCTAGGGGCAAGACGGGAATAAAGACACAGACCTACTAGAGAATGGACTTGAGGATATGGGGAGGTGGAAGCGTAAGTGGGGCAAAGTGAGAGAGTGGCATGGACATGTATACACTACCAAACGTAAAATAGATAGCTAGTGGGAAGCAGCCGCATAGCACAGGGAGATCAGCTCGGTGCTTTGTGACCACCTAGAGGGGCGGGATAGGGAGGGTGGGAGGGAGGGAGATGCAAGAGGGAAGACATATGGGGACATATGTATATGTATAACTGATTCACTTTGTTATAAAGCAGAAACTAACACACCATTGTAAAGCAATTATACTCCAATAAAGATGTGAAAAAAAGAAAAAAGAACCAGCATCTGTGAGTCTTTTCCTAATGGGTGTATAAGTGGGTTTAAAGGTTCTGGCACATTTAGACTGAATGCTAAGTCACCCGACCATCTGGCCCTAGGACAGTTATGCAAAGTGCTGCTCCCCACCTAGGCACGGAGAACATTTTTATTAATATCCTGCTGGGCAGGCACATGCATAAAAAGATACTGTGATTGGTCCAAGGTCAAAAGCCAAAGAAATTTGAAAAACACTTGGACTCTGAGAACAACCAAATAAAACCTTTTTCTGGTGAAAATTATGTCTGTGAAGCTAAATGGCTGAAGTAGGAACGTACATAGGTTAGACTTCAATAAAGAAAATCTTTAGCTTAGATTTAAAAGGATAACTATGGTGAAGGTTTAACTGTCCTTTCGAAAATCCATCTTCCTTCAGAATTGCTGGTAAGAGATGACTTCAAAAATGTTCCTGATCCCTGATATGATCATATTAACACTGCTGGTCACCATCACTGGATTCCATTTTTACCAGTTGGCCTTTGGAAAATGTCTGT
This sequence comes from Balaenoptera ricei, assembly GCF_028023285.1. Classification (NCBI taxonomy): domain Eukaryota; kingdom Metazoa; phylum Chordata; class Mammalia; order Artiodactyla; family Balaenopteridae; genus Balaenoptera; species Balaenoptera ricei. Next base: position 127,458,584 of record NC_082640.1, on the reverse strand, counting down.
TTGCCTGGAAAAGTACAGCCCTTGATATATATATTCATCATATATTTGTGCTTCAGAGATAAACTCACACCTCTGAATTTGATTACTTTTCCTTAATTAAATATAGATTTCCATGGCTCCCACGTGTCTGGAATAAATCTGATTAAAAACAAGACTCCCGCTCCCTGTGCCAGGCTGAGACTGTTCCGCTTTGCTTATTAGTAGGACGAGCACTTGGATGGTGGTCTGCACTAGCATGCACTCAGTCCATGAACAGGGAAGCCCTTCCTTCTCCAATTTCTTCTGCTTGCTCACTGATTCCTTTAACAGGGGATACAACTAGAAGTACAGCTTAAATTCAGGTATCACTGAGAGAGGTGATGTGTTCACTGGAATTCAAAGAGCCAGAGAACTAATCCCCTCTTCCATACTTCACAGAGGAGATTTTAACCTTTTTTGAATATTTCTATATCATCCTGGAAAAAACACAACTGCCCAGAATACTAGAAATGAGTCAAATGTGTATTTGACTTCTCAGTATGTCAGAGCTCATGAGGTAGGTGGGGGAATGTGTCTTCTGCCACTGTCTCAGCCCCGAACTAAGGATGTTCAACCAGGGAGCTCCTTGAGCCAAGGTCACCAAGCTGCCCCTTATCTCCCAGGGATGTGTCTGCCTTAATAGCCTTGTGATGGATTTCAGGTGCTGGGACCCTGTGTCCATTACTCTCCTTGAGGTAGGACGTCTGCAAGACTCCTTCTCATGGCTGCCCAATAGGTCAGTCAACTTAATTTGCTCCAGATCTCGCAGCTAGCTAGTAGCAAAGAATAAGACTTGTCAATCCAAGTCCTATCGCCACACATCCAGACATATATGATCAGAGGCCTAGAGGTGCCCTATGAGGGGCACAGCCCCCTTCCGTGTTCTGCCTCTCAATCCAGACTCCCCAGTCCACAAAGGCAGGCAGGCATCGTGAAGCTGCGGCACCCTGGGGTTGGGGGTGGTGCAGGAGAGAGCCCCTGTCAGAGGCAGTGCTTTGCTACTGAGTGCACTGCTCTCCCACTGCTTTAATAATTTGTTATAAAACAAACAAAGTCACCAGGGGAATTGCTGCCAGTGGATAATGGCTTCCTGCTTTGCAATTAAGCGCTGACATTCAGTTGTGCCTCACCAGACATGGTATACTGCTGCTTCCTGTTCTGATGTTCTCACCCATGAGCGTTTTCTGCTAATCAATTTTATTATCCTATACCGCAGATCTTGACATTCACTTCCTTTTCAGCCTGGTGGTGAAGATTTAGAGAATATAATTTTTAAGCTACCCGTTCTTTACAGCCTGGCGTTCATAAGGCCCACAAAGAAACACAAACAGATTTAAATAAAGCGCAAAAGCTCCAGAAGTTTATGTCGGTAAGAAATACCAGCTGTCAGGGGATTCAGTAGCAAGACAACTTTTTCAAGTGGATAAGGAGGAAGAGATTTGTGAAAGTACCTTTCATGTCATGCTGAGATTATTCCCTACTGACCACTTAACTCAGGTTCAAGTCCATAAACCTGGCCTCGGATATGACATCTTGTGGCATCTCACAGGATCTCTCAACTCAGACCTAACAGGAATAACCTTCTGATCTGCAATGATGTTTCAGTTCTTTCATCAGAAAAGGGTATTTCATGTACCATCTCTGTTTCCCTGGTAGGTTCAGAATCATTAAAATACTAGTTACTCCATAGAAGTGGCTACTTTCTTAGCAGCTCAGGGGCATAGAACTGTGCATTACACCAGGCTCTGAAAACCTCACACCTGTTGCCCTGCAAAGAAGGGATAGAGAGCCGTACTTCCCACAAGTATAACCACTGTTTGAAATGTCTGTGCAAGAGCTAGGAAGATGAGCTCCTGAGGTCTCGATTCTGTCATTTGTAACTTGAGGGCAGTAAAATAGATGATCTCACAAACCTCGTAGACCATGATTTGTGATAACCAAAAGGTCTCATGAATAGGCACCAGGAACCCATTATTCTCCCTCATTTCTCCACACCAATCTCCTTGCCCCGAGTAACAAGCCATCTTCAAGGGTGCAGCCCCTTCTCCTCGTCTTGTTTAAGGTCCAGCCCCCAGCATCTGCTGTCTCCAGCCCATAGCCACCTTATCCTCCTCCTCCACCTCCTCATTGCTTCCCTGCTTTGCTCTCTCATCACTTTGTTACCCTGTAAACCAAATTTATCCCAGCCTGCCCCAGAGATCCATTTTGTCATTGTTTTCTATCTTCTTTTCCAGAAGAAAACGAAACAAATTTGCTATACAGTTAAATGCAAACCACCTTCAAGTAGTTAACAGGTTATTATAAATTCACACTAAATTTTAAAAGACAAAGAAAATCCTTTCCTGGGCACACACAGGGAAAAGCATATGTGTTGCAGAGTAGGGGATGAGGAGGAGATTGTGAGGGAGGAAAGGAACAGTCATTCACTGAGCATCAGGTAATGTCAGGAAGTATACTAGGTGTTCTGCTCTTTAATAAATTATTATATCGTTCTTTTAGATTTCAAAAGCAATGCGTACGTTTTCACAGAATGCAAACACAACCAGTGCATAAAATAAAGTCAACTGTATTCTTATCACCCCCACCCAACACCACCCTCTTCTTCTAAAACCAGCATCCACAATAGTTTTGTTGTGTATTGATTCAATAAATATGTGTTGACTATTCACTTTTTATCAAGCCCTATTATGACAAAGGTGTGTTTTTGGTGTGTGAACTAAACAGACAGAAATACTTGCTTTCCTGGAGCTTACATTCTAGTGGAGGAAGACAAATAGTTTAAACTAAATAAGTAAAATAAATATTATATCAGAGGTGATAACAGCTATGGAGAAAAATAGAACAGGGAAGGGGATAGAAGGAGCAGGGGTACAGGGCAGGTGAACAGTTTTGAATAGTGCCATCAGGAAATACCTTGCTGAGAAGTTGGCACTTGAGTGAGTATATGATGTTGGAGAAGTGAGTGAAAACATCTTTCTGTAATTTTCTCTGTTCTCATAAGTATTCCAAATATAAATGCTTGCATATTGTTTGTCTAAATGCTTTTTACACAATGGGATTATATTATACTATACATATTACTTTGCAATCTGTGCTTTCACCTGAAAAGTAAATCATTGACACCTCTCTGGGTCAATACATATAGATCTAGTTCATTCTTTTTAATAACTACATAATTTTTCATAGTTTGTGTGTATCATAATTTACGTAAATGTTCCTATTGATGGAATTCAAGTTATTTGCAGTGTCCACACTCTTGTTTTATTTTCTTTGGAAATGCATGCAATGTTGTAAAGTTTTCTAGGTTTTATTTTATTCATGCCAAAGTTCTACATATTTTAAATATTCTATCTATTTTATTCAGGACAACTTAACTGAGAGCTAGATTTATTATATTCTTTTCTAGAAGCAAAGAAGCAGACATTCAGAATAGTTAAGCTGGTTTGCACATGGCCATTTAGCTACTGAATAGGAAAACAAAGATTTAACCTCAGGATAGTATGGTATCAAAAATTCTATATTCTTTCCAAAACTACACCAGATCTCAGAGCTGAGGACAGAGCAGCATTACCATCCCCAAGAGAGTGGGGAGAATAAGAGCAATGGAGTTCATTGTTCATAGCACTGAATTTATTTAACTTAAAGACTGCCATTTATTTTGAAATCATGCCCTTCCTATGTTTTTGGCAATAAATTTACTCGATTTAATGAAATAAGGTGACAGCAGATGGTGGACAGTATTGTCTAATGAACATATTTGGAAAAGAAAAAAATATTTCAATTCTAGTTTGGTTCCCCAAATATACCTATTTTAATGTTCCATGAACCCCTGGAACCACTGGAGTAGAGAGTATGGTGTGAAGCTCCCTAGTCTAGGCAGCCACAGATCTGAGCCCCTCCCAGGTTTGCCTCTGTGCCTCTGTCTATCTACCTCAAGACACCCTTTTCTACACTGTAAAACTGAGATCATAATACTTCTCAACTCCATACATGTAGAGTGTTTTTATTTTGCTTAAGAATAGACCTATGCCTATTTACTGATAGATAATATCTGAAGAAAAAGATTCAGCCAAACCCTGTGGATAGCAATGAAGTTTCCTAGATAGCCTCATCCACCAGAGGGCAGACAGCAGAAGCAAGAAGAACTACAATCCTGCAGCCTGTGGAACAAAAATCACATTCACAGAAAGATAGACAAGATGAAAAGGTAGAGGGCTATGTACCAGATGAAGGAACAAGATAAAACCCCGGAAAAACAACTAACTGAAGTGGAGATAGGCAACCTTCCAGAAAAAGAATTCAGAATAATGGTAGTGAAGATGATCCAGGACCTCGGAAAAAGAATGGAGGCAAAGATCGAGAAGATGCAAGAAATGTTAAAAAAAGACCTGGAAGAATTAAAGAACAAACAAACAGTGATGAACAATACAATAATTGAAATGAAAACTACACTAGAAGAAATCAATAGAAGAATAACTGAGGCAGAAGAACGGATAAGTGACCTGGAAGACAGAATGGTGGAATTCACTGCTGCGGAACAGACTAAAGAAAAAAGAATGAAAAGAAATGAAGACAGCCTAAGAGACCTCTGGGAAAACATTAAACGCAATAACAGTCGCATTATAGGGGTCCCAGAAGGAGAAGAGAGAGAGAAAGGACCCGAGAAAATATTTGAAGAGATTATAGTCGAAAACTTCCCTAACATGGGAAAGGAAATAGCCACCCAAGCCCGGGAAGCACAGCGAGTCCCATACAGGATAAACCCAAGGAGAAACACGCCGAGACACATAGTAATCAAACTGGCAAAAATTAAAGACAAAGAAAAATTATTGAAAGCAGCAAGGGAAAAACGACAAAAAACATACAAGGGAACTCCCATAAGGTTAACAGCTGATTTCTCAGCAGAAACTCTACAAGCCAGAAGGGAGTGGCATGATATACTTAAAGTGATGAAAGGGAAGAACCTACAACCAAGATTACTCTACCTGGCAAGGATCTCATTCAGATTTGATAGAGAAATCAAAAGCTTTACAGACAAGCAAAAGCTAAGAGAATTCAGCACCACCAAACCAGCTCTACAACAAATGCTAAAGGAACTTCTCTAAGTGGGAAACACAAGAGAAGAAAAGGACCTACAAAAACAAACCCAAAACAATTAAGAAAATGGTCATAGGAACATACATATCGATAATTACCTTAAACGTGAATGGATTAAATGCTCCAACCAAAAGACACAGGCTTGCTGAATGGATACAAAAACAAGACCCATATATATGCTGTCTACAAAAGACCCAGTTCAGACCTAGGGACACATACAGACTGAAAGTGAGCAGATGGAGAAAAATATTCCATGCAAATGGAAATCAAAAGAGAGCTGGAGTAGCAATACTCATATCAGATAAAATAGACTTTAAAATAAAGAATGTTACAAGAGACAAGGAAGGACACTACACAATGATCAAGGGATCAATCCAAGAAGAAGATATAACAATTATAAATATATATGCACCCAACATAGGAGCACCTCAATACATAAGGCAACTGCTAACAGCTGTAAAAGAGGAAATCGACAGTAACACAATAATAGTGGGGGACTTTAACACCTCACTTACACCAATGGACAGATCATCCAAAATAAAAATAAATAAGGAAACAGAAGCTTTAAATGACACAATAGACCAGATAGATTTAATTGATATTTATAGGACATTCCATACAAAAACAGCAGATTACATTTTCTTCTCAAGTGCGCATGGAACATTCTCCAGGATAGATCACATCTAGGGTCACAAATCAAGTCTCAGTAAATTTAAGAAAACTGAAATATCCAGCAACTTTTCTGACCACAACGCTATGAGATTAGAAAGGAATTACAGGGGAAAAAACATAAAAAACACAAACACATGGAGGGTAAACAATAAGTTACTAAATAACCAAGAGATCACTGAAGAAATCAAAGAGGAAATCAAAAAATACCTAGAGACAAATGACAATGAAAACACGACAATCCAAAACCTATGGGATGCAGCAAAAGCAGTTCTAAGAGGGAAGTTTATAGCTATACAAGCCTACCTCAAGAAACAAGAAAAATCTCAAATAAACAATCTAACCTTACACCTAAAGGAACTAGAGAAAGAAGAACAAACAAAACCCAAAGTTAGCAGAAGGAAAAAAATTATAAACATCAGAGCAGAAATAAATGAAATAGAAACAAAGAAAACAATAGCAAAGAACAATAAAACTAAAAGCTGGTTCTTTGAGAAGAGAAACAACATTGATAAACCATTAGCCAGACTCATCAAGAAAAAGAGGGAGAGGACTCAAATCAATAAAATTAGAAATGAAAAAGGAGAAGTTACAACAGACACCGCAGAAATACAAAGCATCCTAAGAGACTACTACAAGTAACTCTATGCTGATAAAATGGACAACCTGGAAGAAATGGACAAATTCTTAGAGAGGTATAACCTTCCAAGACTGAACTAGGAAGAAATAGAAAATATGAACAGACAAATCACAAGTAATGAAATTGAAACTGTGATTAAACATCTTCCAAAAAACAAAAGTCCAGGACCAGATGGCTTCACAGGTGAATTCTATCAAACATTTAGTGACGAGCTAACACCCATCTTTCTCAAACTCTTCCAAAAAATTGCAGAAGAAGGAACACTCCCAAACTCATTCTATGAGGCCACCATCACCCTGATACCAAAACCAGACAAAGATACTACAAAAAAAGAAAATTACAGACCAATATCACTGATGAATATAGATGCGAAAATCCTCAACAAAATACTAGCAAACAGAATCCAATAACACATTAAAAGGATCATACACCATGATCATGTGGGATTTATCCCAGGGATGCAAGGATTCTTCAATATACGTAAATCAATAAATGTGATACACCATATTCAACTGAAGAATAAAAATCATATGGTCATCTCAATAGATGCAGAAAAAGCTTTTGACAAAATTCAACACCCATTTATGATAAAAACACTCCAGAAAGTGGGCATAGAGGGAATCTACCTCAACATAATAAAGGCCATATAAGACAAACCCACAGCAAACATCATTCTCAATGGTGAAAAAGTGAAAGCATTTCCTCTGAGATCAGGAACAAGACAAGGATGTCCACTCTCACCGCTATTATTCAACATAGTTTTGGAAGTCCTAGCCATGGCAATCAGAGAAGAAAAAGAAATAAAAGGAATACAAACTGGAAAAGAAGAAGTAAAACTGTCACTGTTTGCAGATGACATGATAATATACATAGAGAATCCTAAAGATTGCCACCAGAAAACTACTAGAGCTAATCAATGAATTTGGTAAAGTAGCAGGATACAAAATTAATGCACAGAATTCTCTTGCATTCCTATACACTAATGATGAAAAATATGAAAGTGGAATTAAGGAAACACTCCCATTTACCACTGCAACAAAAAGAATAAAATACCTAGGAATAAACTTACCTAGGGAGACAAAAGACCTGTATGCAGAAAACTATAAGTCACTGATGAAAGAAATTAAAGATGACACCAACAGATGGCGAGATATACCATGTTCTTGGATTGGAAGAATCAATATTGTGAAAATGACTCTACTACCCAAAGCAGTCTACAGATTCAATGCAATCCCTATCAAATTACCAATGGGATTTTTTATGGAACTAGAACAAAAAAATCTTAAAATTTGTATGGAGACACAAAGGACCCCAAATAGCCAAAGCAGTCTTGAGGGAAAAAAACGGAGCTGGAGGAATTAGACTCCTTGACTTCAGACTACTACAAAGCTACAGTAATCAAGACAATATGGTACTGGCACCAAAACAGAAACATAGATCAATGGAACAAGATAGAAAGCCCAGAGGTAAACCCACGCACCTATGGTCAACTAATCTATGACAAAGGAGGCAAGGATATAAAATGGAGAAAAGACAGTCTCTTTAATAAGTGTTGCTGGGAAAACTGGACAGCTACATGTAAAAGAATGAAATTAGAACATTCCCTAACACCATACACAAAAATGCACTCAATATGGATTAGAGACCTAAATGTAAGACCCGACACTAAAACTCTTAGAGGAAAACATAAGAAGAACACTCTTTGACATAAATCACAGCAAGATCTTTTTTGATCCACCTCCTAGAGTAATGGAAATAAAAACAAAAATAAACAAATGGGACCTAATGAAACTTAAAAGCTTCTGCACAGCAAAGGAAACCATAAACAAGACGAAAAGACAACCATCAGAATGGGAGAAAATATTTGCAAACGAATCAACGGACAAAGGCTTAATCTCCAAAATATATAAACAGCTCATGCAGTTCAATATTAAAAAAACAACAACCCAATCCAAAAATGGGCAGAAGACCTAAATAGACATTTCTCCAAAGAAGACATACAGATGGCCAAGAAGCACATGAAAAGCTGCTCATTGTTAGAGAAATGCAAATCAAAACTACAATGAGGTGTGACCTCACACCAGTTAGAATGGGCATCATCAGAAAATCTACAAACAACAAATGCTGGAGAGGGTGTGGAGAAAAGAGAACCCTTTTGCACTGTTGGTGGAAATGTAAACTGATATAGCCACTATGGAGAACAGTACGGAGGTTCCTTAAAAAACTAAAAATAGAATTACCATATGATCCAGCAATCCCACTACTGGGCATATACCCAGAGAAAACCACAATTCAAAAAGACACATGCACCCCAATGTTCATTGCAGCACTATTTACAATAGCCAGGTCATGGAAGCAACCTAAATGCCCATCGATAGACGAATGGATAGAGAAGTTGTGGTACATATATACAATGGAATATTACTCAGCCATAAAAAGGAACAAAATTGGGTCATTTGTTGAGATGTTGATAGATCTAGAGACTGTCACACAGAGTGAAGTTAAGTCTGAAAGTGAAAAACAAATATCGTATGTTAACGCATATATGTGGAACCTAGAAAAATGGTACAGATGAACCGGTTTGCAGGGCAGAAATTGAGACACAGATGTAGAGAACAAATGTATGGACACCAAGGGGGGAAAGCCACAGGGGGTGCGGGTGGTGGTGTGATGAATTGGGCGATTGGGATTGACATGTATACACTCATGTGTGTAAAATTGATGACTAATAAGAACCTGCTGTATAAAAAAAATATATTAAAAAAGCAATGAAGTTTCCAAGTTTGGAAGAAAACTGAAGCTGAGTAATATTTGGAGTCAAGGGCTAGGTAACTCAGGTTATAAATAAAAATAATAATTGAAAATATTTATTGGAAATATATTGTATTGTCAAACATATATCCTATTTAATATATTTAGAAAATTTTCTGCTTACTTAACTATTTGATTGAGCTAAGTTTTTAAGAACTATATATGTATTTGAACTTGACTTTTAATGCTGGATAAAATGTTGATCCTGATGGTGTCCCTAAGTTGAAGGAAACATCTCTCTTGTAATTCTGGAAATCAGTACACTCCCAAAGGTAGAGTATTTGAAATTGAGAAGAAAAAGGAAGAAAGGAAGAAAGGAAGAAAAGAAGAAAGGAAGAAAGGAAAGAAAGGAAGAAAGAAAGAAAGAAAGAAAGAAAGAGAAGAAAGAAAGGAAGGGAGAGAGAAAGAAAGAAAAGGAAGGAAGAAGTAAGAATAATTTTAACAGCCTAATATAATATAAAATAGCCCAATAAAAAGGTTACTTTTCATGTACTTGTGATAAAATAACACACTGCTAAGACAGAAATTTATAATAATCTATACGTAACTGCTTAATCTCTTAGTAGCAGAACAGTTAGATCCCATCTTAATATTGCATCCACTTTAACCAAGAATCTAGTCATATTAGGAAACTACTCTGGACTTCCCTCTTCCTGTTTACTTGCTCTTTAATAAATGGAAAGTGTGGAGTCCAGGGATCACACTTTCCATTTGACATCATCAAACTAATGAATTCTCTAGTAAAGAGCTGAATTTACTTCAATCTGAAAAAAAAAAAAAACCTTGATAGGAAGTGAATGTAAACCCAGAGTGACAATGTCTTTCAAACACACACATGTGATTTCCCCAGAGCATAAAGGAGCCTAGAGTGCGTGCTCATCTGTTATTACAACAGAGAAACAACTCAACAGAAGATGTCTGTAAGCAGTTTGTGCCCTGAGATTTACAGTCCTAATCTGCTCTGTTGGGTGGAGTCAGCAATGTGCCCTGACTCTGCCACTGAGGGACGTGGAGTCATTAAGACAGAATCAAAGTGCTAACTGTAGCAGGAAAGAAGGAACTGATGCTGAAGGCGTTCCCAGAAGCTCCAACTGTTGTTATTGCTACTGTAGAATTAACGCTGCCATCTCAGAAGCACCATGATGGCTGAATTGAGCCCATGCCCTGTGCAAAAAATCAAGAGCCTATATTTGGCATTTTGCAAACATTTTATAAATAGAAAAGCAAAAGCAAAGAAATGCAATAACTTTGATCTCGTGCTTTTTAACATTTGGAAAAATAAAATAATCCTGTTTCTTTGTTTACTCTAAGACTCTGCCATAGGCCTTGCTTGGAAAATGGGAAATAAACTTGCCTTACTTTTTTTTTAGAGGTTGGGTTTTGGGTGTTAACATGTTCCTTCTCTCCCTGTTATAAATCTGTAATTGTGGAGATGCCATGCAACTTGGTAACTTCTTGAAGAGCAAGACTTAAGGCAATAGAGAATGAGAGTTAATTTCATATGTGCTTATGTGGAAATGCTATTAGTCTAAAGAAAAATCTATGTCTTCATGATAGATAACCTAAGATAAAGTTTAGATCCTATGCTTCCCGATTACCTCAAAAGTACTAATTAATCTCGGGAAAGTCAATAGTTTAGATGTTGCCAGAAATTTTCAACCTGTTTCAAGAAAACTTCCATAACCAAGAGTTTCCCTCTTTACTTAGGCTTACTGAAAAGCCCTTAGGATATGCATATGGAAGTCGTATATGGTAGGTTCTCCATTTACCGTATGACGTAGCGGGTTTCTCTACTACCACTGCAAGTAAACTGTTATCGGCTTCTTTGTTCTCGTTACTTAGTTCGTCCACAGCTTCCAAATAAAAGTATAAGATGCTTATATAATTTCTTTAGGTAGTTCAAGAGCTCACTAGTTGGTATTTTTACAAATTCATGAACTTTGGTCAATGCAAGGAGCCCCTAACTGATGTCAATAGAAACAGTGGGGACCAGAAAAACTCCATTTAGCTTTAGAGTGGAAAATTTGCACAACGATGTTAACTACCTGTCTTCCAGAGTGTTGATAGTTCTGAGGCGCTGGGTCAGATCAGAATCACTAGAGAAATTATTAAAACCATGAATATCAGGAACCCATAGATGCTGATTCACATTTAAGGGCCAGGATACCAGTATTTTTCAAGCTTCCTAGGTGATCCTAATACATTAAGAAAAATTGAGAAGCACTATTCTAAATGATAGGTAGTGATTTATGTAATGAATTTACTTCCAGAAAATAAAGAGTACTCTTAGAATGGTAGTATTTTCCCCTCAGGATCTGAGGGTTTTCAGGGCTCATTATTGCTTTTGAAAACAAAACTATTCTTTGGGAAAAAAATTAATAAAGAATCTATATAACTCCAGTGTCTCTCCTTCCACCCCACAGGGCACAGGGTACTATATGTATATATTGCAAAAGACTTTTAAAATCTTTCCTACTCATCACATAATTTAGCTGAAAATAGCTAGGAATACTAGGGGGAAAATAAAGAGCAAAACAAACACACCCACATAGAAATATACATTTAATTAAAATTTAAAACAAAAAAACCTAATTTTCCTCTCCTATGGTTTATTCTCCCCAAAGTAGCTATAGCAATATTGCAAGTGGGAGGAAAACAGACTTGGATTGAACTATAGAACAATGGTGTTTTGGTCCGGTGGAGTAGTGTCCCAAGGCTTCTCCTTAGGAAAAGTCTGTCTCTGCCTTGATTTCAGGCAGAGCTGTTTTTTGCCTTCCAAGTTCAACGCTGGGTTGCTAAGAAAAGCTGTTTGTGCTAATAGACTGACCTTTCTACAGTTTGCTTTACATTTCTGTGGAAGTAGGAACCATTGCAAATGTTTATTAAGATCTAATTTTATAACATACATTATACAAGCATTATATTCTATTTAATTGTCACCTCTGAGTTATCGGGTTAGCTAATTACTACAGCAGGAACCTTTCAAGGTATTAGTAGTTCAGATTAGTGGTACCCAAAGATTTCCAACTGCGTTCTGGGTCACACGCACAGCTTACCCTTCAATAAAAACCAGTTCCCTGTCCTTGAAAAAACCTCTCCTGGTGATATCTGTCATTTTTCACTTCTCAGCAACAGCTTTGATTGCTTTCTTAAAAGAACATGGAAGAAGAGTATAGATGTAAATCTATAAATTCAAAAGCTATTTCTCATGGGAATCTGTAAGAGCTCTGAAAATTGCATGCAACTAAAATAGAGAGAAAAAAATAAGCTTTTGTTGATTTCTTTTTTTCTTCAGCAGCGTTACAGTACGTACATTAGAATGGGGGCTTTTCTATTTAAATAGACAATCCTGGTGTTTCAAGCCAAACCTGTGAAATATTGTCTTTTCAGTGATGATACCTCCTTCTTAATTGATAAATGGTAGAATCTGAACAATGTCTTGCCTTTTCACTTACTATTGTGGAGACCTTTTCTTCTGAGAAACTCCATGAGATTTTAAATCTTTATTTCATCCATTAGGCTATTGATGATGGTTTGCCTGTCTGTTTGCTTGTTTTGGTAAAATATGCATAACATAAAATTTACCATTTTAAACATTTTAAGTGTACAAACAACACTGTCCTCCATCTCCAGAACGTTTTTCATCCCCCAAACTGAAACTCTGTACCCATTAAACAATAACTCTTATTCTCCCCTCCCTGCAGCCCCTGGCCAACCACCATTCTACTTTCTGCCTCTACGGATTTGACTGCTCTAGGTACGTCATGTAAGTGGAATCGTACTGTGTTTGTACTTTAGTGTCTGGCTTCTTTCGTTTAGCTTAATGTCTTCAATGTTCCTCCATGTTGTATTATGTGTGAAAATTCCATTCCTTTTTAAGTTTGAATAACATTTTATCATATGTTGATACCACATTTTGTTTATCCATTCATCCATCAATAGACATTTGAATTGTTTCTACATTTTGGCTGTTGTGAATAAAGCTGCTGTGTACATTGACGTACAAATATCTGTTTGAGTCTCTGCTTTAAATTACTTTAGGTATATATTGCTGAAGCAGAATTGCTGAATCTTACAATAATTCTATGTTAATTTTTTGCATTTTCCTAATGGCTAGTGATGTTGAACGTCTTTTCATGTGCTTATTGACCATCTGTATATATTCTTTGAAGAAATATATATTCAGTTCTTTACCATTTTTCAACTGGGTTGTTTGATTTTGTGTTGTTGAGCTGAAGCTCTTTATATATTCTGAATATTAACTCCTTATCAGATATAGGATTTGTAAATATTTACCCCATTCTGTGGGTTGCCTTTTCACTCTTTTAATATTGTTCTTTGATGTACAAAATTTATCAGTTTTGATGAGGTCCAACTTACTACTTTTTCTTAGGTTTCCTGTGCTTTTAATCTCATATCCAGGAAATCATTCCCAAATCCAATGTCATGAAGCTTCTCCCCTGTTTCCTTTAAGAGCTTTATAGTTTTAGCTCTTACGTTTAGGTCTTTAATTCATTTTGAGTTAATTTTTGTATATGGTATAAGTTAAGGGCCCAACTTTATTTGCATGTGGATATAGTTTCCCACCACCATTTGTTGAAAAGACTGTTCCTTCCCCATTGACTGATCTTGGCACCCTTGTCAAAAATCACTTGACTGGGGGACCTTCAAGATGGTGGAGGAGTAAGACACGGAGATCACCTTCCTCCCCACAAATACATCAGAAATACATCTACATGTGGAACAACTCCTACAGAACACCTACTGAACGCTGCCGGAAGACCTCAGACTTCCCAAAAGGCAAGAAACTCCCCACGTACCTGGGTAGGGCAAAAGAAAAAAGAAAAAAAAGAGACAAAAGATTAGGGATGGGACCTGCACCAGTGGGAGGGAGCTGTGAAGGAGGAAAGGTTTCCACACACTAGGAAGCCCCTTCACTGGTGGAGACAGGGGGTACGTGGCGGGGTGGGGGGAAGCTTCGGAGCCACGGAGGAGAGCGCAGCAACAGGGGTCCGGAGGGCAAAGCGGAGAGATTCCCACACAGAGGATCGGTGCCGACCAGCACTCACCAGCCTGAGAGGCTTCTCTGCTCACCCGCTGGGGTGGGTGGGGGCTGGGAACTGAGGCTCAGGCTTCGGAGGTCGGATCCCAGGGAGAGGAATGGGATTGGCTGTGTGAACACAGCCTGAAGGAGGCTAGTGCACCACAGCTAGCAGGGAGGTAGTCCGGGAAAAAGTCTGGACCTGACTAAGAGGCAAGAGACCATTGTTTCAGGTGTGCGAGGAGAGGGGATTCTTTCCCTGTGTGCCCACAGAAGGCAGAGCACTGCCTGAGCAAGCTCCAGAGATGGCCGCGAGATGCAGCTATCAGCTCAGACCCCAGAGACGGGCATGAAATGCTAACGCTGCTGCTGCTGCCACCAAGAATCCTATGTGCAAGGGCAGGTCACTATCCACACACCCCCAAGAGCCTGTGCAGCCCACCACTGCAAGGGTCCCATGATCCAGGAACAACTTCCCTGGGAGAACACACGGCGCGCCTCAGGCTATTGAAATGTCACACCGGTGTCTGCTGCCACAGGCTCGCCCCGAATTCCAATTAGGACTGCCATACCCCTCCCTCCCCCACGGCCTGAGTGAGCAAGAGTGCCCTAATCAGCTGCGGCTTTAACCCCCTCCTGTCTGGGCATGGAACAGATGCCTGAGGGTGACCTACATGCAGAGGTGGGGCCAAAACCAAAGCTGAACCCCAGGAACAAAGAAGAGAAAGGGAAATTTCAACGTGCAGCCTCAGGAGCAGCAGATTAAATCCCCACAATCAACTTGATGTAACCTGCACCTGTGGAATACCTGAATAGACAATGAATTGTCCCATTATTGAGGCGATGGACTTTGGGAGTAACTGTAGACTTGGGTTTGCAGACTGTGACTGATTAGTTTCTGATTTTTATGTTTATCTTAGTTTAGTTTTTAGCACTTGATATCACTGGTGGATTTGCTTATTGGTTTTGTTCCTTTTTTTATATATATTTTTATTTTAATAATTAAAAAAATTTTTTTAAATTTTATTTATTTTTTAAAATTTCTTTTTTTCTCCCTTTTCTTCTGAGCCATGTGGCTGACACGGTCTTGGTGCTCTGGCCTGGTGTCAGGCCTCAGCCTATAAGATGGGAGAGCTGAGCTTAGGACACTGGACCACCAGAGACCTCCCAGGCCCCATGTAATATCAATTGGCGAGAGCTCTCCCAGATATCTCTGTCCCAACACTAAGACCCAACTCCATCCAACGACCAGCAAGCTCAAGTACTGGATGCCCCATGCCAAACAACTAGCAAGAAAGGAACACAACCCCACCCATTAGCAGAGAGGCTGCCTAAAGTCATACTAAGTTCACAGACACCCCAAAACACACTGTTGGACGTGGCCCTGCCCACCAGAGCACAGGCACAGTCCCCTCCACCAGGAAGCCTACATAAGCCACTGAACCAACCTTACCCACTGAGGGCAGACACCAAAAACAACAGGAACTATGAACCTGCAGCCTGAGAAAAGGAGACCCCAAACACAGTAAGTTAAGCAAAATGAGAAGACAGAGAAACATGCAGCAGATGAAGGAGCAAGGTAAAAACCCACCAGGCCAAACAAATGAAGAGGAAATAGGCAGTTTACCAGAAAAAGAATTCAGAATGATGAGAGTAGAGATGATCCAAAATCTTGGAAATAGAATGGAGAAAATACAAGAAACTTTTAACAAGGAACTACAAGAACTAAAGAGCAAACAAACAATGATGAACAAAACAATAAATGAAATTTAAAATTCTCTACAAGGAATCAATAGCAGAATAACTGAGGCAGAAGAACGGAGAAGTGACCTAGAAGATAAAATAGTGGAAATAACTACTGCAGAGCAGAATAAAGAAAAAAGAATGAAAAGAACTGAGGACAGTCTCAGAGACCTCTGGGACATTAAATGCACCAACATTTGAATTATAGGGGTCCCAGAAGAAGAAGAGAAAAAGAAAGGGTCTGAGAAAATATTTGAAGAGATTATGGTTGAACACTTCCCTAACATGAGAAAGGAAATAGTCAATCAAGTTCAGGAAGCACAGAGAATCCCATACAAGATAAATCCAAGGAGAAACAACCCAAGGCACAAAAATTAAATACAAAGAAAAAATATTAAAAGCAGCAAGGGAAAAGCAACAAATAACATAAAAGGGAATCCCCATAAGGTTAAAAGCTGATCTTTCAGCAGAAACTCTGCAAGCCAGAAGGGAGTGCCAGGACATATTTAAAGTGATGAAAGGGAAAACACTACAACCAAGATTACTCTACCCAGCAAGGATCTCATTCAGATTTGACACAGAAATTAAAATCTTTACAGACAAGAAAAGTTAGGAGAATTCAGCACCACAAAACCAGCTGTACAATAAATGCTAAAGGAACTTCTCTAGGTGGGAAACACAAGCGAAGAAAAAGACCCAAAAAAACAAACTCAAACAATTAAGAAAATGGTAATAGCAACATACATATCAATAATTACCTTAAATGTAAATGGATTAAATGTTCCAACCAAAATGTACAGACTGGCTGAATGGATACAAAAACAAGACCCATATGTAAGCTGTCTACAAGACACCCACTTCAGACCTGGGAACACATACAGACTGAAAGTGAGGGGATGGAAAAAGATATTCCATGTAAATGGAAATCAAAAGAAAGCTGGAGTAGCAATACTCATATCAGATAAAATAGACTTTAAAATAAAGAATGTTACAAGAGACAAGAAAGGACACTACATAATGATCAAGGGATCAATCCAAGAAGATTGAACAATTGTAAATATTTATGCACCCAACATAGGAGCACCTCAATACATTAGGCAAATGCTAACAGCCATAAAAGGGGAAATCAACAGAAATACAATCATAGTAGGGGACTTTTAACACCCCACTTTCACCAATCGACAGATCATCCAAAATGAAAATAAATAAGGAAACACAAGCTTTAAATAATACATTAAACAAGATGGACTTAATTGATATTTATAGGACATTCCATCCAAAATCAACAGAATACACTTTCTTCTCAAGTGCCCAAGGAACATTCTCCAGGAGATGATCATATCTTGGGCCACAAATCAAGCCTCAGTAAATTTAAGAAAATTGAAATCATATCAAATTTCTTTTCCAACCAAAACGCTATGAGACTAGATATCAGTTACAGGGAAAAAACTGTAAAAAATACAAACACATGGAGGCTAAACAATATGCTACTAAATAACCAAGAGATCACTGAAAAAATCAAAGAGAAAATAAAAAAATACCTAGAAACAAATGACAATGAAAACACAATGACCCAAAACCTATGGGATGCTGCAAAAGCAGTTCTAAGAGGGAAGTTTATAGCAATACAGTCCTACCTGAAGAAAGAAGAAACTGCTCAAATGAACAACCTACCTTTACACCTAAAGCAATTAGAGAAAGAAGAACAAAAAAAGCCCCCAAAGTTAGCAGAAGGAAAGAAATCATAAAGATCATATCAGAAATAAATGAAAAAGAAATGAAGGAAACAATAGCCAAGATCAATAAAACTAAAAGCTTGTTCTTTGAGAAGATAAAAAAAATTGATTAACCATTAGCCAGACTCATCCACAAAAAACGGGAGAAGACTCAAATCAACAGAATTAGAAATGAAAAAGTTGAAGTAACAACTGACACTGCAGAAATACAAAGGATCATGAGAGATTATTGCAAGCAGCTATATGCCAATAAAATGTACAACCTGGAAGAAATGGACAAATTCTTAGAAAAGCACAACCTTCCGAGACTGAACCAAGAAGAAAGAGAAAATATGAACAGACTAATCACAAGCACTGAAATTGAAACTGTGATTAAAAATCTTCCAACAAACAAAAGCCCAGGACCAGATGGCTTCACAGGTGAATTCTATCAAACATTTAGAGAAGAGCTAACACCTATCCTTCTCAAACTCTTCCAAAATATAGCAGAGGGAGGAACACTCCCAAAACTCATTCTACAAAGCCACCATCACCCTGATAACAAAACCAGACAAAGAAGTCACAAAGAAAGAAAACTACAGACCAATATCACTGATCAACATAGATGCAAAAATCCTCAACAAAATGCTGGCAAACAGAATCCAACAACACACTAAAGGACCATGCACCATGATCAAGTGGGGTTTATCTCAGGAATGCAAGGATTCTTCAATATATGCAAATCAATCAATGTGATACACGATATTAACAAATTGAAGGAGAAAAACCATATGGTCATCTCAATAGATGCAGAGAAAGCTTTCGACAAAATTCAACACCCATTTATGATAAAAACTCTCCAGAAAGTAGGCATAGAGGTGCCCTACCTCAACATAATAAAGGTCATATATGACAAACCCACAGCCAACATCATTCTCAATGGTGAAAAACTGAAACCATTTCCTCTAAGATCAGGAACAAGATAAGGTTGCCCACTCTCACCACTATTATTCAACATAGTTTTGGAAGTCTTAGCCACAGCAATCAGAGAAGAAAAAGAAATAAAAGGAATCCAAATTGGAAAAGAAGAAGTAAAACTGTCACTGTCTGCAGATGACATGATACTATACATAGAGAATCCGAAAGATGCTACCAGAAAACTACTAGAACTAATCAATGAATTTGGTAAAGTAGCAGGATACAAAATTAATGCACAGAAATCTCTTGCCTTCCTATACACTAATGACAAAAAATCTGAAAGAGAAATTAAGGAAACACTGGCATTTACCATTGCAACAAAAAGAATAAAATACCTAGGAATAAACCTACCTAAGGAGACAAAAAACTGTATGCAGAAAAGTATAAGACACTGATGAAAGAACCTAGGAATAAACCTACCTAAGGAGACAAAAAACTGTATGCAGAAAAGTATAAGACACTGATGAAAGAACTTAAAGATGATATAAACAGATGGAAAGATATACCATGTTCTTGGATTGGAAGAATCAACATTGTGAAAATGATGATACTACCCAAAGCAATCTACAGATTCAATGCAATCCCTATCAAGCTACCAATGGCATTTTTCACAGAACTAGAACAAAAATTTCACAATTAGTATGGAAACACAAAAGACCCCGAATAGCCAAAGCACTCTTGAGAAAGAAAAACGGAGTTGGAGGAATCAGGCTCCCTGACTTCAGACTATACTACAAAGCGAAAGTAATCAAGACAGTATGGTACTAGCACAAAAACAGAAATATAGATCAATGGAACAGGATAGAAAGCCCAGATATGAACGCATGCACATATGGTCACCTTATGTTTGATAAAGCAGGCAAGAATATACAATGGAGAAAAGAGAGCTTCTTCAATAAGTGGTGCTGGGAAAACTGGACAGCTGCATGTAAAAGAATGAAATTAGAACACTTCCTAACACCATACACAAAAATAAGCTCAAAATGGATTAAAGACCTAATTGTAAGGCCAGACACTATAAAACTCTTAGAGGAAAACATAGGCAGAACACTCTATGACATAAATCACAGTAAGATCCTTTTTGACCCACCTCCTAGAGAAATGGAAATAAAAACAAAAATAGACAAATGGAACCTAATGAAACTTAAAAGCTTTTGCACAGCAAAGGAAATCATAAATAAGTTGAAAAGGCAGCCCCCAGAATGGGAGAAAATATTTGCAAATGAAGCAACTGACAAAGGATTAATCCCCAAAATATACCATCAGCTCATGCAGCTCAATATCAAAAAAACAAACAACCCAATCCAAAATTGGGCAGAAGACCTAGATTGACATTTCTCCAAAGAAGATATACAAATTGCCAACAAATACATAAAAGGATGCTCAACATCACTAATCATTAGAGAAATGCAAATCAAAACTACAATGAGGTATCACCTCACGCCAGTCAGAATGGCCATTATTAAAAAATCTACAAACAATAAATGCTGGAAAGGGTGCCGTGAAAAGGGGATCCTCTTGCACTGTTAGTGGGAATGTAAATTGATACAACCACTATGGAGAATAGTAAGGAGTTTCCTTATAAAACTAAAAATAGAACTACCATATGACCCAGCAATCCCACTACCGGGCATATACCCTGAGAAAACCATAATTCAAAAAGAGTCATGTACCACAATGTTCACTGCAGCACTATTTACAATAGCTAGGACATGGGAGCAACCTAAGTGTCCATCGACAGATGGACTGATAAAGAAGATGTGGCACATATATACAATGGAATATTACTCAGCCATAAAAAGAAATGAAATTGAGCTATTTGTAGTGAGGTGGATGGACCTAGAGTCTGCCATACAGAGAGAAGCAAGTCAGAAAGAGAAAAACAAATAACGTATGCTAACCCATATATATGGAATCTAAAAAAAAAAAAAAATGGTTCTGAAGAACCTAGGGGCAGGACAGGAATAAAGACGCAGACGTAGAGAATGGACTTGAGGACACGGGGAGGGGGAAGGGTAAGCTGGGACGAAGTGAGAGAGTGGCATGGACATATATACACTACCAAATGTAAAATAGATAGCTAGTGGGAAGCAGCCACATAGCACAGGGAGATCAGCTCAGTGCTTTGTGACCACCTAGAGAGGTGGGATAGGGAGGGTGGGAGGGAGACGCAAGAGGGAGGGGATATGGGGATATATGTATACATATAGCTGATTCACTTTTTTATACTTCAGAAACTAAGACAACATTGTAAAGGAATTATACTCCAATAAAGTTGTTTAAAAAAAAATCACTTGACAGTATATGTGAGGGTTTACTTCTGGGATCTCTATTCTATTCCATTGGTCTATATATCTGTCTTTATGCCAGTACTACACTGTTTTTATTACTGTAACGTTGCAGTAAGTTTTGAAATCAGAAAATGTGAGACGCTTAACTTTGTTTTTCTTTTTCAAGATTGTTTGGGCAATTTGGAGTCCCTTGAGATTCCATACGAATTGTAAAATGGACTTTTTCTTATTTTTGCCCCCCAAAAAAGTCACTCGGATTTTGATAGAAATTGCCTTGAATCTATAGATGACTTTGGGTATTATTGACATGTTAACAATATTAAGTCTTCCAATCCACTAACATGGTATTTCTTTCCATTTATTTTTACATGTTTGTAAAATTAGTGATTCATCAGCCACTGAAAAACATTTCTCTCATGCTGAAGATTTTCTTCCAGTTAACACAGGACCTCTTACACTAGATAAAAGTTCATTAAATACAGAAGAATATATGAGCAACTAAAAGATTAGTAAGTATGCTGATGAACAACAGAATCACATTTCCTTCACATAATGCACAAATAGTTTTAAGCACCCTGTCTGTTTTATTTTTGTCCTTTACCTAAAAATGCAACCAACGAATATAGCTCACTTTCAGTGTGTGCATGAGACTGAAGGTGTTGATTTGGGGCCACAGGTCTTTCCTTATAAAACTGTGGACGGCTTTTTGTACCCACAATTCAGTTTAGCAAATAGCCCTAAGGATATACAGCCGTATATTATTACACAGCCTGTATTATTAATTACACGATTCTTGCTCTTCAAGAGCTTACAGTCTAAACTGAGAGGGAGGGAAATAAGACAAGCGTACATTTAGAGATTTGGTTGTATTTAAACAATTGTTTCCACAATAACACTTGGAAATAGCACAGTGATATCTACAAGTCAGTTCTTTTTAATTTTTTTCACCTTTACCCCTCCCACCCATGCTTTATTTGACTCTACATCTAGTAAATCTTATTTTGAAAAATAAGTCAGTAGTAGTTTAAAATTTTTACTTTAAAAATCTAATAAAAAGTCTATATTTGGTTTTGTAGTTCTTTGTCTTTTTCCTTTTTTCCTGAGAGTTGATATTCTGGTAGCCTTGGGCTTTGTGTCAGCTATTTTGTTACTATTGTTGTTAGCTTCCAGGCCAGAAATGAAAATATATTGTGTAAAGGTACATATTATAATGGTGCTGAATTTTATAATAACTGCTTTTAGGTGTCCTTAATAGATCTTTCCTTCTAATATACATATAACCTAAGTTATTAAAATATAAAAATGCAAAACTACTTCTAGAAGATCCTTATCACAGTTCAAATAGTTTTCTGTTGATTAGCATGGAGACCATTAGTTGAGCTGTCTTTGGTAGAAATGTTGCCAACTCTGCATATTTGCTGCAAAATGGCCACAATTCATGAATATCTTACTACTGTCCATAATTTGACACTTGGAATTGAGTGAAATCAATTACTTTTTTATAGTTCATGATATTTTAAAATTATTTTTGATGCCTAAGATTTTAAAAGCCAAATGAAACTAAAGCATATGTCATTTTAAAATCCCAGCAATCTGTCATTTAATTGACTTGCTTGTGATTTTTTACAGCAAACAGCAAAAATGAATAAGATGATTTGAGAGTTCTCTGCAGTACAGTATATCACATCATTTTCTAACATTTAATGGACATGACTTTACGAATATTTTGGGACACAGTATAGCTTTTAACTTCACTTTTTTTTTTTTGCTTGTGTAATTAAAGCATATAGCTGGGTGCACAATTTAATAATGTTCCTTCTTTCCCTCCTGTAATCTCAAATTGGATGACTGAATTCTTTAGCACAGTGGATATTTGGTCTATAAAACTATACCTGGAAATCAAATTCCCATGAGACTGTATACAAGCGGATACATGTTTTAGATGCAATCTGGATATCTTAGCTGGCTTTATGACTAGGTTACAGTTAGCTTTCCCAAGCTCAAAATCATGGGTGGGCCTTCAGGTACATGCCTAATGGGAAACAGCTCTCAAACACCCAGACCATCAGGAAAGGGAAGCTCAGAGTCAAGTGGCAGTAAATACTCAAACTCTCTAAATCAGCCACTCTAAGAAGCATGAGGATAGAGTCTGTGTCTAAACGGCTTTAGCTAAACATAAGACTTCATATAGTGCCTTGAGTGCAGTAAACGCTAAAATCATGATATGATGGAGTCCTTTCCTTCTATCATTTAACAAAATGCAATCCATCAAGTGTATGGTGACAGTCTACTATGTGTCAGGCAGATGCCCAGCACCAAGATAATATGGATGACATAGAGTCTGCCATCAAAGGGCTCACAGTTTAGTGAAAGAGACAGGCATATAAATAAATTAACTACAAATATGTGCTCTAAGAGAAGGAGGTATAAATTGCTATAGGTACCCGAGTACGATAGCAACGTATTTTATCATCATCATCTTCATCATCATCATCACTACGAACATCACTATCCATGTTCTACATTTAGAAGTAAAAATTATCTCAAGTATTATAAGATTAGAATGTAACTTTATAGGTTTTCTGATACTTACAATATGAAGGTCTGCATGCATGTTTAAACACACCAGTGTGTATACTATTTTATATGGCACTGAACGCTCTCTTCATGCACCTCTTGACAAATAATTGTGGAAGATACGGTGTGACAATTGTTAGGAAGATAGGTGACTAGGCGCCATTTAATGCTCAATCTCATGATGGCAGATGTCATGTACTCTAAACAATGCACCATTTCACAGAATATTTATCCTGACAAATGGAAAAATTATGACTATTCCTCATTTCAGGTTTTACCTATGAGAGTAGTACATGAAATAGTCACCGATCATTTCCATCTATCACATTTTTAGCAACTGAAGTTTAAATAGTACAAGTAATTGCCCTGGAGGAAGTTTGGTTCCACTTTGACTCAATAATTTTTCAGAGTTCAATTTTGGATTCCTCATGATTTCACTTTTCTTTCAAGCCAACCCTCTACCTCCCAACAGCAACCTGTTGCTCTAACTCCAAGTGGTAGAATTTGATTGGGGATCCATTCAGAGCTTGTCATTATCACTCAGGATTAGCTTGAAAGCTTTTACAATGGGGCAAAATAATATCTTCACTCTCTCCCTGTCACTCTTTATTATCGTGATCC
Source organism: Balaenoptera ricei (assembly GCF_028023285.1). Lineage (NCBI taxonomy): Eukaryota > Metazoa > Chordata > Mammalia > Artiodactyla > Balaenopteridae > Balaenoptera > Balaenoptera ricei. The sequence continues at coordinate 127,434,383 of NC_082640.1, read as the reverse complement.
TAACTACTGTAGAAAATGGCATTTCTCAATTTGATCAGGGAAGAGAGAATATGGGGCTAGAGGCAGATTAAGAGTTATGTAAGCAGATTTAGAATATCATAAGTAGGTGGTAAGGTAATTAGCATTTATCAAACAGCAAATAGGTGCCAGACACTGTGGGGAGGTATGTATATAGCACATATCATGTTAAAAAAATCTTCTGAGGTTAGAATTTGCGCCTATATTTTAACCAAAGATGAAAATTGAATCTCAGAAAGTCACGAAGCTATTAAATGGCCAATACAGGATTCAGAATCAATGGGAATACTGAATAAGCGGCAAGTACAAAATTGAAGGACGTGGCATGTGACAGCATTAGAAGTTTGAATCTGAACCTTGGAAAGTACAGTATTAAAGTAAGAAACTAGATTTGGGTAGGTAGAAGTTGAGGAGAGAAAGTACCAATTGCTACAGCCCTCTATCTAGCTCTCTGACTCTTCTTTAAAATAGGAATTGTGACTATCATAAATCAAAGGAGCCAAAGTAGAGATAAGAAGCAATGATGACAGCCCAATGTTCTAATAGATTGGGAATGGGCGTTACCCTTACATTATCTAGAAGGAGGAAGACATTTGTTAGCTTGGAGAAAAACTGCCATTAGTTGGGGACTATAATGAAAGCATCTACGGATGGCTGGTGTTAATGCCTCAGTGGGTAACCAAAGTAGACATTTAAAATGTGTAAGGGGGCTTCCCTGGTGGCGCAGTGGTTGAGAATCTGCCTGCCAATGCAGGGAACACGGGTTCGAGCCCTGGTCTGGGAAGATCCCACATGCCGCGGAGCAACTAGGCCCGTGAGCCACAACTACCGAGCCTGCGCATCTGGAGCCTGTGCTCCGCAACAAGAGAGGCCGTGACAGTGAGAGGCCCGCACACTGCGATGAAGAGTGGCCCCCACTCGCCACAACTAGAGAAAGCCCACACACAGAAACGAAGACCCAACACAGCCAAAAATAAATAAATAAATAAATAAATAAATAAATAAAATAAAAATTTAAAATGTGTAAGGAATTGTCATGCACACCAAGATCTCACAGAAATAGGGTGACCTTGATATGCTGGATTGATAACAGAAGGTTGGATTCTTTATTAAAAAGTTACATTACAGACTTACTAATGATCTCAAGCAAATCATTCAAACCCCCAAATATTGTGTCCTCATCTATACAACAGAATGATTATATCTGCTACTAAAATATCACTGAAAAGTTGATTTTTTAAAAAATTGACTGTTTTACAAGAGAGAAATTTTCAATATAAGATTTTTGCATCAGGTCAATGACTAGTCAAAAATATATTGTGATGGTTAATCTTATGTGTCAATTTGCCTAGACTATAGAGAATAGTTGCTTAGTCAAACTCTAGATGTTGCTGCAAAAGTGTTTTTAATGCATGAGTAACTTTAACATTTACAGTAAATTGCTTTAAGTAAAGCATAATACGGGTGGGTCTCATCCAACCAGTTGAAAGCCTTAAGAGCAAAGACTGTTTCCTGAAGAAGAAAGAATTCTGCTTCCAGACCGCCTGAGTTTTCACCCTTCAAAGTTAGGACTACAACGTCGAATTTTACTTCAATTTCCAGCCTGCCAGCTTGCCCTATGGATTTGAGACTTGCCAGCTGCCATAATCATGTGATCCACTTCCTTAAAATCTCTCTAGATATAAACACATATATAGATATAACTTATTATCCTAGTGATACTACCTCCATATTTTGAGTTATTTGCAGAGAGATATTTTTAAGTCACAGTACTCTAAAAATGTTAATATCTTTTCCCCCTGATTTTATTAAGTGCTCTATTTATGGTATTTATTTTAGTGATTACCAACTGTTAGGAATATACCTAGTTCAAAATAAAGTAAATAAAAATATGTAAATGAAAATGAAACATCGATTTTTATGCATCTATGAATTAAATTTGAAATTCACAGAAACTCATGGAGATAGTGAATACTTTAGCATTTAGAGGAAGGGAGAAGATTTAGTCGTGTGATAATATCCAAATGAATAAACTTTCTTTTTGGCAGGTAAAATATTCCATAAAGTTTTGAAATTAAAAGCAATTTCCATTTTTTATTGAATAATGCCTCATATCTAGCTGAAGATTTTTATTACTGATGTCTCAACTGCACTAGCAAGCCTTTTCTTCACTCAAATATTTGCATCAACTTGATCAACTTTACTTTCAGCTCAATTCTTCTCTGATTTATCATATGAAGGGAAAACATCTTTTTATTTGATTTAAACAAGAATTGATTTCTTTTCCTTTAATTCTTTAGAATTGAAAAACTCTGAAATGAGTTTTATTTGAGCCCAAATCATTCATTCATTCATTCATTTAAAAACTTAAGAGTAAACATCTATTACTGGAATTGGATCTAGAGGATTTTAAATACCAAGATTGAGACCAAAAGCTCTAAGCTGTGGTCACTACCCTATAATGCTTATCCTCTCTGTGAGGAGAGACAGTACACTTGTAGTCTAATGACTAAGGAAGCTGCATCTAATTAAATCTCACAATAAGATGTAGTACTACAGTAATTTGGAGAAGAAATTAATGCCTGTTTAGTGTGAGAAAGAAAAAAGTATCCCCTGGCACCCAGGAGCTTGCCTGGTACTATCATGCTTTGGTGCTGTTACAAGTTGTATTTGCAGTCACAGTAAGGCTTTGATGTCCTCCTGCCAAGCAAAAACAATTTCACAGAACATTAACATCAGACAAGGCCACTCCACAAGGCTGTGATAGATCAAGGCAAAACCAAGACCACTCTGCCAGCAAGTCTGAACACAAGCAAAACATGAACATTGTCCAAGCCGCAAAAGGACAACACGTTCCGTGTCTGGCCAATATGAGTGACTGTTGCTTCCCCCTGCCCTTCTTTCTTTTGTAATTTATTTGTTAAAGAAGCTGGGTGGTTTGTCCTGTACAGCTTCCCATGCTAGTTACCCTATAAAGAGTGACTGCTGCTGCTTTACCAATTAACAGTGCCAGCCAGGATCTAGTTTGCCTTCCTCCTAGATAAGATTTATTAAGATATTCAATCATAGCCCAAATCCTTTTCTAACACCTTCATTTCCCTTGCTGCTATGGTAATTAACCCAAATTGTTAGTTAATAATAATCAATGTAATAATGAACGTAACATAAAACAAATGTGATTACGGAGGTCTTTGGCTAGAGAGCATTGGAAGTTAAATTCAAAGATGAGGAACTGCAAGACTGAACTTAAGAGATCTTCAACATGTGCCATGAAGGTGTAGACAGGAATGACAGGATATATTATCAACAATTTGGAAAAAATAAGTCATACACCATGGACTTCAACAGGGCACATGGGATTATTCTGAGCAAACAGTAAATTTCTGAAACTCTCACGGCAGATGTGAGAGTTTTAGAAAAGGTAAAATGTCTACTACATAGGCTGGAGGCTTCAAACAGCAATTATCCCAGGTAGTAAAAGTGCCACAAATAGAAGCCCAGGATGCTTCTATTATATCCATAAAGATGCTTCTTTATATATCCATTCATGTTTGTGTTTAACAAATATTCATTAAACATCGATTGTGGGTCAGGTGCTGTGCTTAGTACAGGTAAAGACACAACTGTGAAACAGCTTTGGGTCTGAACCACCTCTTTTTTCCCACTGCCACTGTACTCCTTTACCTAAACTCCTAAACGATCACCATCCTTTTCAACTGGTTTTCCTGCCTCCCATATCTTTACCTGCCCCCAACCATTTCCAACATTCTGATGCCAAAACAAAGTGTCAGCCATTGTTTCCCACCTTAAACCCTTTAGAGGGTCCACACACACACACAAAATACAAATCCCTTAGTACAACATTTAGAACTTTCAACAGTCTCTCTCCAATCTATTTTTCCAATCTTATTTCACTGCTGTCCTACAATAACATGGGATGCCGGTGAAATTAAACATGGCTTCCGAATATGTCACAAGCTTTCTGGCCTCATATCTTATACTATTTTCTCTGCTTGGAACGTCCTCCCCTAGATTTGAATGTTCAGATCCTACCCATCTGTTATGTGAAATCATTCCCAAGTTCCCCATCTAAATAAGTTCTCCCTCCCTATACTGTAACATTTCATCTATGTTTCTCTTTTATAGGCATGTTGGTTTATGTCACAGTTTCTTTCCTGAACATGTTTATTTTTTAATTAAAATTTTTATTTTGAGATAATTGTAGATTCAAATGCAATTGTAAGAAATAATATAAAATGATCCTGTTGACCTCTTACATAGTTTTCCCAACGATAGTATCTTGCAAAACTAAAGTACAATATCACAAGAAGGATATTGACATTGATATAGTCAAGATATAGAACATTTCCATCATTGCAAGGATCCCTCATATTGCCCTTTTATAGCCATACTCACTTCACCCCTGCCTTCACCCCCTCCTTAACCCCTGGATACCACTAATCTGTTCTCCATTTCTATAATTTTGTCACTTCAAGAATGTGGTATAAATGGGATCATATAGTATGTAACCATTTGTGATTGAATTTTTTTTAAACATCTTTATTGGAGTATAATTGCTTTACAATGGTGTGTTAGTTTCTTCTTTATAACAAAATGAATCAGCTATACATATACATATATCTCCATATCTCCTCCCTCTTGCATCTCCCTCCCACCCTCCCTATCCCACCCCTCTAGGTGGTCACAAAGTACCGAGCTGATCTCCCTGTGCTATGTGGCTGCTTTCCACTAGCTTGATTCAGTATAATTATCTGGATATTCATCCAAATTGTTGAATGTATCAACTGTTCACTCCTTTTATTTCTGAATAATACTCCCATGGTATGAATGCACCATGGTTTGTTTAATCATTCACTCATTGGAGAATACCTGGGTTGTTTCAAGTTTGGGGCAAATATAGATTAAGGTGTTATAAACATTCATGTACAGGTTCTTATATGAACATAAATCACCCTTTCTCTGGCATAAATGCCCAGGAGTGCGATTTCTGGGTTGCAAGATAGTTACATGTTTAGCTTTTTAAGAAACTGCCTAACTTCTTCCACAGAGACTGTACCATTTTATATTCCCAGCAACATACATGAGTAATTCAGTTGCTCTGCATCCTCACCAGCATTTGGTGTTATTGCTATTTTTTATTTTAGCCGTTCTTATAGGTGTGTAGTGGTATCCCATTGTGTTTATGATTTGTATTCCTTAATGGCCAATTATGTCGAATATATTTTCATGTGTTTACTTGCTTAACTATAAGTTTCTTAAGGAAGTTATAGTTGAAAACTTTAAGGAGATCAGCATATGTTGTATAATTCATGGAGTTCAATAAGCTCTTGCTGGATCTGTAAGTAAATCTGGGAAAGGGCTCAAGAGGCTCTACATGAAAAAATGAAGCACAGAGAAGTTGGATAACTTGCCAACAGGTCTGCCTAGCGGTATAGGTAATAGATATCAGTTCTTGTGTCTCAAGAACAATGTTGTTTCCTTATACCACCCATTACTCCCTATGTGTCCTAAATCCAAAAAATTGTTTAGCTTTCTTGACCCTCAGCTGTGTCCCATGTAGTCAACCATGCACGTCTGCTTGAAAGATTGTCTTCCCTCGGCCTTTATGGTACTATAGTCCCCAGGTTTTTCTCTTACCTCTTTGGCAACTCCTTTTTGTCTCTTTCTTAGATATGTATTTTTCTCCACTGGGGTTTCTTAAAGTGTGGTCCTCAGTCTCCTCTTTTTTCATGATCTCTCCGTGACAGTGCTCGTTCATGCCATTTGAGTATCTCCTATAGACTGATAACTTACACATCTCCAGACAGACCTTCCTACCCATATCTAATTCACTTTTGACATATCCATTAGCATGTCTCAAAAGCATCTTAAATCCAATATGTCCAAAACTTAACTCATTTTCTTCTCCCCAAAACTTAACTTATTTTGTCTCTTCCAAAGCTTCTGAAAGCAGTAAATGGAATCACCATCTGTGTTGCACTTAGGAAGAGAAGCCATCTAGCATTTTAAGAGACAAGTAGGAGATTCCATGTTTAGATTTCAGAAAGCTCATTCTAGTTTCAGTGAGAAGACCAAATTGCAGAGGTTGGAGAGTTCTTCTTTGAGTTTCATTAGTATATCATGCTCTAGACAATACAGCACTTGCACTGGTTTTCTGTCTGTCTAGAGTACTCTTGCACTGTAAAGTTAATTACTTTATAGTAATTAACTCTGACTTTGCTTCCAGATCTCAACTTATTCTTCAATTTCTTGAGGAAAACCTTTGTTCACCTTGCTAAGTCAAATCTTCCTATTATCACCCTGACAGTGGATATAGCATTTGTCATAGTTATTTGGATGGTTATTTGTTTAAAATCCACCTTCAAAAAAAGTCTGCCTTCCATCAAAAGAAACTGTGCCTGCTTTTGTTCACAACTGTATCTTGAATACCTAGCAATGTATCCATAGATGGCTCTTCATAAGTAGTTGTTGAAAGAACTAAAAAAATTAACAAATGAGTTCTGTGGAGAAAAAAAAGGCACACACTAAAAGCTTCTAGGGCAAGCCCTGGGTCAATAAAAATTTCTACAATGAAAATATGATATTATTTGATGCTTCTAATGATTAACCAGACCTACAGACAGATTCTGAATCAAAGAAAGATTCAATATATTTTCATTTATTTAACAGACCTTAGATTGGTCATATGCTCTGGGTATTTCTAAGTAAGTGTAATACATGAAATATTAGTATATTTTAAAAATGTTTTCAAGATTGAAATTGACATAAAGATATTGTCTGTAATTTGAACAAATATCGTCAACTTATCTTCACAATGTATCTCAAGTTCAACCACTTCTTACTGTTTCCTATGCCACTATTTTAATCCAAATCACTATTTTTCTCTTGCTTCGATTTCAGTTGAATTAACTGATCATCCTGTTTTCATTCTTGTTCTCCTGAAAATCTAGATCCCACTCAGTGGCTAGAGGCATCCTTTAGATGAAGTTTACATTTTCCTGTTCTCAACTATCCTGTGCAGGTCATCTACCGCTGCAAAATCGATCATCCAAGCATTAGAGGTATAAAATAGCTACCATTTTATTATGTTCATGATTTGTAAGTCAAGAAATGGTAAAAGGCACAGTGGAGATTGTTCACCTTTGCTCCCTAGTGAGCCTCAGCTGTGGCCATTTGAATGGCTGGAAGTGGCTAGAACAGCTCTGCTAGGGCCATATGTCTGGGGCCTTGGTTCTTCTTCATCTGACATCTGTTGAGGTCGGATTGACCCAGATGACTTCCTTACTCATATCTGGTAGCTAGGCTGGAACGGATGGAACAGCTGGGCTGGCTGGACATCGTCTTATGTTCCTCTCCCTACAGAGCTCTCTGCATGATTAGTTTGGACTTCCTCACAGCCTGGTGATCTCAGAGTTGTCAGACTCCTTATACGGCAGCTGGTAGGTTCCAAGATATCTGGGCGGAAGTTTCAAGACTTATTATGACCTGTTTTTGTTTCCGAATATCACTTCTGCTGCATTCTATTAGTTAAACAAGTCACTACGGCCAGCCCAGATTCAAGGGGAGGGAATTAGACTCCACCTCTCAATGGAGGGATTAGCAAATAATATTTGGCCATTTTTAATCGACCACACTTCTCATATTACTCAGAGTCCTTACTTACCAAGGCTGTTTGAGGCCCTATACAACCTGTTTCCTGCTGCTTCTCCAATCCCATCTTCTATTAATCTTCCCCTTGTATCCTCCTATCTGTTTCTCAAATGTACCAGTTATGTTCCTATCTAGGGCCTCTTCGTTTGCTATTTCCTCTGCCTAGAGTTCTCACCCCCAGATAATTGAATAGCTCACTGTCTACTTCATTCAAGTGTCTACATACATGTTGTCGTCTCTAGAGAGGTCATCCTTGACCACTTTTGTCATATTCCATTCCCCTAATCTTCATTTTCCTGCATTGTACTTATCTATCATATTATACTTGTTTTTCTATATATTGTATATCTCACTGCCTAGTGTGTAATTTCCAGGAGCAGAAACACTTTCTTTTTTTATCTCTGTTGCCCCAGAGCGTAGAATAGTGCCTGATACCTACTAGGTGCTCAATGAATACTTTTTTCATGAAATATATTAGTAATTCTTAAAACCATCTGTAAATTTGGTTAATAAAATCCTGCCTCTATAGAGTATATACTGAGATATCTTTCAGTTATTATACATTTGTTGTAACTGAGACTATTAAGATTTGGGAGTAATATTGCAGTTCTCAAGAGATCAGCTGGAGCTGACACAAAATCAGAACTGGTCCTGAACAGACACATGTCCTGATTCTTTTTTTTTTTTTAAATTGGGGTATAGCTGATTTACAATGTTGTGTTAGGTTCAGGTGTACAGCAAAGTGATTCATTTATACATATATCCATTCTTTTTCAGATTCTTTTCCCATATAGGTTATTGCAGAATACTGAGTAGAGTTCCCTGGGCTATACAGTAGGTCCTTGTTGATTATCTATTTTATATATAGTGGTGTATATATGTTAATCCCAAACTCCTAATTTATCCCTCCCATCCAACCTTTCCCCTTTGGTAACCATAAGTTTGTTTTCAAAGTCCATGAGTCTGTTTCTGTTTTGTAAATAAGTTCACTTGTATCATCTTTTTAGATTCCACATATAAGTGATATCATATGATATTTGTCTTTCTCTGACTTACTTCACTTAGTATGATAATCTCTAGACCCATCCATATTGCTGCAATGGCATTATTTCATTCTTTTTTATGGCTGAGTAATATTCCATTGTATATATGTACCACATCTTCGTTATCCATTCCTCTGTTGATGGACATTTAGGTTGCTTCCATGTCTTGGCTATTGTAAATAGTGCTGCTATGAACATTGGGGTGCATGTATTTTTTCAAATTATGGTTTTCTCTGGATATATGTCTTGGAGTGGGATTTCTGGATCATATGGTAGCTCTACTCTTGGTATTTTAAGGAACCTCCATACTGTTCTCCATAGTGGCTGTACAAATTTACATTCCCACCAACAGTGTAGGAGAGTTCCCTTTTCTCCACACCCTCTCCAGCATTTATTGTTTGTAGGCTTTTTGATGATGGCCGTTCTGACCAGTGTGAGGTGATACTTCACTGAAGTTTTGATTTGCATTTCTCTAATAATTAGCAATTTTGAGCATCATCAGAACAGACATGTGTCCTGATTCTTTATCTCATTCATTTAGAGAATGTAAAACGCAGACTAGTTAAGACCAATGTAAAAGATAAAAAGTCAATATATTTTAGAAGGATTAGATGTCCTAAGGCCTAATTATGCATGATATTAACCATGAAAAAGATTAAAGATGGCAGGAAAATCACTAATGATGTAAGCCATTTTTACAAAAGGCACAGCTATAAAGAGCAAGCTGGGTGATTCCTACAGTAAAGAGTGTTCTTCAGAATATGATTCCAAAATATAATTAGGGTGCTGATTTTTAGAATGACTTATAATTGTGACTCATCTTATTGGCTATTGTTATTGCCTTTTAAATAACCAATTATATAGGTTAGTAATTATTTTGTACAAGATCTGTAGTGAAGAAGTTTGATTCACTTTCATTTATTATTTACTTCTTTGTGTTGTCTATATTACAAAACTACCTCCAAAAGAGTTATTGGGCCATAATTATTTGAATCTTGTATGTAACCCTGTATTAATATTGGGAAGGCAATATTCTGTTTCTACCCAGCTGGAAAAACCCTTCTATCATTAATCTGCATGATATATTTAGCCCACATTGGGACTGACCAGTCAGGAAATTGTTTATATAAATTCTTTGGTCTCTTGCTTGAAGAAAGGGATCAAATTGATGATCCGTGTATTGTATTATATTGCACTGGGGAGCGATGTCTACCAAAAATATATAGGCTACTAAATTCTGGGGTTACTTGCAATTGGTGGCTTCTAGTGTTGATAATATTAACAGAATAGGTATGTCCATGTCATCATACTATGCTTGGGATAAAATCTAAAACATTTCCACTGTAAATCGGTGCCTTACAAAATGTAGTCTTTGGATCATCTGGCTCAGAATTAACTGGAGTGCTTATTTAAAATGCCCCAATTCAGTTATACTGAATCAGAATCTCTGGGGGTACAAGTCACATATTTGCATTTTGACCACCGCCACCCCACCAGGAAATTAATTATGTACTATAAAAGCTACTTTAAATTATATACTCTAAAAACCACTACTGTATGCCAATGTGACTGAGATGGGAAGTTATGTTCAAACAAGAAGAGAGTAAAGATGAGCTAAAAAGTCATTAACATCCATCATTTCTTCTTTTCTCAAGAAAATCTTTAAATATTTCCCTGCCCCAAGACCTAAAAAAGACAGAGTGGGGGTCACAGAGGCGGGGAGAGTTCAAGAAAGGGTACAATTTATGGATCTCTAATGTCTGGTAGGACAATGCCCCCTGCCAGGTTGCAAATCTACTACAGCTTAGGGAATAGCGTAATGTGGTAGGTATAAGTCTTGACTTCATAGTCACAATTTGAATTCAAATCCTGATTTTGCCACTTATCTTTTAACTTCCCCTTTTAACTTCCCCTTTTGCACTTTCTAATTCATTTTTCATACAGGAGCCAGAAGGATACTTTAAAAATATAAATAGCAAGTGATGTTTTCTCATTTCTCTTAAAATAAAAGCCAAACTCTCTTCTGTATACGACAAGACCTACTGAATGATCTGGTTCCTGTTTATTTCTTCAATCCCATCCAAATCCTTTCTCCCATGGCTCACTATCTTCAACTCAAACTAACCTAGTTTTTATTCCTAGAAAATACAAAGCTGGTTTTATACATCCTATTTCTTCTGCCTGAAATGCTCTGCCCTGAATCTTTGTGTAGATTTTGCCTTTTTTATCCACCTTGTCTCAGCCTAAACATTATCTTCTTAGTCAAGCCTTTGCTTATCACACTACATAAGTAAATACTCCCATCTGAGAAAATATATTTTCTGTAATTGTAGCATAATGTAATATAAAGTGATTACCTCTGGAACCAGAGTACCTGCACTTAGAACTAAGATCTAACCAAATATTGCTATTAGTTCTATGATAGCTATTATTATTACCAGTGCTTCACAATATGTCCTCAGCTTGTATTTACACAGTCGTTATATTTATTTATTTGCATATTACCTTTTAGTGTAAGCTTCCTTCACTATAATAAGCTCCATAGGAGCGCATTTTGGCTCAGGTTTGTTCACGGCTCTAAATCCTGTTCCTGGCTAAAGACTGGGTAGAGGCTCTCAGAACAGTTGTTAAAGGAAGGAATAAGTGAAAGGAAAGGAGATGTAAGGGGTAGCTTTTGTTGTTGGTATTATTATTATGATTATTGAATAATTATAATAATAATTATTTGTACTAGTGCTATAATATTCTATATCATGTTATATTTAACTGAGTTTGAAGTTCTACATCTATACAGGTTCCTTGAAGGTAGTGCCTTAATCACCTGAGACTCCCAGGATATTGGGCAGATAGTTACTTATTTAATCAGTGTCCACTATTTGCAGTAACACGGATGGACCTAAAGGGCATTATGCCTAGTGAAACAAGTCAGACAAAGACAAATACTCTATGCTTTCACTTATACATGGAATCTAAAAAATAAAACAAACAAATGAATATAACAAAACAGAAACAGACTCACAGACATAGAGAACAAACTAGCAATTACCAGTGGGGAGAGGGAAGGGGGGAAGGGCATGATAGGGGGAGGGACTAAGAGATACAAACTACCATGTATAAAATAGATAAGCAACAAGGATATTGTACAGCACAGGGAAACAGAGCCATTATTTTGTAATAACTTTAAATGAAGTATAATCTATAAAAACATTGAATCACTATGTTTTATACCTGAAAGTAATATAATATTGTAAATCAACTATACTTCAATAATAAGTAAATAAATAAATACATATTTTTAAAAACTCAGCGTCCATTGGGTTGAATTGCTCAAAGAATAATGGAAGTGAGAGGGTTTCAGACAGCGGAAAGAAGGTGTTATCCTTTGATCCACATATAAAGAATACTCATGTTTTGCTATAAATAAAATCAGACAACTAGAAAAATGAGGCAGTGAAAAGGAGTCATGCAAAGGAATAAATACCAATAAATTCTGCAGGATTTTAAATCAGAAAAGACTCAACAGCTGACAAGTATGAACAAAAGTTACAGACAAATACATAATTAGATAATGTAAAAATGTGAATGATGTAATTACTCACCATCAAGAGATTTTGATAATATTAAAAATATTACTATTACAAGAAGATTTAAGACAGCAAGAACAGGTTACTCTTACCAACCTGTTCTCACTACTAGTTTTGCATTTAGTTAAATTATCAGTTAAGCCATGAGATCAAAACTTTCCAACTTTCTATTCTTCAATTTGCATATTAAATGTTTGCTGAATCTTAATCTTTCCACATTCTGAATGCTTCCATCAACTGTCAACTATCCTCCCTTTTCCCACGGCTACTTAACCCAGTCAGGTCCTGCTTAGCTTCCCCCAGGCACTTGCAAATTTCTCTTCTCCTTGCCACTGCTCTCCCACCCTCTTTAATCTGTAGAGCTCTCTTCTAACCTATCACATCACATTACCACTGGATCCCACACGTGTGATTGTGACACTTCCCTGTTCATTATCCTTGGTCACTGCTCATTACCCATCAAATAAGTACCAACTGTGTAGCATATTATTAGTTCAAACCTCACTTTCCTAATCTATTCCCTATCACAACGTACTTGCAACCCACTCACCCTCTGCTCTATCCCCTCTTGCCTTTCTACTACAGTGCTCTACACTTTTTGTGCTTTGTAGTTTTAGTTATTATTTTCCTTCTGCCTTGAACTTTTATCTTCCCAAAGTCTGGCTGTCAAAAGCACATCTATCCTTCGAGACCTGACTCAAATGTTATTTTTCACTATTGCCTTGTCAGATTCCTTCAGTCAAAATAACTCTTCTCCTTTCCATCTTTCTATAGTACTTAGCACCCTCACTGTCTATCATATAATATAGGTAGCTTTATCCCCTACTTGATTATAAGCTAGGAAGAAACCATATATTATTTAGCTTGGAATAATTCACAGTGCTCAGTAAATTGCCCTGCATATGGATATCGATCTGTTGATCAACAAGTTCTATTTAAGCTCTAGTAATTCAATCCAATGTAATCATCTGAATAACACTTTTAGAGCCCACATTCCAAAAGTTATAAAATACTGGGACTATACTTCAATTTCTTTTTTTTAACTTTTTATTTTATATTGGAGTATAGTTGATTAACACTGTTGTGTTTGTTTCAGGTGAACAGTGAAGTGATTCAGTTATACATATACATGTATCTATTCTTTTTCAAATTCTTCTCCCATTTAGGTTGTTACATAATATTGAGCACAGTTCCCTGTTTTATAATTTCAAAGTTGAGATAGGACATTTTTCTCATGATTCAGAAGATCATATCATTGGAATAGAATAGTGTCTTAGGAATGGAGAAAATGAATGTATTTTAATATTTTTGTTTCCTTATTTATTGAACAAATTCTTATTGAGTGCCTATTATATGCAAGAGACAGGAGATACAATGGGAAACACAGATGAAAATAGTCTCTGCCTTCAGAAGTCTTCAGTCTGATGAGGGAAAAAGGCATTAATCAAATAATCACATAATTAAATCAAATAATCCATATTGTAAATACACAAATGTGGACAGTTTTACAGACTGAGATACTTGGTATTATGAATAGATCCAGTCAGAGTAGAGAGTAAGGTTTCTGCATTGGAGGGGATCACTGGGGTGTTGAACGGATATCTGAAGGATGAAAAGGAGTAAACTAGTCAAGAGATAAGGATGAATCAAAGGGAAGAGCGTATGCAAACAATAACAGAAGAGAGCTCTGAAGGAAGCAAAAGAAGGCAAGCCTTGAGGGGAATAGGGTACAGAGAAATCTAGGCATATGGGGAGGGGTCCAATCTCCGAGAGCCATGTTCAGAATTTTGGTCTTTATCCTAAAAGGAAAAGGAAACCTCTAGAATGTTTTAGGGAGAAAGAGGGTGGGGTAGGGTGGAGAAGATGAGGACAATTTCATTTGCATTTCAGAAAAAATTTCTCAAAGTTCCATTATTAGATATACGATTTTCAAAACGGAGCTGGGGGCTTCCCTGGTGGCGCAGTGGTTGAGAGTCTGCCTGCCAATGCAGGGGACACGGGTTTGAGCCCTGGTCTGGGAAGATCCCACATGCCGCGGAGCAACTAGGCCCGTGAGCCACAATTACTGAGCCTGCGCGTCTGGAGCCCGTGCTCCGCAACAAGAGAGGCCGCGATAGTGAGAGGCCCGCGCATCGCGATGAAGAGTGGCCCCCGCTTGCCGCAACTGGAGAAAGCCCTCGCACAGAAACGAAGACCCAACACAGCCAGAAATAAATAAATAAATAAATTTAAAATAAATGTGATTTGAATAAAATATAAAATCTGGTTTAAAAAAATAAATAAATAAAATAAATAAATAAATAAATAAAAGGAGCCGTCTTAAAAAAAAAAAAAAAAAAAAAAAACGGAGCTGGTTCTGGCTTGAGATCCACCATACATGTTTACATATGTGCTAGAAAAGTAATTTGACCCTAACAAAGCCTTAAAATAGCCTCCCTTTTCTATCTGGACCAAAAACTCTTCAGTCTAGCTTTCACAACCCTCTGTGATCTGGCTCAACGCTATCTGGGCCCATTCCTCTTCTCATCACCTCAAATTTTCCACCCCATTCAGATGGGTCTTATGACTGCTTCCCACAAAGACTGTACACACTCTCTGTATCCACTCACCATACAAGACCTACATATTTTTTAGGTCCAGCTTGCTCTTATTGATGAATGTGTCACTTTTCTCTGTCTCTATCAACTCCTGTAACTAATACCATGAAAATAAAGCATGACCATACATAATTTCACATGTTGCTATTTTATTCTTTCATGTGCATACTATTATCTTCCCAACATGTTTATTACCTCCTCAAGGGAAGGACTGGATTATAGACTGAGTTTTAGTCCCTTGCAGCTGTTAGCACACTTCCATGAAAATAGTAGATATTCAAGACATACCTGAATAAGTCTTTCTTGAACGTTTACAGTCCTCTACTGGTACTAGAAGGTAAGTGGGGAGGACTTCAGAGCAACTATGGAAACAATATGGAAGATTTGTGTAAGGAAGGTGAATGCTGTTGTAGGTCAACAAGGGATGAAGCATGAGTTTTAAAGTAAAATTAAGAAACCAAAAAAAGATGTTTTGGGTATGGAAATTTATAATACAAATTTCTTTCATATTTTTAATTATTTTTACTTTGAAAAGATTTCAGACTTACATAAAAGTTGCAAAAAAAACCAAACAAACAAACCAAAAAAACAGTTCAGAGAGTCCCCATATACCCTTCATCCAGCTTGCCCTTAGAGATTATGCAAATATAGTTTCTCCTCAAACTTCCATTTGGCATCCATCTGTGGACCTTCCCTGCAACAGTTATGTTTGCCTAGTGATGACTTTCTATTTTCCTCATTCCTCCTATATTTATTAATTGGAATTCTTCTGTAAGTAGCTTTCCCTTCTCTGCTTTCTTTCTCATTGTCAAAGAAAAAAGCTACAGTGGATGAGAACAATTATCCCTAAAAATTTACTGTTTGCTTTTCGTGAGGCACCATGATATTATTTAAGTTTAGACTCTTGGAGATCCTCTACTATTAAAATTGGCACTCAGTCATGGTCAGATTGAATGCTTTCAGGTGACAGGACAAGGTCTCATAACTTGCTTTGTGGGTGACAAGCATGCAGTGGTACTCACAGAGGCTTAATCAGTGTTTACAGATTATATTTGACAAGTAGGCACTGAGTTTGAAATACAGATTAAATAGGAGAGAAGTATTTAGAATTAATATGTAACATTTGAGTGACCTTTCTCAGGTGTAATCACTTGGAGAGGCAATATGAAATACTGCTGTAAAATGAAATGCTGCAATACTAATAATGGGCTTACTTGTGAAAATATGCTCTTGCTGTTCTGCTCAAATTTAGTGTCTATACCCTACTTATATTTGCTGAATTATGAAATCAGTGAATGGGTCAAATATTTGGCATATATATAAAATAATATCTAGTGTTGTGCATTTAAAGTTTCAATATGCTTTTACTTACACCACAGCCAAAGAACCATTCTAAGGAGTAGAAAGCTATTGCTCGCCTCATTTTACAGATGAGAAATCAGATACAGTAATTAATTGACTTGCCTGAATTTAGGCTTCTTGTTCCTTCCACTGGGCCATTATGGGAGCTTTTCACTACATTTATTCTGTAACTCATTGATTCAACAATTTTAACAGACAACCTATATAACAGTTCGATTTGTCCTAAAGCATTTGCACTTATAATAGGACTGTGCTTTTGCACTGACCCAAGTCATGAAGAAGATCAAGCTGGTTTTGTTCAGCACCACCAAGTGCTAGGAATCCAGATCCCAAGCTCTTCTGAGGTTTGCAAGTGTCCTGTGTCATTGGGAGTTGGGGGCAGGGGGGTGTTTACAAAGTCACAGGCATCTCATACCCGGGGTGTTCTGTGGAAGATATGCTGGCTGCCATTGAGGAATGTTCTCACCAGGAACTGATAAAAGAATTGTCAGCTGAAGCCTGAGGTGTGGGGGTCTGCAGTGCCCACAGGAGTGGACAATAGGCCATCAGTCAACACTGACTCTGCTATGTCCTCAGTCCCAGTCACCCCAGACTCCTCTCTTCCATCATTTCCCCTCTGACTTTTAGTCTGGCAGGAGGAGTGGAGTTGGGGACATTTGTCTCTTACTCTTGGGGTTTTATCCAAAATATTTTGATTTACATACCATAAGCCCTTTTCATTTCCTCAGGGTATAAGCTTTGAAATTCAAAGTCAGGAAAAGACTTCTCTTCCTCTTCTACCTTTTTGCTGTCATTTTTTTACCTGAGAAAATAAGAACAGAATGATCTAGGTGCCCAAACAGAGGAAAGGACCGAAAGTTAAAGAAAAAGGCAAGGGGGAAATTTGTTACTATTGCATGAGAATTAGCTCTCCAAACACTGCTATCTACTGGCTTTCTGTATGACAAACCAGGAGAGATGACACCACCAAAAAAAAAACGAATAGATTACCTGTTGTGTTAGACCATATTGAAAGGAATTTTAGAACTCTGAAGGAAAAATTTGGGAATGAAATAATGATACTTGCATAGGAAACTAAACAGACAAAATATAAGGTAATTAGTAACTACAGGAATACAAGAGTATGTAGCTCAACTATGAACAATATTGACATAGTAATACTAATGTAAACTCTGAATATTAATTAAGCCAAAGTTGCGATATCCATAAAGTGACAGGCTGGGGAGTAATTTTGGGGGAGGTGGAGGCAAAAAGCAAAGACAGAAGTCTAAAATTTCTGTGGATGAAAATCAGCAGATAATGTCCAAAATGAAACCATCAACAAATATCAATATATGCATGTTATTTCATAACACATAGGTAAATATGCAGTGAAACTGCTGACACAGTAGAATAAATTTTCCCCAGGTGACCAGGAGTAGGGAGGTGCAAAGCCAGGGACTTCTGTTTTTCGTAATAAGCTTTGTAATTGTTTAAACTACATACATATATTTGTCAAGAAAAATAAAAATTAATTTTAAAAGTATTTCAAATATAAACTGAAGATTTGATAGAGTCTGAGCTAGCGATAGTTTACAGTCTCTTAATCTTTTATTTTCTTAAAACAAAGGTAATATATGTCCTTAAAATGAAATTAAAAATTAGAGAAAAGTATAACTTGGAAAGTGAAAGTCTCCTGGAATTCCACACCACTCAGAGAAGGCCAGTATAAACATTTTAATGTATAATACCTCCAAAATATTTTTTTACCCGAAAAAGCAATCATACTATAGAAAATTTGCAACTTGCACTTCTTTATTCTCTAACAGATCATGGACATCCTTTCATGTCAGTGTTTATAGTTTTAACAGATATATAATATTTCATATTCTGGGTACATATCACACATAAAATATTCATTGTATGATCTACTATAGCATATTAAATTGTTTATTGATTGTTTCCATTTTTCAACAATATTTAAATGACTATTCCATACATATATCTTTGTGTAATTCTAAGAGTGCTTCAGGAGTAGAAATTTTTTTTTTTTTTTTTTTTTTTTTTTTGGCTGTGTTGGGTCTTCGTTTCTGTGCGAGGGCTTTCTCTAGCTGTGGCAAGCAGGGGCCACTCCTCATCGCGGTGCGCGGGCCTCTCACCGCTGCGGCCTCTCCTGTTGCGGAGCACAGGCTCCAGACACGCAGGCTCAGCAGTTGTGGTGCACGGGCCCAGTTGCTCCGTGGCATGTGGGATCCTCCCAGACCAGGGCTCAAACCCGTGTCCCCTGCACTGGCAGGCAGATTCTCAACCACTGCGCCACCAGGGAAGCCCAGGAGTAGAAATTTTTAAAGTGTAAATACTGGTTCCAAAGATATGAGCACTTTACATTTTAATGGATATTTCTAAATAGTCCTTCAAAAACGTTATAACTTTGGGTAGTCCCACCAACATTAGAAGGACTATTTAGCTACAGATCCTTATTCTTATTAGACATTAGCGGTATGTATCTACAAAGAATTTTCATATATGATGCTAGGGATTCCGTTGTGTCCCCCAAAATTCATATATTGAAAACCTACCCCTCAATGTGATTGTATTTGAAGACAGGGCATATGAAGAGGTGATAAAAGTTAAATGAGGTCATAAGGGTGGGGCCCTGATCTGATAGGGCTGGTGTCACCAGGGCTCTTTCTCGGCCATGTGAGGATACAGTGAGAAGGCAGCCCTCTGGCAAGCCAGAAGAGAGCTCTCACCAGAAACCAACCCCGCTGGTCCTTGGTCTTGGATTTTCTAGCCTCCAGAACTGTAAGAAAATAAATCTCTGGTATTTAAGTAGCGCAACTTGTGTTTTTTTAGGACAACCCAAGCGGACTAATAGACATGGCATTTCATTTAAAACTGCTATCAATGCAGTGAGGTACTGCTATCTCTAATTTACAGATGAGGAAATTAAGAACTTGCCCAGGTCAGGTGGTTTTTAAGTGGTGCTGCAGAGAGTAGAATGCAGTTCTTTTGACTTACAGTCATGTAATCCTTTTCACTAGAGAAGAGTAGTCTTGTTTATTACAATTCCAGCTCACTTGGTAGCTTCTACTATGGGAAACCTAATGAAATCATAAAATGATTGAGCTGGAAAGGTCTTTGGAGATTATCTAGTCCAGCAAAGGAAGTGAGGCCCTGAAAGACAGAGTAATTGACCCAAGATCACGCAGCTAGTTAATGGAAAAACAGGGATTGAAATTCAATTTGACTTCAGTTTAGTGTTCTTTAATTCTGACACACTCATATTTCAGAGTTATATCTTTTAATGTACAAATTATTCTTTGCTATGGGAAAATCTATAAATACAGTTATTTTGCAGGTCACAAACTTTATCTTATGAAATAGAGGTTGCCCTTTAAAATCCCAATTGAATTTATTTTCTGATGCCCTTTGATTAAAGTGATGTAGCAGGTAATGGCCAAAGCTTGTTTCAATTTTTTTTTAAACATGATCAAGACTAATTCTTTTCTATATGGCTCTACTACAGGACTTCCACATCTTTTGTTTCCACACTAATTAAGGGACTGAAGGCTTCCACATCTCTTGTTTCCACGCTAATTAAGATGCTGATTTCTTCAGTCTTTGGAAATGTGCAACAGGAGATTAGAGTTGTGTCTGCTTCCTGTATATCAGCAAAATGGATCACACTGCTGCCAGGAGAGTTCCATTAGTGTCATAAATCTTAGAAGTACTGTACATTTTCTGAGGATGAAGTGCAATATTCAGAAGGCAGTACAGCAATTTTCTGGTGATCGATACCCCCACCAGGACAAAAAAAAAGAATCTCAGCGGAGAGCCACGGATTATCCTCAAAATTAGCAAAGTAAGAAACGCTTTTTGAAAATAATTATTTTCCCTCTACAAAGTGGTATAGAATTTTTAAAATTATTATTTTAGTTTTTTTTTTTCAAATTTAGTTTTGGCGTTTTGTTTCGGAGAATATCAGAGTTAAATTGAAATTGGCAAAGAAAAGAAGCCAGTCACTTCATAACTCTTTTCTACCTCCCTGCAATATAGCACATTCAGTAGCTTGGTGATTCCATGGAATACTTGGTGTGAAACTGTGGTATGAGTAGAGGAACTAAAAGGTAACATTGATTCACTGAATGTTTCCAAGACTTAGTAGAACCTTGGACTAGAAACAGCCTGAGGACATCTGATTCATGTTTTTTCTAGTGCCCAGGGGAAAAATTGAGCTTTTAAAAATCTTTTAACAATACCATAAGTATTTACTCAATCAAGTATGAGCTGCACTTATTTTTAGTGAAATAAACACAATGATAAAATTATTCCCAGTAACACTATCCACAGGAAGCTGATTATCAAATGATTCTGTTGTTCAAAATACAATGTTTTTCTCCACTCAGAAAAGCATAAAACAGAAGAAGAAAGGCAACAGGAAGTAGGATGGTGGAGGGAAGAGAGAGCTGGCAACCCTCTCTGCACATCACCATCATTTGTCAGGGGAGGAAGCTTTTCTAAAATACAGGTACCCACACTCCACCCAGGGCTTCTGATTAAATTAGTCTGGATTGGGGCCAGGCATGAATCTCATGCACAACCTAGGTTGAAAACCACTATGATAAGAGAATGAACAAGCAGACGTGAAGGCACATGAGGTATCTCAATGACCTTGGGAGAACTGCAGAGAATGGACGCTCCTGTCATCTGAGGGTTGGCATTATTCTAGGGACATGGTGTCCAACCCCCAAAGACAGATAATGATGATCTTGGAGTCTTGGAAAGGAAACAGTTGGCTGTGCTGCCTGCTTGTCGTCTGAGCTTGAGCAAGTTACTTAACAGTTGGTGTCTCAATTTTCCCATCTGAAGAATGGAAATGATAATACTATCTGTCTCACGAGGTTATCATTAGGATAAAATGAGATCATCCACATAAACAGTGTCGCTCAGCGTCTAGCACATAATAAGTTCTCAGTACATGTTATCTACCCCATCGGGAGAAAGTAAGGAGATCATTTCTTGGCGTTTTAAGTACTTACTAGCTGAGGTATTTACCAAAAATAAATGCTCAACCAAGCTGTGCTGCATGTATTGTGGAATGAGAAATGAAAAGCAAGTAGAAGTGGTCGTGATGAAGCCCTCATCACAACTGCGCTCAGATTGCAGCCGCATCCCTCACACATTGCCTCGCCTGCCACGGCAAAGAGTGTTGGATGGTACAGTAGCAACCTCTCTATGAGAAAGAGAAAGAGTAGCTGGAGCAAGTGTGTGTGTGTGTGTGTGTGTGTGTGTGTGTGTGGTGTTACTGTTGTTGCTGAAGTTGAAAAAACTTGAGTAGATCTATAGGCTGAAAGGAAAGAGCCAAAAAAGAGGCAGTGGGGAAAGTGCAGATGAGGGAGAGGTGTGTGATGGAACAAGAACCTGGAAGTGGCAGGATCAGCCTCTGTGGGAGCAGAGCACAGTCCTCCACTGAGGTGGAAGGAAAGAGCATTAGAAAGCCATAAAAGCAGATAAATATGTAGGCAGGGCAGGAGAGTGAGCTGAGCAAGGTCTCCCTTGTTGGTCCTTATTTTTTCTCTGTGAAATATGAGCTGAGGTAGTCTGCAGAGGTTGGAATGGGAGGAGGAGAGGAAGGGAGCAGGAGGGCTTTAAATAGCTGCTGGGGAGCTCCCAAGAGCTGCAAAGTATCCCTTACTGCAGTAAGTCATTTAGATGGTATTCTTGATTTGTCTTCTTGGCAGATTCTTGACAATTTGCAGCCTTTTGGAGATAATTAGTTTTCCAAACAGATCTCACTCTGGGAGAATCAATTGCAATCTTTTAATGCAGGCTTTTATGAATAGCAATAAAACTTTCTGCCATCTAACCATAAAGAAGAGACTCACATAAAGTCCTCCCTTCAGTGAAAAGGGAGATGTTATCTTCTAAAACTAAGCTGCAAAATACCGTTGCCTCCATACATTGTGAGTTCCTATTAAATAACTGTTTTGGTGGCAGAGGCAGAGGTTAAAAGCTGCAGTTTTTAAAACTGAGATTTTAATTTCTATTTCTAGATAATTAAACTTGCTTCTCTTTCGAAGCAGGAACAAGATTTTTTTTTAATGAAAACAAATTATACAAGAAATACAAAAATAGAAAAGTTAAAAATGTAAATATACACATGCCAAAAGCCAACCACTTTTTCATTTTTCTGACTTAACCCTTAACCAAAAAAAAATGTACTTCATGTAGTTTAAGCTAATGAATAAAAGGTCAAAGAGCTGAGGAAAGATAATAAAAAGAAGCATAAAAACAATTGAGAGAGATGAGGAAAGCATTGGAGCAAACCACTTTGCAGATGGAATTTATGCTGAAGCCCATAGGCAGGCCAGAACTGGAAAATACAGTTGAAAGCTCAAAAGGTAGAGCGATAAGAAAACGTAGTAAAGGGCATGCAACAGCCCTTCAGGGTCTAATCACAAGTGCCCAAGACAATTAGAGCTTTAACAAATATAGCACTGCTTCAGAGAAAGTCAAAAACAAAATGAAAGTGCTTGCCTCCAAAAGGAATCAGAGACCCATCTGATCTGGAAAAAAAAAGAAAATTATAATGTAGAAAGAATGATTGCTTTTTTATTTATCAGTACTCAGTGTCTCTCTAATATCTGTTGCTACATTTTTCCTTCATGTCATTATGTAATTCAATTCATTTCAACAAAAATATTTAAATTACTTGAACCCAGGCCATGAAAATATGTATAAGGTATACATATACACATGTATAGGAGGTATAAATTCCTTCTTCTTGTTGTTTTTTCGTTAGAAGGATCTATATGTAATAATCTGTAGTAGATTATATTATTGTTCAAAACTATGGACTGCCTACCACTCCCTGCAGGAAGATTATACTTTCTCATTGCATTGATTTCAGGTTTGGCCATGTGACCTGCTCTGTCCAATGAAATGTGAGCAGAAGTGATATGTATCTGTGCAGAAGTGAGTAAACATAGCAGACCTGAGGTGGTTAGGCTTAGAAAGGCCCACTTTCAAGGCTGACCCTTGGCTGGTGTTGGGGAATTTGGCTTCAGGAATGTTCCCATCATTCTCTGGTAAGACGAGCTCACTGTACCCAAACTGTTTGCACAAACAGTGTGGCTTATGCTGAGCACAAGGCCCCCTTCTTGGAGTCCAGAATTGTGGTATGTGCTAGGCAGAGGGTACCCGTGTGACTATCCTCCAGTAAAACTCTTGGGTGGTGAGTCTCTAATGAACTTCCCTAGCAAACACTTCAGACATGTTTTCACAATTTGATGCTGGAAGAACTAAACCTATCCTGTGTGACTCCACTGGGAGAGGACTCTTGGAAACTTGTGCCTGGTTTTCTCCAGACTTTGCATCACGCGCCTTTTCCTTTGCTGATTTTGCTTCATATCTTTTCACTGTAATAAATCACCACCGTATGAGTATATGCTGTGAGTTTAGTGAGTCCTTCTAGTGAGTCACCATATCTAGGGGTGAGCTTGGGGACCCCTGACACAGTGTCACTTCCAGGAAGTCCTTCACAGCTTTTTCTCCTCTCTCATGGTAAGTGTCACTGCTCCAACTACAGGCTGCTCTGCCTTCCGGGTCTCAGAGTGAAGATGACATGACAAAGCCAGAGCCAACCTGAAACTGACTAACATGAGGCTTTAAGGTTTTGGAGTTTCCATTACCACAGTAAAACCTAACCTTTTCTGGCTGATCTATAATTCCAGTGATACATTGGCACAGTTCTTTTGTGCTCCCAAAACCTTGTCTCACATTATTTACTTTGACCATCCCCAAAACCATATGAAGTGTGGAGGCCAGTGGTGATATTTCTATGCTAAAGACTAGCTGGATCCTTCTCTTGCTCCCCAATAACATGACATTAAATAAACAAATCTCTAGTCAATTTGAAGCATAGTTCCATGGAGTTGCCTGTGTAAAACGCAGATGAATAGCAAGTTAGTCACTGCAATCTGGAGCACTCATAGTTACAACTTTCTATTTGAGGTTCCTCTTAGTGTGTATTATTTTGTTTTTTGGTTTTTTTCTGTCCATAGCACCTTAATAGGCATAGGTGTGTTTCCAGGCCTCTGGTTGTCCATCAGTTTAATCTGCTCTGGTTGTTAAGTTTCTTTGAGATGATCTCATAGAACTACTAAATTAGATATAATTTATGTCACATAGCTTGTATTTTAAGTCATACTGAATCAAACATAATTCTCAAATTCGGTAAAACTCAATTTATTAATTGTCTATTGCTGTGTAACAAATTACTCCAAAATATATTGGCTTAGAATAACAATAAGCATTCATTATCTCATACGACTTCAGTCCATCAGGAATTCAGGAAAATCTTAGCTGAGTGGTTTTGGCTCAGGACTTCTCATCAGTTTGTAGTCAAGATTTTGACCAAGGCTGCAGTCCACTTTAGGCTTGACTGGGACTGGAGGATCTGCTTTTATGGTGGCTTGTTTACATGGTTGGCAAGTTAGTGTTGTCTGTTGCCAAGAGGCCTCAGTTCCTCACCACATGTGTTTTCCATAGGGCTGCTTGAGCATCCTTTGGGTATGACAGCTGACTTCCTGGAGGGCGAGTCATCCAAAAGAAAACAGGGAGGAATCCACAATGCTTTTTATGACTTTATGCTGGAAGCCATACACCATCACTTCTACCACATTTTATTCATTAGAAGTGCATCACTAAGTCTAGCTCACATTCAAAAGGAGAGAAATTAGACTCCACCTTCTGAAAAGTGGAGTGTCAAAGAATCTGTGAACATATGTTAAAACCATTGCATCCATGTAAGTAATTATTGCTGTTCATCAATATGTGCAATTCTCCCTGACTCTGGGCACACTGTAGACAGTGAATTTCCTGCCCCCTCATGTTAGGTGGGGCCATGTGACTAGATCTGGCCAATGGGTTGTGAGTAGACTACTCAATAAATACTTCTGGAAAATTGGCTATTTATACAGAAAAAGATAAGCCATTCTTACTTTATGTCATTCACAAAAATAAAATGCAGATGAATTAAAGAAGTAAAGAAGAAAATCAGTAACATGAAAACTTTCAAAGAAAGTTTATAATATTTTATGACATTGGAGAAGATAAGAATTTCTTAAGACACAGAAAATATAAAGATAAAATTTCTCTTCAACAAAAGACATAGCCAACAAAGTGAAAGGTAAGACACAAATTAGAAGAGGACAAATGCAACCCATGTAATTAGCAAAGAATCCAGGGTATATACAGAAGTCACAGAAAACTGTAAGGAAAAATAACAGACCAGTAAAAATAAATAAACAATGCATACAGTAAGACAAGTCACAGAAGGGGAGATGAAGGACTTTTCAATGTAATAAACCAGGGAAATGCAAAATAAGCTACAACGCGATACTATTTCACACTTGTCATATTAGCAAAAATTAATCAATCTAAGAGTACAAACTCTTAGCCAGGTAGCTATTACTGAATAGCTGTGAATGTAAATTGAATATAAATTGGTACAAGCATGATGGAGAGCAATTGAACTAGAGCCAATAAGATTTAAAATGTAAGTAGTCTATGACCCAGAAATTCCACTTTTATTTCCACCTTCCTGACCTTGGAGAAGCACAGGGGATACGTGCACAAAGAGACATGTGCGAGGATGCTCACTGAAGCACTGATCAGAATAATAAGAACCTGGAAATAACTTGACCGTTTCTCACATGTAAAATGGAATACAATACAGCAGTTAAAATAAATGAACTGGATCTCCATTTATCAACATGGCAAATGTACCATGTTAGTAAAAATCTCAAAAATCAATAATAAGTGAAAAACTAATTTGCAAAATGGCATTCATAATGTGATTCAATTTATGTAAATTTTAAAACATGTAAAACAATACCATATAGTGTTACTGAATAAAGACATAGGTAGAAAAGATTAAAAACCCTGTATGCATTTCAAGGTTGAGGTTACTTCTGGGGAAAAAAATATGCAAAAGGATTGGGGAGTGGAAGAGGGGTGGTTTGCTGTATCAGGCATATTTTTTTCCTATTTTATAAAAAGAGATGTGAAGCAGATATAGCAAAATGTTACCATTTGCTTAACACTGGTAGTGAATGCAGGTTGTTATTTTCCATAATTTTCAGTGTGTTTGAAGAATTTCAAATTTGAACACTAAAATTTTATTTTAAGAAAACCACTGGACTAGATTATCTCAATTTCTTATTATATTAAAATCTGTGATTCTAATGGGTACAGGGGTAATCCGTAAATCATGAGTGATTCGTAAGATCCTGGGCTTTAAAAATTAACCTGCACTAGCAACTCCTGTAAGATGAATTCTGTATATGACATACCAAAGCCACCATCCCTGGAGCAAGACTCACTGATGCCTGTGGCCCAGGAAAGTCCTCAAGCCACCCAAAGTTCTGTCCCTTTACAACGAGATAGTGCCATTATTTCGGTTCTGGAAAATATCCTTCAAATCATTTATCTGTATCTCCTCGGAAGAACAAAAATGGTTTGCACTCTACTGAGTGTTTCTAGCTGATATAATAAAAGTCTCTGTTTTGAAAGAGATAGGTTCAAGGTATTCAATTCCCTCTTTCCCAAAAAACCAATCCAATCACATTTGAATTTATTAGGAATGAAAAATACACATAAATCTTCATCATCTCCTAATTTCCCAAGGTTTTGGAAAGAGTGGAAAACATATGAATTATACTTTGATTATAATTGTCACTTCCTGGACACAGCTGGATTACAAGAAACTGTGAAATTGCTTAAAATTTTTAAAAAATCCAACAGTTCTAGTTTCGCTGACAAGAGAAAAGTCCAACTTTCTCCCACAGGAAAGAATCTTGTTATGTTTCTAACCACATTTGGGGCTGGACGGGACTGAATAATGTAGATAAGCCTCCAGTCTTCCAGATGTTTATCCTGAATAAATCTCCAAACTTTGAAGGGACTGCCTGGGAGTTAAGCTTTTCAGCTTTGAGCTTGAGTTGGCCAGTAATGAACAATAAAACATAAAGTTGATCCATTTCCCAGTCTTCCCCATCATTACAGTACAATACCAAGAGCAACATTAATTTAATCTACAATGTTTCTGCACTGGGTGTGATTGCATATGTGTGAATGAGTATGTGTATGTGTACCATTGTGCAAAAAGATCTCCATCCAAGGACTCAGAGTTGCTCCTTCTCAATAGCAGAGGTTTGCAAGTCTCCACAATATGGACAGTATTTTGGATTTGGGCCAAATAATCAGGGAACAAATTACTGAATTATCCTAGTCATAAATTGTCCTTTCTAATGAGTCTAAACCTCATGATTATTTCTTTAAATCTCTTTCTTTTATTTGTCCATCATTCTTTCGTTCAATAACAAATCAATATTTACTGAGTACCTACCCTGAGAAGATTCTATACAGGCATTTCACAGTCAAGCCTATGAGATTATAAAGCAACATGTCATTTTCTGTTTTCCATATCAGTTAAGCTGCAGGAAAATTAAGTCACAGAACTCTTAGTGAAAGATATGATTTCAGTCCTATTTTCTGATCCCTGGTAATACTGGTGGTGATAATTCGCCATCACTGTAGTCAATTACAGCCAGTAACTCAGCAAAATTACACAGAATGTGACAATAAGAGGAAATCGAAATGATTTGTAAAGCAAGAATTCATCACATTTTTGGGAAAAAACGAACAGTACCCTGAAATAAACCATTAGAAGGGAAATGCATTTCATTAGCCTGGTTTTCCAAGGATGGTTAGGTTATAAAACTAGTTTGCTTTGTTTTAATCCTTTTCCTCCACCCTCTGTCGTATAACCTCATGTTGCTATCAGTGTTCCATGATTGTTTTGGAATCTTTATGAGAAGGGAGAAAAAGGAAACCCAAAACATTGTTTTGGACTATTGTTAAATATAATGGATTATATTGGACCCTTCACTTACTTTCCCTAGGAAATGTCAACAGAAACCCCAACCTCCTCTTACCTCACAAACACACCTTCTATAGTTGTACAATGACCATATGGGTCCATATGCAGTACCGTATGATGGTATTAATTTTCAGACTGTCACCACACTCATGACAAAAACAGTGGAAGACTGAAAATGTATGTGCCTGTGTGGGTGTGCATGAGTGTGTTATCATGTGTGTTTCCATGACACACATGTAGAGAGAGACAGAAAAAAAAGAGAAAAATAGGAAAATAAGAAGTAATTGGGGAAACTATTCGAAAAAAATAATACAGCAAAAATCCTTCTTGAATTACTCTACACCAATTGAAATTTATGGCAGAAATTCACCATGAGGTAAAAAGAGAAAGACCTGGAAATGATTGCTTTTTTAAATAAATGAACTGAACTGAAAAAGAACTGGTAGTTCTTCTTAACATGGAAATAGTTGTAAAGCTATCAATAAAGTTAAAATTCTATGAATAAAGTGGTCTGAGAGATCATCTTTAAATATGGTTTGGAATGCCAACACTGCCAACTCTTGTGGAGAGTTTCAGTGTGTTCTCCTTCCATGGTCCAAGGTAGTTGGTGCTCTGTATCCCCGGTTCTGTTTCCAAGGATTCAACCAACTGTGGATCAAATATATTAAAAAAAAATAATTCCAGAAAGTTCCAAAAAGCAAAACTTGAGCTTGCTACAAGCCCAGCACCTATATATACAGCATTTATATTGTATTAGGTATTACAAGTAGTCTAGAAATGATCTAAAGTATGTGGGAGGATGTGTGTAGGTTATATGCAAATACTAAGCCATTATATATAAAGGACTTGAGCATAGAGGATTTTGGTATCCATGGGAGTGTCCTGGAAAAAATCCCTGGCAGACACCGAGGGATGACTGTATTTTAAGATTATTTTCAGAGATACCTGAAGCCTTTAACTGCTCTGTTTTCTGACTCTAATATCAGAACAATGAAATAAAGAAAATCCAGAATCTGCAAGTTAAAAGGGAATACACACCCTGGTGGGAAAACTATAGAATAACCAATACAGTAACACAATTTGGTAAAGCTATTAGACTTCAAGTTTGAGAATGTACTATGATCCAGGCCAAAAAGCAAGCTACTAAAGGCTGAATACAAACAGGATGGCCTTGGATTATTAATAAAGAACTTTCATATTTTAGATGATAAGGAAACTATTATGTATGTGTATATTTATGTATGTGTGGAAAATATCTAAAAGATATGTACTGTATCCATTTAGTGGTATTGTACAGGTGATCTTTGGGGGCTGGAATGTGATCTTGTGATTTTGATTTTGCTTATTTTTATTTTCTAATCTACTGCAATGTGTATGTATTGCTTTCTAGAAATAAAATGTTAAAAATAAAAATAAAATAGCAAAATCATAAAAAACAGATAAGAAGAAGATAGTGGAGCACACTCGAAAAGAAAGGAAACAAGACACAAGAAAATTATATGAATAAAATAGTTTGATTTTTAAATCGACATTCATGTATTTTGAGGAGAAAAACAGAATTACAAAATCCAAAAAACCCCAAGAAATAATTGGACAAGCCACTTAAAAATGAGAGACGCTAAGCACTGAATTATTTTGAAAACAGATATATGTTAAATAAATTATAGATACAGAATATAATTATACCAGTATTATGAAGTAAAATTAAAAGTTATAATTTAACTAACAAAATTTAGGAAATGAGCTCCAAAAGATAGGAGAAAAAGACTGAGATTTCTTCATCTCTCATAGGGTAGAGTCACTAGCTTCTATCTGTGGATGACAAAGTAATAGTAACTTAAGGATGTTCAAATGTATAAATATACTCCCAGGAAAAGCAAAAAAATAAAAATATAGAAGAAAAAAAAGGGTTGATAATACCCCCAAATTACTTTAGAAAATTATGATAATTATAATGCCACTAATCAGAATTTTTGTAATATACCTAAGGCAATACTCAGTGGAAATTTATACCATGCTATTCAAGAATAAATACTAAAGATATATTAATAAAGTTAAAAAATCAATACAGAAAAAAATATCAAAGGTAAGATAAAAGTAAAAATTATTTCTATAATGTAAATAAAATAAGAGAAATAATGAGCAGAAACAAGAGGCGGTTCTTGGAGCAGTGGAGAAAACAACATGAAAATATATAAACTGCCAGCAAATCTAAAAAAAAAAAAAAAAAAAGGAAAAAAGCACAAATTTGCAAAGTTAGAAATAATAAATGGAAAATAATTAGCAAAAATATTTTGTAAAACTCTTCATATAAATTTGAAATATCTGGAAAAACTAAACAATTTTAGAGAAATATTGCTAAAATTAATTCCAGAAAGCTAAAATTGACTAGTTACATTTGAGAATCTGATCAGATTCTGATGAGTCTGATAAGAACTTGCCCTCTAATGAGAAAAGTCCAGAATGTTTTAAAAAATAAAAAAAGTTGAATATATCTGTGAATGGGACAGATTATTTCAGTGTTATTTACATTGTTCCAGAACATAACTAGTGAAAGAACATCTCACAATACTTTTTCCTAGGGCAGCATAATATTAACACCCAAACTAGACAAAATAGCCCACAAAAAGGACAACAGACCAATCTCATTTACAATGAATAACAATGGAAAATATTCAAAATAAAACTTAGCAAATACATTTCAGTAGCACATTTAAAGATCAATGCACCATAAACAAGTAAGTAGGTTTTATCAGAAACATAAGCATGATCTATGGAAACTAATAATAGGAAACCAGTTAATACAGTTCATCATAATAGGTAAAGTAAAAAAACATGTTATCACTTCTGTACATAATAAAAAATACTGTTTGGTAAAATTCAAAAATTCCTGGCTAAATTTGGAAGATATCCTTTAACAACTGGTATACAATTGATAACAGATTTACTACAGCGAAGAGTCTTTTAATGGTTAAACATCAACAGCTTACCCATTAAGTCAAGAACAAGGTAAAAATTTTTTAAATGTATTATTCAGCATTGTTCTGAAAGTACCAATCAATTCAATTATCTAAGAGGAAAAAAAGAAGAGTTTTAGAGGAAAAGAGTGGCAAAATTATCTACAGATGATATAACTGTTATCTGAACAATAGAGAATCAAAAGAAAGAATGAATGAATGAATGAATGAAAGAGAGAGAGGGGAGGGGAAGAAAAGAAAGAGAATGAGAGAAAGAAAGAGGGAAAGAAAGCGGGGGAGGGAGGGGGAAAGTAAGGTGAGAGCGAAGGAAGCAAGGAAGGGAGGGAGGAAGAAAGGAAAGAAACAACAAAATATTTGTTAGTTGTTACAAAATTGGTATCCTAAAAATCCCATTGCTTTCCTGTATGAAAACTATAACCAGGACTTCCCTGGTGGCACAGTGGTTAAGAATCCACCTGCCAATGCAGGGGACATGGGTTCGATCCCTGGTCCGGGAAGATCCCACATGCCGCGGAGAAACTAAGCCTGTGCGCCACAACTACTGAAGTCCGCACGCCCTAGAGCCCACACACTTCAACTACTGAGCCCACGTGCTGCAACTACTGAAGCCGCGTGCCTAGAGCCCGTGCTCTGCAACAAGAGAAGCCACTGCAATGAGAAGCCCGTGCACCGCAACAAAGAGTAGCCCTCGCTCGCCGCAACTAGAGAAAGCCTGCGCACAGCAACGAAAACCCAACACAGCCAAAAATTAAATTAAAAAAAAGAAACAACTATAACCATTTGAAAAATAGCACAGTGTAAGGGAAGATCCTATTTACCAACAACAACACTCACGTACACACATTCACGTATGACTTGATAATAAAAAAAGAAATGGGTAGGGAACCTCAAAATTTTCTTAGTCATAAAAAATGTGAACTACTGGAAATATATACCTATTCTTGGTTTAAAATATTCAATAATAAATATTACAGTTTCCTATAGATTAATCTAAATATTTGGTGTGATTTCATTAACAATAACAACATTTTTTCGTAAAGAGACAAATATTTTTCAACTTTAATTGCTGGAGGACATTATGCTAAGTGAAGTAAGCCAGACACTAAAAAAAATACCGTATGATCTCCCTTACATGTGGAATATAAAAAAGTTGATTCATAGAAGCTGAGTATAACAATGGTTTCCAGAAGCAGGGAGGTGGGGAAAATGGGGAGAGGGTAATCAAAGGGTACAAAGTTGCAGCTGTGTAGGATGAATAAATTCTAGAGATCTAATGTGCAGCATAGTGCCTATAGCTAATAATACCATATTGCATACTGGAAATTTGCTAAAAGAGTAGCTATCAGGTGATTTCACCACATATACACACACACAAATGATAACCATGTGAGGAAATGGATATATTAATTAGCCTGACTGTAGTAATCACTTCACTATGTACACGTATATCAAGCCACCATGCTGTATACCTCAAATATATACAATTTTTATTTTAAAAATAAAATTGTAAATAAAGTTTAGTTGGAAAAGATAAATATGTGAGAATAGCCAGAAAATTCTGAAAAAAAAAAAAAAACCCAGTAATGAGGGGGCAGGGGTGGGGAGCAGAGGGAAGCGTAGGTAGCCAGATCATGGAGTGATTACAAAGAGTACAGAAATATAAACTAGTTAGCTATTTAAAGTAAGAGTAAAGCCGAATTCTTCCTTCACTCTTGATACAAAAATAAATTTAACTGGTTTAAACTTGGAAGGAAAAATAATGAGATTATAACCATAATACAGAATATATCCCAATTTTTCAAAATTCTGAAGTTGAAAAACTTTTTAAATCAAGACTAGAAAATCCAGAAGCAATAAAAGAATATGCTGGTAAATTGCCCTCAAGAAAATTTGCAACTTTTGTGTGGTTAAAACCAAATAGTATAAACGAAGACAAAAGCCAAAAAAACAAATTGAGGGAGAATATTTGTAATATATTCAAAAATAAAAGGCTATTCTCCTTAAAATATAAAACTGTCCTAAAAATCTATAAGGAAAATACCCAAAATCCTTTAGGAAAATATAGATTAATAAGCATTTCACTAAAAAATAAACACATATAGCTTATAAGTAGATGGAAGGATGCCCAATCCTTTTCATAAATAAATGCAAATTAAAGCAAAATAAAGATAGCAGTTTTTAGCTGCCAGATTGGCAATAGTTAGATAGTATACAGTCTTGGCAAGGTTGTGAGGAAAAAGGCATTATCACACACTGGCAGTGGGTGTACACAGTGTCATAACTTCCTTGGAAGGCAGTTTGACAGTATCTATGAAAGCTAAAAGTGTGCATATCCGCCAACTCAGAAATTTGATCTTGAGGAATTTATCCTACAGGTAGACTTTCATATTTGTGCAACTGTAAATGTACCCCAAAAAAGGCTTTGAAGCACAGTTTGACATGTTAAAAAAAATAAAAACAACTGGGAACAATCTAACTATCAATACAGTTATAGGGGTAAGTGGGCATGTGCCCTGGGACTCTACTGCCTGGGCTGGTATCTGGGTGGTTCCAAGACTTACTAGCTCTGTGACCCTAAACAAGTGCCTTAAGCTCTTGTGCCTTAGTGTCCTCACCTGTAAGGTGGTGCTAAAAGAAGTATCTATTTCATAGAATTGTTGTTGAGAATAAATGAGTTAATACATATAAAGTTCTTATGACACAATTTGTATCATACATATTTAAAGGTATATATGATATTTTAAATTATAATATTGTAATATTGTGATATTTTAAAAATTATATTTGCAATATTGTGATATTTTAAAATTGTTATATTTTTGAATTATTTTAAATTGTCGTATTTTAAAATTATTTTAAAACACTGTAAGCTCATTGTTGATATGAAAAAATCTCCAGGATATATTGTTACACTCAAAAAAATAAGAGAAAACAGAGTGGGTCTTGTGTTCCTAAGTATGTCCAAAAAGATATGTGTTCACGTAAATCTCCAAAATGATACGTGAACATCTAAATGCATCCCACACTCCTCACAGGATGCACAAGAAACTGCTGATGGTTGTTGCCCGTGGGGAAAGGGTTCAAGATCTAAGGTCAGAAGCAGATATTTTAGTGTGTACTTTTGCATGGCTTGACATTTTTACCTTGGAACTACATTAATTTTGTAATTTAAAAATCTAGGTTGTTATTTTTTTTTAAAGAAACTGAAACAAAGAGCAAATTAGAGAGGTCCTCACATTAAATTATAGTTCTCAGCCTTATTCAGGAATAATGTCACAGTTTACAATTTCCTTTTTCTATTGGATGCCCCTCTGATTACATTACCCATCATAACTCCAGAAAACAGAGCAATTAGTGTCATGAAAACACCTATGTGTTTTGTGATTACAATGCTTAGCAGCTGAGATATCCAAAAAATTCCAAGCTTGAAAATAGAAAGCAATAATAGAAAGCACAAATCCTCAGCTCACTCAAACATCCCACAATTGGTTCCTATACGGAATCCCCCCTGAGTGCACAAATGACTTGCCTTTCCTTAGGCTTCCATTTTTGCCTACAATTAAAAGGCTGACTATTTACTAGTAACCTTAAGTGAGCTATTAAAGTTTATTAAAAGTTGAAATCATTTTAAATTATATTAATACTCTACAATTCTGTTAGCACTCAGTTCTTTCAATAGGGAAATGAAAATGAATAGGATAGGCAGGACATAGCATCTATATTCATTTCTATCGCTGTGTAACAAATGGACCCCCTCCCCCCACCGAAAACAATACACACTCATTATTTCACAGTTTCCATAGGTCAGGATTCTGGACACAGCCTAGCTGGGTCCTCTGCTCAGGATCTCACAAGGCTGCAATCAAGGTGTCAACTGGACCAAGTTCTCACCTGGAGCTTGGGATCCTTTTCTAAGCTGATTCAGATTGTTGGAAAAATGTCTTTCCTAGTGGTTGTGTGATTAAGGTCTTGCTAGCAGTTGGCTGTATACTGCTCCCAGCTCCTATAGGACTCCCTAGGTCCCTGCCATAGGTCCCCCTCCATATAGTGTCCCACTGTATTCGGCTTACTTCTTCCAGGCCAGCAGAAGAAGCTCTCACTCTGGTCTGCTGAGAAGGAGGCTTATATAAACTCACATAATCACAGGAGTGACATCCCAGCACCTCTGCCATATAACATAACCTAATCAAGGGAGTGACATCCCTTTGCCATATTCTATTGGCCAGAAGTAACTACACGTCCATCCTGCATTCAAGGGGAAGGATTACACAAAGGTGTGCCTCCCTGGGGTGATCTTAGGGTGTGTCTGCCTTGGCATTCTACCTGAAAGGCCAGTCAGGAAAGTCTGAGAATTATTATTATTAAAGATATAAGGGGTAAAATAAAATAATTTAATGTGATATACTTACAGATGAGGACAATGCCAACATCTGGCAGAGCCTACAGTGTGATGATGTTGGTTGATATGCTATGTGGTAGTTAGAAAATGGTAAGTAAATATTTTAGTGGATGAAAAATACTTGGATGGCCATGTTCCATAAACAGTTCCATAAACCGTTTTGATTATTGCCTTCTATGCCAGCAGGTACATTTTTAAATAAACACACACATACAAAAAGGCCATGCTTCCAGAAAGTATCTATTTTCTACTACAACTCACAACTGACATTTGGATATAATCTCTCTGGGAAATTTTTGGTGTTTTTTTAAAATGTTATTTCTTCAAACCCTGACATTCAGAAGATGGCAGCCACCTGTTCAGAAATAGGTCGGGAGATGATATCCAAGGGCATAGGTGCTTATAGGCTACTGGGCCTCCCTATCGCTTCCTCATTTCCTTTGCAGTCACCTCTGGAGACATGCTCTTTTCTCCAGTCACTGAATTTATTTGAGAGAGATTAGAATTATCAAGTTCAATTGAGCCCTGGAGGAAATGATTAGTCACCTTCCCAGAGTAAGTATCACTTTTTGCTTAGAAGATGGTTAAAAAAGTAATGATTAAATTCACTTTCTGTAGGAAATTATTATAAGCTGGTTAATAATTCGTATTTATTTATAAGCACAATTTAAGTATGTGCATAGCTTACCCTTGAGAACTACAGAAAGCACAGGCTTAAATAGGCCAAACATTTCCTATAGAGATATGAAGGAAATACATATAGACTTCAGTGAATGAGAGCACTTCCATATGTGGCTTTCCTTCTTGTTTTTGCAAGATTGAACAAAGTCTGGGAGGTACTTTGAAGGCCCCATAACATCTGAGATCAGAGGATCCAATCTATACAAATGTTAAGCTGTCACATACAAAACAATGATTGCACTACTTAGAAATGAAGTTGACATTTGAGTGAAATTCCAAGATAAAGCTAAGACATTATCTGTACCTAAATTATCTTTAAATAATCCTTAAATAAAATTCAAATGCTAGGATTGCCTATTCCTGGGTCTTAGATAGATAAATGGAAGCACACATCCTGAAAATGCCACTTACAGCGAATCTTCCCCATAGA
Organism: Balaenoptera ricei; assembly: GCF_028023285.1. Classification (NCBI taxonomy): domain Eukaryota; kingdom Metazoa; phylum Chordata; class Mammalia; order Artiodactyla; family Balaenopteridae; genus Balaenoptera; species Balaenoptera ricei. Next base: position 127,397,694 of record NC_082640.1, on the reverse strand, counting down.
TTCCAGCTCATACTACCTGAGTTAAAACTCAACTCTTCCACAGTAACTTTTTGAACTTAGGCAGGTTACTTACAATCTGTAAAATAGGGGTAATTGTACAACCTATAAAGTTCTCCAAATTTGAAGAGATATTGTAATGCAATTGTTTTTAACACAGTGCCTTGTATGGACATAGTAAGTGCTCATTAAATGCTATTAAAATAACACTATATAGAAAAAAAGATGAAGTCAGAATCTTGTGTGGACAAGTCTCTGCTATCTCATTTGTGGGTTTTGAAGGGAGATGGTTTGAGTCTTGAAATACAAAATAACAATGCTGATAGATGTAAACATTTCTCTATGTGATAAAATTATGCTGCTCTTCTTTAAACGGTACCTGCATTTTACACAATTGAAAAAAAAAAGTTATTTTCTAAAGTTTCTGTTTCATGACTGCTGAAAAAGTCCAAAGAGAATTTTCAGGGGGCAACAATCTGAGTCAGAGAAGAAAGACACATGCAGACACCTCTTACTCCTGGTGAGAAAACTGCTGTGTTATTGTCAAATGAGAGTAGTTTGATTTGCTGTTTTCTTAACCCCATTCTGCACATTGAGTTCCTCTAAAGGCCTGCCTATCTCCTCTCTGTTTCTTCCTCTCTGAGATCTTGTGCACTTTCAATATCTCCCTCTCCCTCCCCCTCCCCACCCCCCTCCTCTCTTTCCCTCTCTCTCTCCCTCTCTGTCTCTTTCTCTCTTTGTTTCTCTGTCTCTCTTTCTCCTTTGTTGTCTGGAGCTGAGTGGCAGCAGCTTCACAAACTCCATACCCCTCTTTCTCAACCCCTATGGATTTGATCATCTCATTATTGAAATGCAGTGTCTTTTGTTCATATCTAAGGTAGATATTAACATTTTTATTGAAAACCAAAGTAATTCACTTATTCTGTGAATTCTCCACTGCTGTAAGTGACAGAAGAGACCCTCTTGCCAAGTGCAGTCATTTCAGAGGTTTTATTACATTCAAGAAGAAAAAGGTACAGATTAAAATGAAGTTAACAGATTTGCTGAAGGGCATGTTTCTACACACAAGAAAGTGTTTCCCTTTCTAACATATTTCATTGTTGAACTCTGTGATCTCACTCCACAGAGCTGCCTGTCTTAAGGTGAAACTCCAGATCTGAATGGTGCATTGGAGCAACAGTTTTGGGGTACCAAACCAGAAAGTCCCCCACTTTATGCACAATGCCCAAGGCAATGACCAATATTCTACTTCTTTCAGCTGGATATTTTTCTGAGCCCAGGAATAATCAGGGAAACCACATTCCAGGTTCACTGTCAAAATCAAAGGACCCAATCACAGGGTATCTGCTAGCATCTGGGAGCAAACAAATCCTCTCTGCATGGCTCCTGCCTTTCTGGAGCCTCAACAGGCCTCCCTGATCTACACTGGTCTGAATTAAATAGTGGCAAAGGCACCCTCAGTATCATCACTAACTTAACGGGTGTCAGGTTTGATGAAATGACCCTGAACACATGGGAGACACCTGGATATTAGGCCTATCTCAGGGACCTCCACTCCAGACCAGCTAAGGTAACATAAAACACCTTAAGACCTTCCCTCTCTTCTCAAGAGCTTCCCAGTAAGAAGAGAACTGAACTGGAATTCAGGAGACTCGGGTTCTAATATGCCAGATCACTGCCTGTCTTTGAACTTTCCCTCTTCTGAAACTCAAGGTTCTTGATGGAAATATAATGACTATAAAAATACCAAACCAATCTATCTGAGCACTTATGATGAGCAAATAAGATAATGCATAAGAAAACTTCTGATGAAATGTAAATACCGTAAGAATGAAAAAGGTCATATGCGATTTTTCAGTCCTTACTCCAAAGCCCTATTCAGGATCCAAAAAGCACTTGAGAGCCAGGAGATCAGCCCAGAGTCTCCTGATCATACCCATCAGGCAAACCCATGAACCCAGCAGTACCTGCAAAGGTTCTGAGCCCTACTACAGGGAAAGGAGGACCAGTGCCTGGCAAAGTTCTTGTCAGATGCCTAATCAGGAGGTGGATGATGCTGGTGGTCTAGGAAGAATTTATGGAGAGAGAGAAGGTAGGGACATGATCAGAATACAGAGTCTATTCGTTCCCTTATCTTTTTACTATTCCTACAGACAATTATACACCTCCTTCCTGGTTTTTGAAGTTATGAAGATAAGACTTAACAGCTAATTTCTCTCAAATTTAGGTTCCTGGACTCAGAGAGGATGAGTATACGTTTGACTTTTCTACAAAGTGTGACATTAATCTGAAAATAAACACAAACTAGAAGATGTGGAGGATCCAGGAAAGAGAAGATAAGACTTTTCTTAAGGGAAATCTACCCAACATGCAGAAGATGGAGAACTCAATATCAGAGTTCGTGTTTTAGAGACGCTTTGTTCTGGAATGAGACCTAATGAAAGAGTAGTCTTTGAATGGGAACTGTTTCCCTCGCAGTGCATGGCATCTGCGGTTATGTAATGGGTGTGCTGATTAAAAAACATCTCAGAAGAGCCTACATCTCTCGTTCAGGTTCGTTTCATCAACAGAGGTGTGGATACAGACCCTAATGGAGCATTCTAACTTGGATGGTCCCCAGAATCCTCACACTTATTATGTACGGAACTGTATTTTTTATCTCCTCTATCCCATACTTTCCCTTCCTCACCACCACAAACCCTGTTGAGTTCTTTATCACACCCCCAACTGCCCAAATGAAAAAATTAAAATGAAAATAGGAGAACTAATCAACTTCTTCCTCAATTTCACATTTCCAAATGCAAACAGTCATCAGATCCTGATGATCTAAATTCTAAAATACACCTTGATTTCACATACACTTTTCTTCATCACACTACTACTATTTCAGTTAAGAGGGCAATAATTCCTGACTTTGTTTACTGGAATCTAAGCCTCCATACTACGTAAACTGCACTATTATTTATTGTATCACTGAGAAAGAAAATAAAAGCTTCAGGTTAATCTAAAACATGCTACCAACGGTAAGATAAATGCAGACTTTAGAAATAATAAAATGTGGGGAAAAAATAATCTATTATAGAATTAACAAAATTCTGTACTTTTTCACCTCCAGTTTCTCTCCTTTCATCTATTCCTGCCCTCCATTCCATTCACATTCCATCTAGAATGTTCTTTCAATAATGGGACCATGGTGGTTTCTTGCTTACCACATTTCAAATTATTCTCTGTACGTTCAGGATAAAATCTAACATTAGTGCAACATACAAGGCCCTGCTGATTTCTCCAACTCTCGACACTCCTTCTCTTACTCTAAGCTCCAGTCATGCAGAGCAACTTCCAAATTCTGAAAACAAGGAAAAGAAGTTCTGTCCAAACTTCACATTTCACACATATTCTTCCTTCTACTGAAATGATCTTCTCAACCCTTTTAACCCCCTACTCAACCTTCAGGTCTCAGCCAGCTCAAACGTCATTTCCTCCAGAAGCTGCTTCTGACTTCCAGAATAGATCTGGGCGTCTCTTCTGTGTTCTCATAACATCCTGTGCTTAACACACATCACACACCATGGAATTTGCCTCTTTATCTCTTTGTCTCTCCAGAGAGTCCTTGAGATCAGGGACTGTGTCCTGTACACTCGCACATCCCTAGTGCCTCACATGGTGCCTGACACCTAGATATTTGTTTAAAATTGACAACACATGGGGAGCCAATGAGAAGTTACCAGCCAAACAATTACACCAGCCATAGGATTTTTCTTCAAAGATTTCACAGTTGGTTAGCTATATCTGCTACCTGAATCAAATATCAAATCTCTGTCAAAAGTTTCTCATCAGGACTTCCCTGGCAGTCCAGTGGTTAAGACTTCACCTTCCAAGGCAGGGGGTGTGGGTTCGATCCCTGGTCGGGGAGCTAAGATCCCACATGCCTCATGGCCAAAAAACCAAAATATAAAACAGAAGCAATATTGTAACAAGTTCAATAAAGACTTTTAAAATGGTCCACATCCAAAAAAAAATCCTTAAAAAAATGTTTTTCATCAATGGATTAAATACATCATGAATTCCAATCATATGTCCAGCTAGAGTTAGATGCTGTTGTGTTTTTAGGGAGACCATCCTGGAGTTGGAGAGAGAAAACTAATACAATTAGGGAGCAAGCTTGAAAACAAAACAATTAGAGAAAAAGCAATACAGGATAGTGTAGAAGTGCCTAGTTATGTGTGGCAGATATGCTCATTGTTGGCACTCCGAGGAAAGAGAGACCACTGAAAACTGGAACAGTCATGGAAGGATTCATTGAGGAAGATAATCTTGAGCAATCTCTAGAACAAAGCACAGAACTTAGACTGGTCACATTTAGGAGGGACTCTTGTGAGCTACCAAGAAGAGGGCCATCTGTCATTGTATTCAGTTTACCCTATCTTGGTGGATAAAAATTCTTCTTCAGAAAGATTAGAATCATAGTCTTCGGGAAATGGAATAACCCAATCAATTTGAAATCCACTCTTAGTTAAATTCTCAAGCAGATTCATTCTTCTCTCTTCTCACCCTATCATGGTCTTCCTATTCCTCCTGCATTATGTTGTTATTTAGCTTAGGAAAATATCTACCTAAATCCTGAGGAAGTCTAAGGATAATTATTCTGAAAGTGGAGAATTTCAGCAACACTCAACAGCGCTGTCCATGCAGCCAGCATTTGCCTGTTTCAGCCAATGTTAGCAGCCCATCAGTTTCTCAGACAAAAAGTCACAGTGACCTGCAGTTGAAGAGTCACTTTGCACCACTTAGTCAAAATGACAAGCATGTCCCTAGTGGCACAATGTTTGAATGGCTGGCCATGGGTTTGCTGAGGTGACAGCCCATGGGTCTAATTGGAATGGCAATTTCCCCCTAAAGAGCTTTTAAAGGCTGCTTCCATCTCTGTCTCCGTGTCTTCCTATTTTTTAAATTTTAACAACAACACTTCAGTTAACGATATAGAATTCTGCCCTTATCTTATATTGTCAAGCTCATCATTCACGAAAAAATAGTTACCATGAAGTCAGAACTGGGTCCACCACCACCCTTGAGCCTGAGACAGTGAGTAGAAGTCGGGTAGGAGACCACGGCTGGAATGAAGTACCTGCAGGGATAATCAGCAGTTGTGTAGGTGAAAAAAGATGTAGGGCCCCTCTTTTCTGTCATGGTGGCTTAAATGTCATCTTTGTGGATATATCTCTGTTATGTATCATTTCTGCAAGCATCCATTTTTTTTAAAATTAATTTATTTATTTTTGGCTGTGTTGGGCCTTCGTTTCTGTGCGAGGGCTTTCTCTAGTTGCGGCAAGCGGGGGCCGCTCTTCATCGCGGTGCGCGGGCCTCTCACTATCGCGGCCTCTCTTGTTGCGGAGCACAGGCTCCAGACGCGCAGGCTCAGCAATTGTGGCTCACGGGCCTAGTTGCTCCGCGGCATGTGGGATCTTCCCAGACCAGGGCTCGAACCCGTGTCCCCTGCATTGGCGGGCAGACTCTCAACCACTGCGCCACCAGGGAAGCCCAAGCATTCATTTTTAACAGAATTTCCACTCTCATGGTCCTTACCATGAACCTCTCATCATTACCAATAACTACAAATCCTTTAATAGTCTTAATTTTATACATTTTGGTTTTTTGATAACCTTATTTTCCCACCTCATTCCCTCTAGAACCTCAGTTTCAACATTCTCATGATACCATCTTGATAGCCAGATATTGACTATCCACCCTTACCCTGTCCCTTTGACATCTTCTCTCCTTCCCTTACTCAACTTAAATTTCATGACCAACCATTATAATCACCTCTTTGCATGCACTGTCTGAGAAACATTTTTACCTTTATCTTCAAACAGGTCTGTTGGTGACATATTCCTGTCAACGTTTGTCTGTCTGAAAATGTCTTTATTTCCCCTTTATTTCCAAGAATCTTTTTATTGGATATAAAGTTACAGATAGAACGATTTCTACTTTGAAAACTTCAAAGGTGTTTTTAGTGTCCTATGGCTTGTATTATTTCTGATGGAATGGCTACAGTAATTCACTGATTTTCTATATGTAATGTGGGTTTTTTTCCTTATGAATACTTTAAGGATTTTATCTTCATCACAGATTTTCATCATTTTGATTTTAGTATACCTTGGTGTGATTCTATTTGTGTTATCCTCCTTGTAGCTCATTGGTCTTACTGAATCAGTCAATTTATAATTTTCATCAGTGAAAAATTTCAAAATAGCTTGAAAAAATTTTAGGCCTTAATTTATTCAAATTATTTTTGCTCTCCCCACTCCTGTCCTTCTGGGATTCCAATTACTCGTATTCTAGTCTACTTAATTTTGTCCCATAGGTCACTGAAGTTCTGTTCATTTTTTTTTTCAGACATTTTGCTCTCTGTGCTTCACACTGTATAATATATAATACATATTGCTACGTCATCAAGTTTACTGATTTTTTTTTTTTCTGCAAAGTTTACCTCTTTTAATCCAATCCAATGAATTTGTCATTTATGGCACTGTATTTTTCAGCTCTACAATTTCTATTTGGGTCTTTTTTCCATTTCTCTCATTATGTTATGTTTTCCTTCAAAGTCTGTCTATCTTTTAAAAATCTCAGTCTACCTATCTTTTATTTTTTAAAGTGTCAGTCTTTTAATTTTATATCTCATTTATTTCTTTGTCTGTTTGTAGAGTTGACTTTTTTTCTCCTGGCAATGGGTTACATTTTCTCATTTCTTTGTATTTATCATATGCTGGTCATTTTGAATTTTATGTTCTTGAGTGCCAGATTTTGTTTTCTTTCTTAAAAAGGGTTAAACATTTTTCTGTCAGGTAGTTAAGTTACTTGTTCAGCTTGATTATTTTGAGGTTTTATTTAAAGTTCTGCTGAGGTGGGTTTAGTTTAAACATACCACTAATATATGAGCTTTCTAGGGTCTTTACTGAATGTCCCAAGTGTTCATTGAGGACCCTCTACTCTGGCTAATTAGAACTCGAATGTCTTCTAGCCTGGCATAAGCTATGAGAATTGCTTCAGCTTAGAGCTTTCTATTTGTTCCTTTTCTAGCATCATTTGTGGCTGAATATTCAGCAAAAGAATCAAAAGTATCCCTGTGCAAATTTCCTGAGTTATTTCTCTGCTATTTTCCCTGCAAATGCCAACCACCTCAGCCTCCCTCAACTCCTCAAATTTTTCTTCTCAACTCAGTGAGACCACTGTGTTCTGGTTGGGTCTCTTCCCTGTACTTTAGTCCAGAAATGCCTCCAGGCTGAAATCCAAGGAAAATGTAGGGTTCGCCTCACTTATTGCCTCTCTCAGAGTGATCACTTCCCCACATTTCCTGATGTCCAATGTTTACAAAAGTTTCATTTATTTCTTCTGGTTTTCTTGTTGTTGATGGTAAAGTCTCATCCCAGTTACTCTAACATGTGCATAAGCAAATGTTCTGAGTATGTTCCTTTTTAAAGTGGGTGCTTAGAATAGTGCCACAGTTCAAAAGCTGGATGTATGTCCTCATCCCCAATAAAGTGTTCAAGAGGAAGCATGAGGTTGGAGTTGAACAAGTCTGGGATTGAACTCTGGTTCCACTATTTATAAGTTGCATGATCTTGAACAAGACCCTTACCCTCTCTGTGCTTATGTCTCCTCTTCTCTATAACAGTGGTAACAATAATGACCACAAAGAGGAGTAACTGTAAGATTTAGATGAAATATTACACATGGAGAGCTTACAGCGATTACTCAAGTTTAACTTCCTCAATGAATCCTTCTATGACTGTTTCAGTTTTCAGTGGTCTCTGTTTCCTCTGAGTGCCAACAATGAGCATAATCTGCCACACATAGTTAGATAGTCCGTATCTATCTTGTACTGCTTTTTCTCTAATTGTTTTGTTTTCAAGCTTTCTCCCTAATTGTAGTAGTTTTCTCTCTCCAACTCCAGGATTCTCCCCCTAAAAACAAAAGAGCATCTAACTCTAGCTGGGCATATGACTGGAATTCACAATGTATCTAATCCATTGGTGAGAAACTTCTGATAAAGATTTGTTATTTGATTCAGGTAGTAGACAGCCAACCAACTGTGAAATCTGTGAAGAAAAATCCTATGGCTGGTGTAATTGTTTGGCTGGTAACTTCTCATTGGCTCCCCATGTGTTGTCAATTTTAAACAAATATCTAGGTGTCAGGCACCATGTGAGGCACTAGGGATGTGCGAGTGTACAGGACACAGTCCCTGATCTCAAGGACTCTCTGGAGAGACAAAGAGATAAAGAGGCAAATTCCATGGTGTGTGATGTGTGTTAAGCACAGGATGTTATGCGAACACAGAAGAGACGCCCAGACCTATTCTGGAAGTCAGAAGCAGCTTCTGGAGGAAATGGCATTTGAGCTGGCTGAGACCTGAAGGTTGAGTAGGGGGTTAAGAAGGTTGAGAAGATCATTTCAGTAGAAGGAAGAGTATGTGTGAAATGTGAAGTTTGGACAGAACTTCTTTTCCTTGTTTTCAGAATTTGGAGATGGCTCTGCATGACTGGAGCTTAGAGTAAGAGAAGGAGTGTTGCGAGTTGGAGAAATCAGCAGGGCCTTGTATGCTGCACTAATGTTGTTGGATTTTATCCTGAACGTATAGAGAATAATTTGAAATGTCGTAAGCAAGAAAGACAAAAATGTAGCTTCACATGATCAGGCATCTTTGTCTTGATGTATCTCAGGTGTCTGAACAGTGTCTGACACAAAGTTATGCTCAAAAGAGATGTGCTGAATGAATGAATGTATCTATGCATCAGTAACAAACATGGAACCTCCCAATATCATTGCCAAGACAAAGCTGATGCTAAGTCCATAGCATGTCAGCCCTGTCACTCTACAATTTTTATGTTGCCCATTCTCCCTTAATCTTCACAGAAGTTTCAGCCCATTTTCTACCCATTTGGCTCACGTTGATCTGTTCTAAACATTTCCTTACACATATTTGCTAAAAACATGTATTCTTGTCCTGGAAAAAACATAAATTAAATTACCGATTTGTAATATTTGAGATAATTTCATTATTATCCATAGGAATAAATGTATTTTGTCTTAATTACCACTATAATTGCCTTCACAGACTATTATACAGCCTTCTGCAGACTGCTCAAAGTAAAACCTAGTTAGAAGTTTTTAACAGAGGTTCTTAATCTGGGTTCTTAAGGATATAATGATAGATTTTTAAGAATGACAGTACCCTACTTTGATTGTATATCATTTCTTACCATCTGTCATTTTAAAATTCAGGTTGCTGAGTAGAGAGAGTTCCCTGAGGGTAAAGGTTGTTATTTCTCATCCTTGTGTCACTAATCCCCATCATAATGCAGGACACATTGTAGATGCCCAGTGCATGTTTGTCAAATGAAAGTTAAACCATCAAAACATATTTGCCGAAGGCCCTCTGAGAAGGTAATCTCATTCAGGGGTCAGGACACACACATAAAAGAAAAATAATATGAAGTAGTAAAGCCTGGAGATGTGGAGACTGTCCCCAGAGTACTAAAGCTGTCCCAGTTAGCTGTGTCCTGCAGAACCCCAGGCTACAGTCACACTTTTAGAAAGAAAGGTGAAATATGGGTTTTCTGCTTATTTACACCTTGAATATTCTAGGGAAATGACTATATTTGACATGTAGATTTAAGGAAAAGGGGGGGAAAGAAAAACATTTAAAAATGGGTTTTACTTGTTCCTATTTCTTATCTAAAGGCATATTTTCCTAAAACTTGTTAATCAAAACAATGTAAATGTTTACCATAGTCTAAAAAGCATTATTATGAATATATTTACTATTGTTTTCAAAGCAAAGTGACGTTTTAACTCCATCTTTCTTTGTTTTATCATGAAATCTCTGGAGAATGGCATCTAGAGAAAGAACTTCGGACTTGGGTTCAGAAGACTTGAATTTTAAGCCCAACTCTGCTTTTAAATAGCTATGTGATTTGGGGTAAGTCTTTTTACTGAGGACTTTGGTTTCTTAGCTATAAAATAAGAGCATGTTCCTAGATAATTACTGAGTTCCTTTCAGGGACTAAATTCAATGACAACCATTCTGTAGGTCCACAATTTACAACTATAAAGCAAGTTACAAATAGGATGTTTTAAAAGAGTCAATCTCCAGGTGAAAGACATCTCGATTCATTATGTCTTTAGGAATTCTGTTCCTTCTCCATGTAATCAAAAGTAAATGCAGCCTGAGGGATATAAAAGAATAATGCATCATCATTACTATGATTAAATAGAAAAAGCCCCAGAGCTGGCTTGCTGCTGTATAAATCACAAATTAAAACTTTGTTATGGACATTCATATTCCAAAAATAGTCTTTTCCCATAGGATGGTTCTAGTGATTATTGATCATTTCACGTAGAAAAAGAGACGGGTCTATTTTAGTTAATATTAGTTGTATCAGTCAGTTCTTGGCTGCATGCAAGAAAAGTGCACTCAGCTATCTAATCATAAAGGTGGGAAGGACATTGGGGGTTCCCAAGGCGAGGTTTGGAGAGCAGGCAGAAACCCAAAGAGGTCTGAAGCTTTCATAGTTTGGGCCACAAAAGGATCCATGCCCTACAGCAGGAAAAATCTGGTTACCGGGCCACTCTCTGTGACCAGTCTGACTCCCAAATATTATTTTCACCTTGAATCACTCACGTAAAAGTTCCAGGAGCAAGCGCCTCCTACTCTTGGCTAAACCAGGGATTTGGTCCCTCAGATTAGAGGCCAGAGTGGAAGTCTGAAGCCAGGGAATATCCATCCTTCTTGGACTACCCGTAATAGAAAAGTTTCACAAAATGGACATGTGGGCCTAATAGCTGTGTGTTGGGAGGGGGAAGGGGGAGAAAAGTAGGTGCACAACAGTCAAAAGAAAAATCTCTGTATATTGTTCAATATATCAATAAAAGAAAGCAAATACATGCATACTTTTGTTTAATGGATTAGGCGGGAAGTAATAATCACAGAGTTAAAAGCAACTGTGAGTATTTTAACATGATTTGTAGATTTTTTTATGTTTAATTACATAAGTAACACAGGAATAAATTCAGTAAATTTATTCAAATATTACTTAAATACGTAGAGTAAAAATTGTAATATTCCTTTCAATTCCCCCAGTATAGCTCCTTTTCCCAAAGGTAACCACCACCATCCATTTGTTGTTAAATTTTCTGGAACCTTACTGTCTATTTATAAATATATTTCAGTGAAAATATAATTTGTATATACATACATTTATACATATACACAAATGTGAAATAACATATTGTATACATAAGTATGTAACTTTTTTTTACATAAAATATATATTGAAGATCTATCCAGATAAATCCATGTAGATCTTATTCTTTTTAACTGTTGCCTAGTATTCCATTGTCCATTATGTACCATATTCAACCAGTGCCGTATTGGTAGATATTTAAATTCATTCCAAACTCTTAATTCAAATGTGAGTAAGACACTAAACAGTTATTTTAAAGCACTTGGCAGAGTGTGTGCATATCTGTGTGTGTACTCCTTCTCCTTAAAATGAATCATCATATGGGGCAGGAGTGATATCAATGCTCTACTTATCCAAGTAGCAGCTATCATGTTGCTGAGTTATTTATCTCCTATAGGAAGGCGAAAAAAGGATTCATTCTGAAATTTGATTATAGGTTGAATCAGTTAGGATGATTTGAGCTGTAAGTCACAGAGTTCCAACGACAAGAAAAACAAAGTGGCTACAATGCTTAAGGAGTTTATTGCCTCACAACAAGAAATTCAGAGGTAGATTTTTCAGCAACAGGGCAATATCAACAGGGACCCAAGTTACCTGCCTTCCTCAGCACTTTCAGAATGACTTTGTCTTTCATTCTGCCATGAGAGCAACATGGCTGCAGCAGTTCTAATGCAACGACATTCAAATCCAAAAAAAAAAGAGAGAGAGAAAAAAAAACCCACGCCACTGCTTCATATCTCTTTTTAGAGACATTTCCCCAAATCTCCCCAATGAACTTTCATTTGTATCTAATCAACCAGGATTGTGTCACATGTCCACACTGACACCCATCACTGGCAAGAGGAATAGAATTAGTACAACTGACTTAGACTAGAAAACCTGCACTATCCTCACCGCTTGAAACTGGAGAAGAGCACATGAAACATGGTCACCCAATACACTGGGTTTCTTTAACAAGGAAATAGTTGAGGTAGAGAGATGACTGCTCTGTAAGCAAACAGTGGTCTATAACACCAACAAACCACAAACTTCCCTAAGGAAATTTCATAATGCGCACAAGTGAAGGTCTTAGTGGAGCATAAGTCATTAGCATGCCAAGTGATTCATTTCCCCTGACCTGAACATCACAGTTGCAAAGCTAAAGCAACAGTCCTACAGCCAAACCAGGTATGATTCAGAGGAAAATGGGAGCTCAAAGACCCATCCCCAGACAAGGGAAGAGCTAGAGTTTCCTGCTTGTCTCCAGCCCACCCTTTCTCATCCCCTTTTTACTTTTCCTACCCCATAAACACACACTTCTGACATAGAATCCTGGGAGGTGAAAACAGATATTTCTTTGAAATAGCAGCTCCTCATAAGGAAAATATCCACCTAAGTATACATGTTGTGTATGTATGCACACGTGTACACACACGTATGTTCATGTATACGTGTGTGTACTTTTATAATACAAATAAATCATTTAGAAAATGAAGACAAACAAAAAAGGAAGAATTTTAAATCATCCAAAACCCTCCAGCCAGAAATAACCAGTTGATATAGGATTATACTATTTTTGTAGTTAAAAACTCCTTTTCACATCAATATTTGTTTATGCCATCAAAGAAAATTAATTCAAAACACAGATTTTTACATTGCCACATACTCAATTTTCAATATGTTTTCTAAACTTCACTACTAAAAATGTTTAAATGTCTTCTTTATCAAAACTTCTGCATAAGTTTCATCACAAATGCAATGGAGGAAACCAAGCAAAATAAAATGAAACACAAATGGTTCCTCTGTAAATAGCAGTCCTGGCACTACTCTGACCCTGTGCTAGAAAGTCATTATGAAATTCATGATAAGTTGGATCAGAGCCTTCCCCAAAGCAGCTGTATCTCTAACCCAGATGTTCTATTGGCGCTCTTTCATCCTGGGCCACTCTAGTATTGACTGGCACCTTCTCTCTACCCCACTTGCAGGCCAATCCACTACCAACCCAGCAACAACGCAACATTAAACAGGAATGATACCCAGCAGCACTCTTTGAAAATGGAAATGAGAGTCTTCATTAATTTAGAAAATCCAGGACTGCGTAGGAACATTTTCCGCAATAATTTCTCTCCCAGATTAAATCACTGACTAAACCAGTACTCACAGCCGCATTATCCAGACCATTCGCTTTTATCACCTCCTTTGGTTAAAAGCAAGCATTTGTTTTTTCACTCTCGGGGTCGAAAAGGTAAAGAGGTGAGTTTAGATTCAGACAAGTAATGCTCAGTTCACACCGAAATCTGGGAGAATACAATTCCTTATGGTCCAAATGTGTGGCCCTGAGCAGCACATAAATGCTACGGGGTTGTGGAGAGACAACAGACAATGCTGCTGAAGGGGGCCTTGGCCCAGTTACATAGATGCAGTGCCACTGTATGTCTGCTGACATCTGTTCATGGACCATGTCCTCGCCAGAGCGATAGTATGAAGGCATTTATAATAAAGATATATAAACATGGTACCCTGAAGCCAAATTTTTTTTATCTCCACTGAAACATAACCTCATAGATCATTTTAGAAATCTTAAAAAAAAAGGAGATGGGGATGGAGTTCAAAGAACCTGCTTTAGTGAAGTGGCAAACAGATAAGTACTTTTCAAAATCCTCTATGCCATAATTTATTGCCAGAGTATGAAGAATAATAAGTGGTGAAAGCCTAGTGTTGTTGACCATAATAGTAGGTTTTAAAATATAGAGTTTGAATAATAATTACACACATTTGTTTATATATATATGGAGGCTGCCCTTAGTGTCAGGTTTGATGTGTGAGGTTGCAGGGTTGTCTGTAATTCATGCCTCACAGCAAGGCAGGTCTTTTTATGTCAGAAACCAAACATGAGATTACCTGTTCATTTAGACATCAACGTGGCACTTGGCACCTGAATTTAAATTGTGTATTATTCATCTGTGGTTCAATAACCTGATTATTTTTAGATAGGAATTTAAAGTAAAATGGCACCTGGATATATTGAGAGTGGCCTGCAGCTGGAATCCAACTATCACAGATGGCATTTGCTTGAGGAAAACATAATTTTCAAAAGGCAGGGGTCAGCAGCCACAGGTCACTAAGAACTGCTGTAGGAAGTCACTGATTCCTGGAAGCTGTGACTGGGGTCTTGACACCCTGGAAGTTTTCCCAGACTACTTGGCTAAAGCAGATAAAGCTCAAGGTATGCCCTTGCTCATATGTATTTCCTTGTTGATAATGGAAGGCGGGAACAAGGGAGAACAGTACCTTGGATTTGATTTTGCAGGGAACAGAGCAACACTTTGTTCATTCAGTAAGTTATCCAACAAATGTTCATTGAGCATTTACTATGTACCCAGCATTGTATTAGATGCTATATATATAACAGTAAGGGAAAACAAATATTCCCACGTCTTCATGAAGCATAAGGCTTAATGGATAAGATTAACATTAGTCAAATAATCATACAAATAACTATAAAATTTCCACATGATAAATGCTGCCAATGAAAAGTCTATGGTACTATCAGGGCAGACAGGAGGGAAATTTGGCATAGCCAAGAAGGTAAGACAGAGTATCCCTGGAGAGGAGGTGATTTTCAAGTCTGAAAAATGAGTAGAATTCTTAAGTGAAGGGAGAGGGAGATCATTCATACACTTGGGGTAATATGTGCAAAGGCCCTGAGGCAGAAGGAGCACATACATTTGGGGGACTGGCAGATCAGTGTGGCTGACACAGAGAGATCGAGGACAGACTGTTTTAAGATGAGCCTGAAGAGGTAAGAGGAGGCTCACCATAAGGAAGCCTTGTAAACCCTACCAAGGGCTCATATTCTCAGCCATACAGACAAAATTTGTGCAAACGTACTTTAAAAAGAGGTAACAGGTACATATAAAAAAATTAAAGTCAACATATATTGATTTGCTAGTGCTACCTGCAAGGAACAATGCTAGATTCTGAAAAAGATGCCAAAGGAGTACAACTGTCTGTGTCCATAATACATAAGCAGCCCAACTAATAGACAGTGGACTGTGCCCCGTGTTGTGAGAGAACATCTTTAAATAATATAAAGATTTACTAGAGGAAGAGATCATAGAAGATGACAAGAGAAAATGGAATCTGTGAAAAACTTCATGGAAAAAGTTTGATGAACAGTCAATAGAATTTCTACCAGAAGATACAGAGGGCCTGGTGTTGGTACTATCAACAAAGGTATCAATGTGAGCAAAAAACCAAACACCAAAAGTAGACCATGTTCTTCATCTTTAGGAAAAATGGTAGAAGCTCCAGTTAGGTTGTGATACAGGTTATGCATGGAGATGGTGCAACACAGCAATGTCTTACACTTATATAATGCTCTACACCTTTATTAAACTCTTAATCTCAATAAATCTTCAAAATAATACTATGAGAGAATATATAGGAAGCTTCAGCAATTGTTCCCATTTTACTGAAATCTAGAGAGGATAAATCATTTGTCCAAGAACACACAATGAGCAAGTGATTGACCCAGGATTAAAACACAGGTCATGAGTTTCCACTCCTTCACTGATTCACAAATTTCATTCATTCAGAATCCATCTTTATGATTTTGCCACATCTGCACATCACTTTTCTGTTATATACTTAACTGTTTCTCTTTCAATAACCTATTCTTTTTCCTTAAAAAAAATTTTAGAGGGAAATTTTATATCACTCCCTTAAATGAAAAACCAATATCATCTGTCACAACTTAAAGGTAACCATAAACATAAAGACTTTTAATACAAAACATTTCTTTAGATATTATTGTCTTTAAAAGAGCCTGAGACACAAACATTTCTTTGTTAAAAAGAGAGATTAGTCAGTATTATAAAGGCGTTAAGAAAAACATGCTGGTAAGGACATGGAGAAATGGAAACACTCAAATACCCTTGGTGGATGGGAGTATAAATGGGAACAACCACTATGAGAGTAATTTGGCAGTATTTACAGTATGTGTGCATGTGTGTGTCTGTATATACACACACACATACACACACATATATAATGTATATAAATACATAAAATATATTTATATATGTATATATATAAATATATGTATGTGTATACATATATATATATATATATATGCATTATTTTGAACACAGAAATTCTACTTCTAGATACATACCCTATAAGCAGGGGTCCCCAACCCCCGGGACATGGACCGGTACCAGTCCGCGGCCTGTTAGGAACCAGGCCACACAGCAGGAGGTGAGTACGGGAGAACCAGCGAAGCCTCATCTGTATTTACAGCCACTCCCCATCGCTCACATTACCGCCTGGGCTCCGCCTCCTGTCATATCTGCAGCATTAGATTCTCACAGGAGTGCAAACCCTACTGTGAACTGCACATGCGAGGGATCTAGGTTGCGCACTCCTTATGAAAATCTAATGCCTGATGATCTGAGGTGGAGCTGAGGCAGTGATGCCAGCACGGGGGAGCGGCTGCAAATAAAGATTATCATTAGCAGAGAGGTCTGACTTCACAGAGACCATAATAAATCAATTGCTGGCAGACTCATATCAAAACCCTATCAGTGAGTGGCAAGTGACAATTAAGCTGCCTCTTACGGACTAGACTGGACATAAGCAACACACTTCTGGTGTCACTGTCTCCCATCACCCTGAGATGGGACCATCTAGTTGCAGGAAAACAAGCTCAGGGCTCCCACTGATTCTGCATTATGGTGAGTTGTATAATTATTTCATTATATATTACAATGTAAAAATAATAGAAATAAAGTGCACAATAAATGTAATGTGCTGGAATCATCCCGAAACCATCCCCTGCCCCGCCCCCGGTCTGTGGAAAAATTGTCTTCCCTGAAACCGGTCCCTGGTGCCAAAAAGGTTGGGGGCCGCTGCGCTAGAGCAGGGGTTCATGAGCTTTTTTCTATAAAGGGCCAGATAGTAAATATTTTCAGTTTTGCAGGCCTTCCAGTCTCTGAAGCAACCACTCATCTCTGCTGTGGTAGTGCAAAAATAGCCATAGACAATAAGTAAACAAATGAGCATTATTGAACTCCAACAAAACCTTATTTATGGACACTAAAATTTGAATTTCATACAATTACATGTCATGAAATATTATTCTTCTTTTGATTTTTCTCAACTTTTAAAAAATGTAAAATCCCTTCTTAGCTCACGAGCTATACAAAACAAGTGGCAGGCTGGATTTGGACTCCTGGACTGGTTTTTTTGCTGATTCTGCCCTAGAGAAATTCACCTGCATGTGGATAAGGAGAAATGTACAACTAGAGTATGTCTCTTGCAAGCGTGTTTTGAATAGCAGCCTTAGTTTAGGTTCCCAAGAATAGATCTGGAAACATGGATTTGCATTCACATAGTTTATCTGGAAGGTGATCCCAGGAAAAACAAGTGAGGAAGTGGAGATGTGACACAGGGACAGGTAGGAAAACAAAGGGTGCATCATCAACAAATTGCAACCATGGGCAATTAAGGCAAATACTGGTGGGAAACATACCTGAGTTCTCTCATAAGCGGTATGAAAAGAGCTGGGGTATTTATCCACTAAATTCCTGTCTATCATTAAAGGAAGACTGCTTCAGGCTCTCTGGCATTTCAACTTGCTCTGCGAGCAGACTGAGTGTGCTCTTAGTGTATCAGAACAAAAACCCTCCAGCAGTGTCACTGGAAGCAGCCTTCAGCCTGAAGAAGTGAATGCCAAGGTTGTAAGGGCAAAAGCTACAGCATATGCTAAATAGCAAAATTTATAAACATGAACCTGAAAATGAATCAACTGCTATTTGCTCATACAAAGGAGTATTACATATCAGTTCAAATGAATAGTGTAGGTCTACATTAGTCAAGATGGATACATTTAAATACATGATATTGAGGAAAAGTGGAATTTTTATCATGGCAATTACAATATGCAACATTTACATGAAGCTTAAAAGAATGCAAAACTGTAGCAAATTCAGAAATATCAGGTGCATTTAGAGAACAAGGGAAGGAAAATTACACAGAGGACCACAGCTTTATCTCTAGTCTCTTGTGTTTTTTTTTTTAAAAAAGGGAAAATGTTATGTAATGAAAAATCTGGGTGTGGTTGCATGTGTATTCATGTTAATATTTTTATATATTTCTTTGTGTATTTGAAATTTCATAATAAAATAGCTTTAAAGAAATGAGTCAATCTATAAATCTGGGTTGGTCTTGTCAAAGGAGCAAACCTCTAGAAAAAGGGAATGAATTAGTACTGCAAAAAAATAAAATAAAACCTTGAGAGTGGTGTGGAAGTTTTCAATATTTATTGTTTTTAGAAATGTCATTGACTTTGGTAGAGAAGAATTGTGTGGATATGAAATATGTAAATAACTTTTATAGTAAAATAGCTGGGAAGATTAAGAAAAAGATTAAGAAAAAAAGCTAGCAAAGTACTATTACTAAAAGACAGTGACATTTTGAAATGTTCAAACTCTTGGTGTTAGCTGTTGAATATTTATGGAAATGGCTGCCTTGTCTTTTGTCCAAACAAAACAGAATTTCCTTTTTCTCCTGTTATCATCTCTATCATGATAAAAATCTCAGTTTTTGATAAAATTTCACCCATATTTTAATGACTTGGAAGTATCAACAACTGAAACTTTTAAAAATATTGAGTGTTTGTGCTTTGTACATAATTATTTATGGCAAAGAATTAAAAATATCTCTAACAAATATCAAGTGCTTACAGTATGCTAGCAATGTGCTAAGTGCCTTAAATATATAATCTCATATAATCCTTATTCAACCTTGTTATGTAGGCATATTACTCTTCCTGCCTGGAAACAGCTCAATGTGACTTGCCCAAGAATATAAAGTTAGGACTTGTGGTGACTAGGCATTTGAAATGAGTCCTGTTAGTTCATTTCGAGTCTTTACCCTTAGTCACTTGTAGTATACTGCTCCCCAAAAGAAAAACATTTATAAGTCAAATTCAATCATACAAAGTGAGGAAACATCAAATTTTACTTCAACATTTTTCCGAAAAAAATTGGCGATTACTAGATTTTGGAAATCTTTTGGGTTGCCAGCGCTCCATTATAATGTTTTATTCTAATAAGATTTAAGTATTTGCCATAATTCACTTTCACAGAACCAGTTGCACACTTGGAAAGTTCACAAGTTAAATTATACTATGCAGAAGGGCTAAGACAATTTAGTATACTCTTGGTTGTCATGCATTTAAAAGAGGTTCATTTTTTTATAATTCTCCCTCTGACTATACAGACTGGAAGACATAGGATTCCTCCAGTAAGGATGGCACTGCCTCTGGCATTCACAGAACACTTCAGCACCTAGCCAGTGTCTGACCATGTCCTATTCCTTGCCAACCTCAAAAAGTGCTAACAGTATCGGTGAGAATCCTGACTGTCACTATTATGTTAGTAACAGGTGAATGGGTGTCGGGCTGACTCAACACAATTCCACAGGTTTCGGACAGGCTCGTCCTGAGCTTTGACTGCTGTCCTTACCTCTCACCTGAGATATGACCCTGCAAGCTGCCTGGTCAAGCATCTACTAAGAACAAATTGTGCACTGTTTAATAAACTGTTTTATGATATTAACAACCCTAAAATCTTTGTGGCTTACAATAATATTTATTCCTAAGGAGTTCAGGTCAGCTGCAGGTGTATTGGTTACATAGGTAACCAGGTTTGGGCTTACCTAGGCTAAGCTGGTTCCATTGGGCCAGCTTCGTATGTCTACTCTTCTTGGGATCTAGTCTAAAGAAGCAGCCACTGCCTAGGGCCTGGTGTCCTCGTGATGGAGAGCAGATGGTCAAGGGCGGACAGAGACAAATCACACAAGATCATTTAAAGCTTCTGCTCAGACATGGTTTACCTCCTATCCACACATATTCCAGTGACCAAAGCATGTCACGTGACCATGGCCAAAGTTAATGGGACAGGGGCAAATGGTCCACCTATAGGAAAGATACTGAGAAAACTGTGGCAAAGGGCAAGCATGTAAAATCCTTCCTAGCGGGAGAAAGGTAATAATTGGGAACAATAGTTCAACTTTCTTCAGATGGAGAAAATATCAAAGAAGAAGGAAGAGAAAAAACATATATATATATATATATATATATATTTATATACACACACATACACTCATATAAATTTATAAGTATTGTAGTAGTCAATTTTTCAGCTGGTAAAAAAAATCAATTTTCTAAAATTATAGCCATCAAAAGTATAATAATATTTGGGGAGAAATCTCAATGCCCCTCCCTCTTATGTTCTCACATGGAGGGACTTCCAGCCTCCCTCAAACACCTCATTCACTCCTCCCAGGAGAAAGAATGATAGGTGCATTTAGAAGTGTCTGGGGGGGCTTCCCTGGTGGCGCAGTGGTTGGGAGTCTGCCTGCCAGTGCAGGGGACACAGGTTCGAGCCCTGGTCTGGGAGGATCCCACATGCCGCGGAGCGACTGGGCCCGTGGGCCACAACTACTGAGCCTGCGCGTCTGGAGCCTGTGCTCCACAACAAGAGAGGCCGCGATAGTGAGAGGCCCGCACACCACGATGAAGAGTGGCCCCCGCTTGCCGCAACTGGAGAAAGCCCTCTCACAGAAGCAAAGACCCAACACAGCCAAAAATAAATAAATAAATAAATTTAAGAAATAAGGGAAAAAAAGAGAAGAAACCGTATAAATTGAGAAGGCATAGATTTAGTATTAAAAAATCACAAAACTGGTTTAAAAATAGAAGGGAAAAATTTAGATTTAAAAAAAAAAAAAAAAAAAAGAAGTGTCTGGGAATCACACTCAGGTACTCTGGGCTCTCTCTTTTGAAGCACCCTCCTAGTGGGAGAGTATATTCTGGTCTATCCCCATCCATGATGCAAGACACCTGTCCCTGTCCAGCTGTGCCAGTGACTAGATGGGCAGATTTTATTTAGAGGGGGATTATTAGTAAGCCCACTGTAGCCCTAGTCATGACTTCAATCCAGCTGCTATGAGTAATTTGAGGTCCATCTGTCAGCCTTCTATGTCCATTTCTCACTTGTTCCATTCTTAGGCAGGGTAGAAGAGTGTTATTGACTTCCCCTCAAAACTCTAGTAATAATAATTAGTTAATATTTGTTAAATACCTACAGCTTAAATACATGACCTCATGTAATTATCACAATAAGACTGAAAATTAAGTCCATTTTATAGCTGAAGAAACTAAGCCTCAGATGAGCTATGTGATCCTCTCAAGGTCACACAGCTAATACATTGATAGACCTGAGTTTCAATATCAGGTTTATTGGAAGCCAAAACATAGAAGCTCTACCCTAGCCCAGACTGCCTCTGTGTGTGGTGATGGTGGGGGAGAAGAGCACGGAAGGCACGATAAGGCAGAGTGTCTGAGGTGTTAGGTGTTTTTCTTTTCTTGGCTTTCTTATCTCTCTGCAAATCATATTGTTAATAATTCAGACATGTTTTACTGTAGAGCTTTTTCATCTTTATATAAATTTTGGTAATGTATTAGTATAGCTCTGATCTTGTTAGAAGACAATGGTAAATAGGGTTTAATTCAAAGAAATTTTCATTAGTGTAATTTTACTAATATATCCCTATTCTGATATAAGGATATACTAATGCAGAGAGGAATAATGACCTCTTTGAAGACTTTCGTTCAAAGAGAGCCTCCTGGGTCTTGTAAAGTTTTCTACAGTGCTTAAACCCTTCAGCTACTGGCTATTTTCAAATCGTGATAATTGGATCTGTGACTTCTATCTATATAACTGTAGAGGTCTGGATTTAGCCAGAGTTAAGGTAAGCAAATTTTTATCAGTGACTGATGGTGGGATTTTGGTTCTTTACCTGATATTTACCAGGTAAATATCAATATTTTGATATTTACCTGATCCTTTAGAAAGATATTTATGTATCTTTTTAGGCTTCCTGGTTTTAATTGAAGATAATATGATATCCTGTCTCTTTTCCTTTCAGCCCTGAGATTAATAAAATATATTCCTGGAAACTTCCCATTCACATAATTGCTATTATCTCAAAATCTTGATGGAGGGAAACCCCACAAACTTCAATTCCTTCTGCCCTTTTCTCCGTGTTACTTGTCAAACCGTTATTGGAAATGAGCTTCTGACCTTTTTTTCTCCCACACTATTTCTAATGAAGATGCTGCCACACGGCCGTATCCTAGTAACTAGGTTTTACAGTGAGAAAAGCGATTAAGAAAGAGTCCAAGATAAGGCTGATTTCGACCATCAGCAAAGGTAATTTGATAGTCTTGTTCTCTTTTTCAATTTCCTTAATTTAGATGAATAACTGATCTAAGTTTAATGTCCTTTCTGATAAAAATACTGTCCTATAGGCCCACATTAGCATATTTACTTTTGATTACCTTGCAGAACTCTATTTGCTCTCTTTTCTGAATAGCTTAATAATTCATGTAAGGCTCCAGAGGAACAAAATCACTGCGTATGGCTGAAAAATCCAAACTCCTCTGTTGGGTTAAATGGTAGGCTTCAAAGAATTTTTTAAATAAATAATCAAGACAGATACTCCAGGGCTTCCCTGGTGGCGCAGTGGTTGAGAATCTGCCTGCCAATGCAGGGGACACGGGTTCGAGCCCTGGTCTGGGAAGATCCCACATGCCGCGGAGCAACTAAGCCCGTGCGCCACAACTGCTGAGCCTGCGCGTCTGGAGCCTGTGCTCCGCAACGGGAGAGGCCGCGACAGTAAGAGGCCCACGCACTGCGATGAAGAGTGGCCCCCACTTGCCGCAGCTAGAGAAAGCCCTCGCACAGAAACGAAGACCCAACACAGCCAAAAATAAATAAATAAATAAATTTTTAAAAAATAAATAAATAAATAAATAAAATAAAAAAATAAAAATAAACCTTGACATGCATTGGCCAGATGTTGGCCTATAAGAGACCTGATTTCCATGAAGGAATTCCTAAAAAAAAAAAAAAAAAAATTTTTGGTAAATTAACCAATGAATACATGTAAACCATGTGCTAAAGACATAGTTATATTATATACAAATATAAAGATATCGTATCTGATAAAATTAAAAAGCACCAGAAAAACGTTTTCCAATGACTCACTTAAATTTAAAAAAATCTTATAGTGCCTAGTAAGACACTATTTTAGGGCACAGGGTGATGACTGAAACAGACCACGTCTCTGAGCTCACATGGCTTGCATTCTATTTAGGGCTGACCGACAATTAAAATACAGAATATAGTATCAAGTAGTGATACATGTTATGAAAAAAATTAAGGCAAGATCAGTGTTGGTGGGGAATAATAGACTACATAAGGGAGCGAGTGTAAGCATCTCTGGGGAGGTGACATTTTAGCCTGGACCTGAATGACGAGAGGTGACAAGCCAGTTGTTAATTAGGAAGAAGAGCTGGCTGAGCACAAGGAACCAAAAGTGAAAAGACCCGGGATTGGGAATTTCAGGAACTAGGAATTCTTGTGCCAAAACCTGAAATTCTACCTCCAGAAAGATGTATCCTTTGGGGACCTACAGCCTTTTCTTCACCATTTTTCTATTAAAAACCAAACACTGCTAGAAGCGGTGACATTTCAAGTAAAGATTAATTAACCATCTGCAGCGAATGAAACAAGAGTAGAAGGGGGAAGAGAATGCAGAGCAGATCCCTGAAAGGAAAGACCCGAGGGCACTAAGCCTTGCCTGTGTCACTCTGTACCTACCCTGATCCTGGACAGAGATGTGCCATGTTGAGATAACCTATGTACAGGTGAGAGGGAAACAAGGCGGCACTGCTGCCTCCTCTCCCAGTTGTGCACAGCCTGTCTCCTCCACCCACTTTGCATCCTCTAAACAACCAGGGTCGGTGACAGCGGGGACAGGTAAACGCTGAGAGGCCATCAGTCACTGTAAAGAAAATAGAAGAATCAATTTTGTTTGACTTTGAGCAAATGACCCTGCTATGGCAAGACAGAAAAATGTGGCCCTTAGGAGTCCAAGGGGCTGTTAGGTTCATAGCAGTGACTTTGCCACTGATACCTCTTAGCAGTGGCAGTAACTAACAGAATGGTCAATAATACAGGCTCAGGGGGCCAAGATCACTGATCCTGTAAAAAAGAAGAAAATCTGATGTTCTTTCAGACACTCGGAAAAATCAACAGAGCAGCAAGAGCCAAATAAAGAAGTCAACAGCTCTACCCAACAGCAGAGATGCAGGGACATCAGCCAGGAATATGTGTCACAGGAGGAAAGTAACTTACTGCGCACACAGGTGCAATGGTCAGATTAAGCTTTCTATTCATTCTGTTAATGGAAACACCCTCAACACCTAGTGTTCCACCAATACAAAGTATTATGCCCAAAGTGCATTCTGTCTACCTCATTTCATTTAATCCTGACAAGCTCTTACTCTATCATGCATAGTTTGTACATAGGGAAACTGAGGCTCAGAGCCACATTCACAAGTGGTGGAGCAAAGGTTCTTTTTTTTTTAAATCGACATATAGTTGATATACAATATTATATTAGTTTCAAGTGTACAACATAGTGATTTGACATTAACATACATTACGAATTGATTGCCACAATAAGTCTTTTATTTATTTGGGCCCTCTCTCTTTTTTTCTTGATAAGTCTGGCTAAGGGCTTATCAATTTTGCTTATCTTTTCAAAGAATCAGCTCTTAGTTTTATTGATCTTGTCTATTGATTTTTTTTTAGTCTCTATTTTATTTATCTCCACTCTGATCTTTGTTATTTCCTTCCTTCTACTAACCTTGGGCTTTGTTTGTTCTTTCTTTCTGGTTTCTTTAGGTTATTTGATACTTTTCTTGTTTCCTGAAGTAGGCCTGCATCACTATAAACTTTCCTCTTAGAACTGCTTCTGCCACGTCCCATGGATTTTGGAATGCTGTTTTTCCACTTTTATTTGGCTCAATGTATTTTTTTTTATCTCCCCCTTGATTTCTTCAGTGACCCATTGGTTGTTTAGTAGCATTTTGTTTAGCCTCCACATGTTTCTGTTTTTTCCAGTTTTCTTTTTTGTAACTGATTTCTAGTTTCATATCGTTATGGTCAGAAAAGATGCTTGATATCACTTTAACCTTCCTAAATTTATTGGGACTTGTTACGTGATACAACATGTGTTCTATTCTGGAGAATATTCCATGTGCAGTTGAAAAGAATATGTATTCTGCTATTTTGGGGTGGAATGTTCTACATATATCTTTTAAGTCCATTTGGTCTAGTGTGTTTAAAGCCAATGTTTACTTATTGATTTTCTGTCTGCATAATCTATCCATTGATGTAAGTGGGTATTAAGTTCCCCTACTATTATTGTATTACTGTTAATATCTCCCTCTATGTTTGTTAATATTTGCTTTATGTATTTAGGTGTTCCTATGTTGGGTGCATAGATATTTACAAGTGTTATTTCCTCTTGTTGGATTGATCCTTTTATCATTATGTAATGCCCTTCTTTGTTTCTTGCTACTGTCTTTGTTTTAAAGTCTATATTATCTGATATAAGTATTGCCACCCCAGCTCTCTTTTTGTTTCCATTTGCATGGAATGCCTTTTTACTTCCTTTCACTTTCAATCTGTATGTGTAGTTAGATCTGAAGTGAGACTCTTGTCTCATATATATGGGTCTTGTATTTTTATCCATTCAGCCATCCTATGCCTTTTAATTGGAGCATTCAGTCCATTTAAAGTAATTATTGATAGGTATATACTTTTTGCCATTTTGTTCATTGTTCTGGTTGTTTTTGTAGTTCTCTGTTCTTCTTCTCTTGTCCTCTTTCCTTTTGATTTGATGACTTTCTTTAGTGTTACGTTTGTATTCCTTTCTCTTTATTTTTTCTGTATCTGTTATAGGTTTTTGGTTTATTGTTACCATGAGGTTTATATATAACATCGTATGTAGATAGCAGTCTATTTTAAGTTGATGGTTGCTTAAGTTTGAGCCCATTCTAAAAGCACTACATTTTTATCCCACCCCTATGTTTTATGTTTTTGATGTCATATTTTACACCTTTTTATTTTGTGCAGTACTTAACTTATTATTTTATATATAGATGATTTTACTACTTTTGTCTTGTAACCGTCCTATTAGCCTTATAGGTGGTTGGTCCAGTACATTTAATACATGTTTGCTTTTACCTGTGAGATTTTTTTCCTTCATAATTTTCTTATTTCCAGTTACGGCCTTTTCTTTTCCATTTAAATAAGTCTCTTTAACTTTTCTTGTAAGGCCAGTTAGTGGTGATAAACTCTTTTGGTTCTCTTCTTTCAGGTCTTCGATGTGAACAAACAGGGTGGTGAACTCTCCACTTTCCTTCTCACTTTGCCCCTCTTCTACACAGTTCATCCCCGGCCCTTTTCTTTTCCGCTCCTCTGTTTCATAACCACCCTAGCAGGGTGTTTTTATGAGCTTGGGCTAGAATCAGGATGCCTTGGTATGTATAGATATTGTCACTCTCCCAGAATCATGCATGTGGTGATTAACATTTTGGATATGTTTTGTTAACTTATTTGAAGAAACTATAAATTACCATTAGTCTCCTGTAGACATTAGCTGGAGAGTAAATTCAATCTCAATGAATTAGTCAGAGAAACACACTTTAACTATAACTTTGCCTGTGAAGAACAAATTCACTTTACAGGGAAGAACGTATTTCTAATGGTCAAGGATTCTGTGGAATTCAAATCAATGTTACTTTATGAGTTTTTTTAAAAATTTTTCTATATTTTAGGAAACACATGGAGTTTTAGCCTTCAGAAGTGTAAAATACTTAAGGACTTGAACTTTTTAAATGTTTATTATTTTTTATAAGTTGTTTTCCAAAGAAAAGCATAATTTCAGAAGTGCTTTGTATATAAGCTGGTTTCCTAACAATTTCCAACCTTTTTCCTACTATGGATAAAGGAAAGAACAATAAATCTGCATTTGTACAGTGAAAAAAAAAAAAAAGTGGTATCTATACATACCACTTATTAGCTATGTGACATTGGACAAATTACTTAATCTCACTGTGTTTCTGCTTCCTCCTCTATAAAATGAGAATATTAGTACCTCATAGTACTTAAAGCAGTATTTAAAGCCAGTCCCATAGTGAGAGCTCAGTAAAAATTGCTATTATAGTTATATTTCTTTGCCCTCTCATGCCTAATAAGCACTTTGCCAAATCCTTCTTTTCTTGCTTCTCTCTTCTGCACCAGTCCCCCTAAAATCTCTCCATAACCTTGCCCTTAACAACAACCCACTCACTTCTTTTTTTTTTTAAAGATAGATTTTTCAAAATTTATTTATTTATTTTTGGCTGCGTTGGGTCTTTGTTATTTCCTGACTCCAGTAACCATTTGAGTTTGAAATCCCTGTGCATACTCATCATCAAGGATCTCTATAAAGCTAGGAATCACCACCCTTGTTAGTATTTTGTTGAGCTTTCACAGTGTGGAAATCACCCTGCTGGACTCCATAGGGCTTGGGTACTAAGGTGAGAACTGTGACAAGCTGGAGTGCTCACACCCCATCTAAGGGCAGGGTTGCTACTCTGCACCAACTGATGCTTCCTGTGCAAGAATGCAAGCCTAAAGCCGCCAGATACTCCAGGGCTTTTTCAAGAAGCAGGAAATAGCCTGTAAATATTGACAATTAATTTAATTTTTAAAAATCTTCAGGCAGATAAAAAAAAAAAAAATCAGAAGTTGAGTTGTAGGCCCTCAACTTGCAACCTCTTACCGTAAAAGGTCCATGTGTTTGACTTGACACAGGATAAAGTTATTTATTGTCTCAGTACCTCTATTTCTCTAACCATAAAATGGAGATAATACCTTCCTAATGGGAGTGTTTGGCGGATTAAATGTATTACTTACTACGTGGTGAGCACTTGGACTATTTGGCACATAATAAGTATTGTTATTCAAAATTATATTTTAACATATTTTCCTAGATCCTTCTGAATGAAATATGTAGTATGTAAGTCATAAGTCCCATGTTTGATTGTATAATCTCAATAAAAAACCTCTCAAGCTGTGTTGGAAAAGAGCCATCCACTCACTTTCACAATGTGTGACTGTAGCAACTGAGTCAGAAAGGAGACAATTTGTTGTTCAGGTTCACAAAGAGTCATTGGAAGGAGCAGGAAGAGTCTGGTTGTCTCAGGGTACACTTAACTGGGATGACCTCTGCTATGACTCATCAGTTTTCCTCGTGGTTCTCCAGGTCAAAAAGACAAGGCTTGTAAAGACAATGAACAACCTCAGCCTGTTAAGTAGTCTTTAGTTGTGGTATTCAGTTTGTTATCTTTCAAGCTAATTTGCAGAGTTTCACTATAGACATCGCACTCAGTACCACTTAAGGACACATTTTTAAATTGGATCTAGCTAAAGTAAAAATCCTTGAAAAAATAGGAATCCACACTTGAGGGTCCATTCTAAAGCATGGGTATTCAAACATAATAGCCCTTTATTTCTCAAAGTGTGGTCCTGGGGTGGCAGCATCAGCATTTTCTGGGAACTTGTTAGAAACACAGAATCTTGGGTCTCACCAAGACCTACTGAGGTAGAATGTTCACTCCCAGGGGATCCATGTGCACAATAAAACTTGAGAAACACAATTAAGTAAGCTATCCCTATAATGTCCTAGAATTTGTGTGTGATCAGGGAAAGGGATAGGAAGGAAGATAGAAGAATTTCACCTTCAAAATTACAGGGAGGGTTTTTGCTGTTTGATAACCCATTCGAGGAACAAAAAAATGTCAAAAGCCAGCCCTCACCATCTGTTCAATTATAGACATCTAACGATTCCAAGCATTCCAAAGAAACCTAAAGGTTTATCGTAGACTCAGGCCCAATTTGCTGGGAGTTGCTTTAAGCTGAGACTCTGGCTGGGATATTGACATCCTTCAGCCTGGCTGCTGGGACTTGCTGTTTATCCCTCCAAGGAGAGGAAGTGAGTACAATGCTTTGTTGGTGTGGCAACAAAATCAGAGCAAGGTGGTAAGCTCAATTTGCCCAGAAATGTCACTGACAGCCTTGCTCATTCTTAAGGGATGACAGAAACAGGTAGGTAAGTCATACTTTTTCAAAAATGAAGAAAGGAAGGAATGAGGGGAAAGAGGATGAGAAGGAGGGGGAAGGAATGAAGTAAGAAAGGAAATAAAAATCATTGTCAGGATATTTACATGCCTCTCCCATTTCCGTCATTCTCTTTTTTTCTAGCTGTTAAGAAGTCAGTGCTTCTATAATCCATCCTGGACTAATCATAAAGCAAGAGAGGCATTCTGCCAAATAACCTCTTGGAAGTAGGTGAGGAGAGACACAGGGCTTTATTTATGAGCTGGAGACCCACCTCATATGTAGGAGAATTCAGCAACGCTTATTCCTCCTCCTGTGTAAATCCTAGGCAGGCAGACACGATTCATTTATGAGGCTGTTCACTTCCAGCCTTATATGTTCAGGCAAGGAAGGGGTGGGTGTTGGGCCGCAGTCTGGTTTCCATTCCCTGACGATTCCCTCACTGTCCTGTCAGCACGGCTGCATATCAGTGAATACTCTCAACAGACTGTACAGCATGTGACTAGCCATCAACACAGCCCAGTGGCTCTTACTGTAAGGAAAATGCTAAAATCCGCTCTTTAGAAGAAATAGGTTATAAAATCAGCTCACGATGTTTTAAAATTTTCTTACATTTTCCTCTACATCCTCTGTTTTTGTAGATAATACAGATATTCCTGAAAAATAGCATGTGTGTGCACACACACTCCTTGTTTGAAGAAATCTCTCAGAGAAGAGTTTGTAAAAATATAACTTTACTAGTAACTCAACCAGCAATGGTGTATACAGGCTACAGCTCATTGGTTTAATTCTTCAAGTTCTTCAGGTTTCATGGCACTCAACAAATATTTTCAAATATCTTCTATGAGTCTAGCACCCTGCTAGTTAACCCAAACCCTCATAATCCTTCTGAGAAGAAAGAGTTAATTAGCTATGTTAATTGTATGTTATTATTTGATCAGTATAGGAGTCACTCTGTATAAAACTAGTTCAGTATGGAGCACATACAAATACTAAAAACTAAAAACACATTCTAGTTGAGAGTCATTTTTCTTTTAATAATTGAGCCTTCCAGAACATTTCCACAGAAGGCATTGTCTCTGTACCATAAGTCATTTAAATTGAAGGAAAGATTTTTCAGCTCAACAGGGCCCTGGCATTCAAGAAAGTCAAGATTCTGGGAGTTAGAGAGCAGAATGTCAAAGTCTCCAGAGAACCTTGTTGTACATGAACCATCATTTCATCCATCATTTTTTAAAGCAACTCTTTTAGATGATTTCCTATCTGAGCATGAGGAGGGGGGCCTTGTTCACAGACCCCTGAGAAGGAAGCATGAGGAGCAAGTGTGACTCTCTCAGTTCTCCCCCTGCCAATTATTCCCTCTCAGTCCCCTTGGCTTCTGCTTAGCAGAGTTCACAATTTGAAACTATTTTACTTATGTGTCAGTTTGTTTATAATTTATTAGCGATTATCATTCTCCATCCCCAAAACTCTAGGAAGTTAGGGATCCCATATCTCTAGTTTCCTGTTTTATTTCCAGTGCTGAGCACAGTTCCCAGCCCATAATAGCAGTTAATAAACATTTTTGAATTAAAAAATGAATGAATGTTTTGCCAAAGCAAATCAATGCTGAGGCGGTGAGGCTGTACCCCCAACCTCACATTGTCTTTGTCTCTCTCCTCCTGCTGGCCAAGACCCACACCTGGTGTTGGGGTCTCTGAAAAATGAGACAGACACCACCTCCACTCCCTAATAAGATGCTTGCTTGTAATCCAGTAATATCATTGCAGTGAAAGCTGAGAAGCCAGAAAGTTTGGGACAGGAGTGATTCCTCAAAAGGATAACATTACCAAATGCAATTCTTAAACATTTCTAGCGAGTGGCAATTCTTTGATGGTTTGGGAAGAGCCTGGAAAGAGCAGCTCTTGGGTACTATTCTAAAACTCACAGCATTCGTTTCCGAATAGAACCTGTGTCATCCACCCTGCAGATGTTGGGATGTCAAGGTCAGACTTCCAAGGTAAACCCTAAAGCACTGCACTGAAGCAAGGAGCCCTCAGCCTTGTCTACTCATGGCTCTAGAAGCCAGTCCAGCACCCAGGATGTAAGGCATCCTGGGAAACTTGACTATTGATGAACAAATTAGGAAGAACTTTCCTAATTCTTGAATATGTAAATAATTCTTAAATGCCTAGAAATGAAAATAATATAGGGAAAAGCTACAATTTAATATATTCAGTAAAAAGTTTTTAATACAAAGTATTTGTGGCAAGAAAAACATTGAGTCAAAAAGTGGGGGAGCACCTCTAAAAAATTAAATTCAGGATTTTTTAAAATCCTGTAAGAATTAATGATGTATAAGGACTTACCGAAAATTATGTGCATGTATATGTTATCACACATTCCTTTGAAGCCTTGATTCCTCTTTATGTAAAATAGTGAGAGTGATTTCTCACACTGGACCAGACTAGCTTGTGGTTTCTTATCTAGGTTCTAAATGGAAACGAATCGTTCAGGAGTCCATTTTTTTTCCTGCTCTACCCTGGCCCTGGCTCTCTGGTTCTCTCTGTGTCAAGTTAGTCCTGTAGCCAAAGGGAAAGTCATCATGTTCTACAGAGCAAAGGGGTAAGTATCACAGATAGAATTGGTGGATGTATTAATTTATTGGATGTAAAAGTACATAAAAGCCTTTTGATGATACGTTTAAGTGGAATCTTACCAGTGAGCTAAAAGGAAAACTACGCTGGATGAACAAAACAATCACTAAGAAAGAAAAGAACAATGGTGAATGGTAGTCCTGACTCTCATTCCCAGGTAGAAAAGTGGACTTAACATTCCAGAAAAATACCTGTTTGACTAAGCCACTGAATTGGAGAGTAACCAACAGAACCTACTTTTGGGCTGCGGTCACCCCACCCATTGTGGAGATGTTCCTCCTCTCTGTGACTTAGAGGGCAGATAAGTGCCCTGACAAGAAGTTAAAATCTCTTAAACATAGTCACATCCTCCAATAGATGATTCTGTGCTACAACAGTGCAGTTTGAAACATCCAATATTCTCGATTTCTTGGAAAACAATGAACATCTTTACTAATTTCTCCGTGCTTTGTTTCCTTAGCTGTAAATGGAAGAATAGTAGTAGTGACGACCTCATAGAGTTGTTGCAAAAGTGAAATGTAAAGCTTTTAGAAGAGGTGTTGACATGTAGAAAGCATGATATGTGTTTGAGGTCAAGGTGTTGATGACGATGACAACTATGATGACGTTTTCTTTTTTTATAGGAAGGTACTGTCCTAGCAACCTTCAGTGACATAGAGAGATAACGTGTTGCTTTTCAATGCTAGGTCATTGTGTAGATTTGTACTATTGACCTCAATTCTTCACCTCCTCTCTGTATTCATGTTTTACTTACTTATTTTGGCCAATGGAATGGAGTGTTGGAAGTGACATCGTGCCAGTTCCACATCCAGGCCTTAAGAAGCCTTGCACATTTTGCTTGCCCTCTTGCACCTCTAACACTGCCATGACACAGACATGCATTGGGAGTCTGCCGGGCCAAGGAGGTTAAGAGATATATCAAGCAGACCAGAAGATCTGGAGCATAAGCAGAGTGCCTCCTGTGTTTACTGTTATGTGCCATTGAGATTCTGTACTTGTTTGTTACGCAGCAAGTTAATTCAGCCATATTCCATACATTAGTGAAATTAATAGAAATAAGCAATGAAAAGAATATATAATAAAGCCAGGGCTATAAAAGCAAACTTTGCTTTAGCTGAAGTGTGTGTGTGTGTGTGTGTGTGTGTGTGTGTGTGTGTGTGTGTGTGTATGTCAAAACTTATGGAATTTTATAAGTAAATAGTGGTCAAATATGGCAATTCCATATGGTTCAACCTAAATATTCTAAGGTTTGTGCATTGTGACCACTATTTAAAATACATTCATACATAACATATACACACTACTATACATAAAATAAATAATCAACAAGGATCTACTGCATACCACAGGGAACTCTACTCAATATTCTGTAATAACCTAAATGGGAAAAGAATCTGAAAAAGATTCTTTAGATGTATGTATACGTATAACTGAATCACTTTGCTGTACACCTCAAACTAACACAATGTTGTAAATCAACCACACTTCAATAAAACATAAAAAATTAAAAATAAATAAAACTATGTAAACACGGAAAAAAATTTTTTAATACATTCGTTTATTAGTTGGAAGGAGAGTTCCTTAAATTTAATTAAGGAGGGGGTTTTAAAACTGCCTATCACATAACTGACATTCAATAAATATTTACTGAAAAAGTTATTGAATAAAGACAAAAAACTCAAACTACACTTTGTATTTGCATCCTATTGGAAGGAATTTTCTAAGGGCTTTATAAAATGGGCAGATATTTTATGGATCCTGAGCAAGCTTTGCTCAAGAGCAGGGAAGCTCCTAAAACCCAAGAGTTCTGTTTCCAGTGGCTACTAGATAAATTCCTCCTGGTTACAACAAATTCAAGTATAAATGTATTGAATACTGAGAGGTAAGTGCTTTCTCCTTTTCAGGGAGTAGGTCTAATAATACAAATCAGTATTCTATATTATCAAAATGTGGAAGGAATCTAAACATCAATTTTCTTTCATCAGATGTATTTGTGCGTGGATATTCTCAAAATAAAAACTCTTGTTGTAATACTGGAGAACAATTTAATAAATAGAATTTCAGATTTCTGTTACTGTCTATATGTGGGATTAGTGCTATTGTCCCCTTATCTGGATCCAGTCTATGCCTAATAAATGTACTAAAGAAAAGCATCTTGTTCCACTTCCCCAAACCATTTTTGCCATGCTTACATCATGATGTTTCCTCATTCAAGAACATGTCTGAGTGTTTACCAAATTTTAGCATCCCATCATGTTGCTGAGTTTAAGCATCTCATCATGTTGTTTAGCTTAAATGGATAATCTCGGGCTGAAATAAGTTGCTCTCAAATGTAAGATGTCTCTTCCATTTTTAGCTGCCATGAAGAGTTTTACTATTGTGAAATGAGCAACTGTTGTCATGCTGCTTTCTCTCAATGAGTATAAAGTGATCCATTTTTAGTAACCATGGTTACCACCAAAAATTCCATCAGTCTGAATTAGATGCACATCTTCTTTGTTAAGGAAAAGGACTGAAGAGCATTCACTTTCATGCCTGCATTTCATTTTTAATCCAACAACGCCTATTCTAAAAACAGGCATTGATGTACTTTTCATCTCATAATCTGCCACTTGCTTTCTCTCCTACTCTGGCCAGTCAGGATTAACAACTGGGAACACACACACGCATTTTCATATCCCTATTGATGAGAGAGACTAAAACTCAGACCAGTTTTCTCCAAGCTCCTAGATAGCTGAGTAATCTTCAGCTATTTCCTGGGAGGTAAGTGGAAAAGAGTGGCAGATTAGAATGTAGCTCTGAGATAAATAAGGGGCTGCTCTCCCCAAATCAAGACATTTAGCTTTCCTCCCATTTGCACTCTTTCCCTCACCACAGAAGTCAGGGGTCCTTTACCAAATTGGCTACAGTGCAGCAATGGCAGGGTGAGCTCTGGAAATGTGTTGTCGTGGAGCCCACATAGCAAGTGTGGCGGTCCATGCTGCAGGCAACAATGACCAGGAAGCAAAACATACCAGATGAGCAAAGAAGTAGAAAAGCTACATGTTTATTCCAAATAAGCAATTAAGCTACATTTTTAAATTTCCTGCTATACCAATTTCTAAATCTAGACACTAAAGCTAATATCTTTATCCACCTGATTCAAGTTGTACATTCCTGATTATGATTTAAGTATGCTTTAAATATCTATAATCCTTTACTAATTTTAATCACTTTTAGAAACCTGATCTTATTTGATCCTTGCAACAACCCTCAGTAGCAGTTTCTGCAGAAGGTTGGTACGTTTTATAAATGAAGAAGCTGAGGAGCAAACACCAAATATTTTCCAAGATTAACTTCCTAACTCTCAGTGTTTTTCTAACTCTGCCAGCATTTCTCAAAATTGATCATGTGAGATCCTCCATGAAAAGGGTGTTACACAACATGTATTCACATTCTAAAGTCTTGAGCAAGTCTGAAATAAAGAATGCTCCTTAAATGTTTTAACTCAAAAGTTCCTTAACCTATTGAGCATAAAACCCATTTGTTGCTCAAAATTTATGAGCATCCTTTGGAATTGCCTCTTAAGTCATATTTGGGATTTTATGAGCTCCTCAAAGCAAGGACTATATTTTATTCAAGTGTGTGTTTGGGTGATGTTATGGGTAGAATTGTTGCCCCCCTCCATTCATATGTTGAAGTCCTAACCCCCAACACCTCAGAATGTGACCTTATTTTGAAGTAGGGTCATTGCAAATGTAATTAGTTAAGATGAGGTCATACTGGAGTAGAATGGGCTCCTAATCCAATATGACTGGTGTCCTTATAAAAGGGAAATTTGACATAGACCCACACACAAGGAGAACACCACATGAAGATGAAGGTAGAGATGGGGGTTGTGCAGCAGAAGTCAAGGAACACCAAAGACTGCCAGAAAACCACCAGAATCAAGGAAAGAGGCATGGAACAGATTCTCCTTCACAGCCCTAAGAAGGAACCAACACTGCCGACGTCTTGATCTAGGACCTCCAGAACTGTGAGACAATAACTTTCTGTTGTTCTAAGCCATCTGATCTGTGTTCCTTTGTTACAGCAGCCCTAGTAAACTAACAGAGGTGACAAGAACAGGGTATAGTCATTCATTTCCCACATTCAACAAATATTTAATAACTGCCTCTACTTAGGGAGGGTAACAGTCCCTGCCCTCACAGAGGTGACATTCTAGTGAGGAGACAGAAAATAAATAAATGTGAAATATAATTTATCTTCACTTGCAAGAGGAAATTGAGGCTCAGAGATTTCTATTTTGTCCAAAATATAGAGTCTTATTCATGAGCACAACAGGGAATCCCAGAAGACACATTCTCGCTAGGGTGCCACACTCTATGTCCGGCCAGTGCTCAAAGGACCATTTCCAAATGGTATGTAGCTAAGTAACATGAAATTCTCTTTCCTGGCTCTCATTTGCCAAAAAGTACGAGATCTTGGCAGAGTGGAAGTACTGGATTTGAAGTCGGGGAACCTGGGCTGAGTTTCTAATTTACTTTCTGTGCAATCCATTACATTATTTTATACATTTGAGTCTAAATTTTCTCATTTGCAAAATAGTACCTACTCCATACGATTATTGTGAAGAGTATATGGTGATAAAGAAAACAATCAGAGTGATGTAAGTCAGAAAGAGAAAAACAAATACCGTATGCTAACACATATACATGGAATCTTAAAAAAAAAAAAATGGTTCTGAAGAACGTAGGAGCAGGACAGGAATAAAGATGCAGACATAGAGAATGGACTTGAGGACACGGGGAGGGGGAAGGGTAACCTGGGACGAAGTGAGAGAGTAGCATTGACATACATACACTACCAAATGTAAAATAGATAGCTAGTGGGAAGCAGCTGCATAGCACAGGAGATCAGCTCGGTGCTTTGTGTCCACTTAGACGGGTGGGATAGGGAGGATGGGAGGCAGACGTAAGGGGGAGGAGATATGGAGATATATGTATATGTATAGCTGATTCACTTTGTTATAAAGCAGAAACTAACATACCATTGTAAAGCAGTTATACTCCAATAAAGATGTTAAAAAAAAAAAAAAGAAAATAATCAGAATTTAATTCCTCTGAATCTTTTGTTGGCTCAACCTCATAGATTCTGGACATCTTTCACATAAATTTGTAGTTTTTTTTGTTTTGTTTTTGTGTTTTGCTTCTTTGCTTGTTTGTTTGGTTTTGGGTTTGGTTTTGGGCTGCGGATGCCTGATTTATCTACTCAGAGGTTCTGGGCTTGTAACCACATTTGGATTTCAAGGCAGGAAGTTGTTATTCTTTATGTTCCATAAAATGTATATTAAAGTACCAACTATCTCTGTGCTCCCACTCCTTTCCCCACCACACACACATTAGACAAATAACTGGGCTAACAGTTATTCCCTTGAGAGTGACCCATGGTTGGGATGATGGAAGGTGAGGGTTGTTTGAGTAATAAGGATCCCCCCCACACACATATACACCCAATACCCTTTGCTTTTCCTAACTTCTGCTGTTTTCAAATATAGCATCAATCAACCCCCTAAGGAAATAGAAATAGAAGCCCAAAGCTAGCAGAAGGAAGGAAATATTAAAGACTAAAGCAGAGATAAATAAAATAAAAAATTTTTAAAATAGAAAATCAATGAAATCAAAAGTTGGTTCCTCAAAAGAATCAACAAAATGGACAAACTTTAACTACATGGACTAAGAAAAAAAGAGAGAAGACTCAAATTATTAAAATCAGAAAAGAAAGTGTAGACATTACTACAGATTCTACAGAAATAAAAAGGATTATAAGAGACCACTATGAAAAACTGTGAACCAACAAGTTGGATAACCTAGATGAAATGGACAAATTTCTAGAAACACAAAACCTACTAGAAACACAAGACTAAATCATGAGAAACAGAAAATCTAAATAGACCTATAGCTAGTAAGGAGATGGAATCAGTAATCAAAAATCTCCCAACAAAGAAAAGCCCTGGACCTGATGACTTCACTGGTGAATTCAACCAAACATCTAAAGAATAACTAATGCCTATTTTTCAAACATTTCCCAAAAATTAAAGAGGAGGGAAGACATCCTCATTCTCTGAGGCCAGCATTACCCTGATTCCAAAGCCAGATGAATACACTACAAGAAAATAAAACTACAGACCAACAACACTTATGAACATTGATGCAGAAATCTACAACAAAATACTAGCAAACAGAATTCAGCAGCATATAAAAAGGATTATACACCATAACCAAGTGAGATTTATTCCTGGAATGCAGAAATTGTTCAACATATGAAAAAAAAAAACAATGTAATATGCCACATCAACACAATGAAGGGGGAAAAAATATGATCATCTCAATTTGACAAAATTCAACACCCTTTCATGATAAAACACCAGTAAACTACTAGGACTAGATGGAAACTACCTCAAATAATAAAATGTATATATGAAAAACCAATAGCAAACATCATACTCAATGGTGAAAGACTGAAAGCTTTTCCTCTAAGATCAAGAACAAGGCAAGAATGCCTGTTTTCAACACTTCTATTCAACATCGTACTTGAACATCGTGATAGCCAGAGCAATTAGGCCAAAAAGAAAAAAAAAGAAATCCAAATTGAAAGGGGAGAAGTAAAATTACCTCTGTTTGCAGATGATATGATCTTATATGTATAAAGTCCTAAAGATTTCACACAGAAAAAGCTTTTAGCACTAATAAATGAATTCAGCAAGGTAGCAGTATACACAGTCAACATACAAAAATCAGTTGCATTTCTATACACAAACTATGAACAATTTGAAAAGAAAATTGCAAAAACAATTCCACTTACAACAGCACCAAAAAGAATAAATACTTAGGAATTAACAAAGCAGATGGAAAGACTTGTACGGTGAAAACTACAAAACATTGCTGAGAGAAACTGAAGAAGTCATAAATACATGGAAAGACACCCCATGTTAATGGATTGGAAGATTTAATATTGTTAAAATATCAATACTACCCAAAGCAACCTACAGATTCAATGTAATCTCTATCAAAATCCCAATGATGTTTTTTTGCAGAAACAGAAAAACCCATCCTAAAGTTCATATGGAATCTCAAGGGAACCTGAATAGCCAAAACAATCTTAAAAAAGAACAAAACTTGAGGATTCTCACTTTACAATTTCAAAACTTACTACAAGTCTACAGTAATCAAAACAATGTGATGTTGGCATAAAGACAGACATGTAGACCAATGAAATAGAGAGGCCAGAAATAAATCCTTGTATATATGTCAAATTATTTTGGACAGGGACATCAAGACCATTAATTGGGGAAATTGTTTTCAACAAATGATGCTGGGAAAACTGGATAGCCACATACAAAAGAATGAAGTTGGACTCACCTAATGCCATACACAAAAATTTACTAAAAATGAATCAAGGACTTAAATTAAAGCCTTAAAACAATAAAACTCTTAGGATAAAACACAGGAAAAGGATTCACGACATTGTATTTGGCAATGATTTCTTGGATATGATACCAAAGGCAAAAGTAGCAAAAGAAAAAATAGACCAACTGGACTTCATGAAAACTGAAAAGTTTTGTGCATCAAAAAACACTATCTAGGGCTTCCCTGGTGGCGCAGTGGTTGAGAATCTGCTTGCCAATGCAGGGGACACGGGTTCGAGCCCTGGTCTGGGAAGATTCCACATGCCGCGGAGCAACTGGGCCCGTGAGCCACAACTACTGAGCCTGCGCGTCTGGAGCCTGTGCTCCGCAACAAGAGAGGCCGTGACAGTGAGAGGCCCGCGCACCGCGATGAAGAGTGGCCCCCGCTCGCCACAACCAAAGAAAGCCCTCACACAGAAACGAAGACCCAACACAGCCAAAAATAAATAAATAAATAAAACACACACAAAAAACACTATCTACAGAGTAAAAAAGCATCTTACAGAATGGGAGAAAATATTTGCAGATCATATATTTGACTAAGAATTAATATCCAGAATGCATAAAGAATCACTAAAACTCAACAATAAAAAAAGAAACAACCTTATTCAAAAATGAGCAAAGGACTTGAATAGACATTTCTCCAAAGAAGATATATGAATGGCCAATAAGCACATAAAAAGATGCTCAACATCACTAATTATTAGGGAAATGCAAGTCAAAATTACGAGATACTGCATCACACCCATTAGAATGGCTACTATCAAAAAAACAGAAAACAACAGGTGTTAGCAAAGATGTGGAGAAATTGGAAACCTTCTGCACTATTGGTAGAAATGTATGTAAAATGGAACACCCTCTGTGGAAAACAGTATGGCAATTCCTCAAAAAAATTGAAAACAGAATTCCCATATAATCCAGCAATTTCACTTCCGGGGATATACCCAGAAGAATTAAAAGCAGAGTTTTGAAGAGATATTTGTAAACCTCTATTCATAGCAGTTATGCACAATAACTAAACCATGGAAGCAAGGCCAGAGTCCCTCAACAGATAAATAGATAAACAGATGTGGTATATACATACAATGCAATAGCATTCAGCCCTTACAAAAGAAGGAAGTTCTGACACATGCTACGACATGGATGAACCTTGAGGGCATTACGCTAAGTGAAATAAGCCAGTCACAAAAAGACAAATACTGTATGATTCCGCTTATAGGAGGTACTTTGATAGTCAAAATCATAAAGACAGAATATATAATGGTAGTTTCCAGGAGCTGGGGGTTAGCGGGGGAATGGGGAGTTATTGTTTAATGGTATAAAGTTTCAGTTTCACAAGACGAAAAGAGTTAATGGGGATGGATGGTGTTGATGGTTGTACAACAACGTGAATATATTTCAGACCACTGAACTGTACACTTTAAAATGGTTGGTGCTAAATTTTGTTTTGTATTTTACCACAATGAAAAATGTATAATTAATTGATTGATTTGTCTGATTTTTAGTATAATATATAAAAAATTTTTAAGTTTGATAATACTATTGGAGTGATAAGAGAACTCAGAATGACCATATTTGTACTTCATTTCATTAGCGTATGAGAGTTATTTGAGTACTTGAAGTGGAATTTTGTCAAAATTCTTTAAAAAGAATTTATTAGTGACATTTTTATTATACTACTATTATCACATGTATATTTTAAATGCTTAGGAGAATTTTAATCTATAAGTTGTAAAAGAAGTTTAAAACCTCCCTTAAAAGTAACTGTTGAAATTTCCTAGATTTATATGTAGAATAATAATATTTTAAATTAAATTGAAATATTTAAGAAAAAATTAGATTCATCATATTATTACTTTAATACATCAAAGGTTAATTTAAAACTCCAAAGTAACCCCTAAACAATCTTTATTGTGTATAAAAAGCTGTTTTCAAGGACACCAAAATAATCTGTATTTATCATTTGTCATGATTCCTCCACACACATGGACTTTTTAGATTAACCTATCCACTACCAATTCTGATTTATGGTAAATAGGTTTCATATATGATCCAATGATCATGAACCATTGAGTCATCCCAGAAGCCACAGTGTGGAGTTGCTTGATTCGTGTTTCATTAGCTGTATGGGTATAGGAAAGTAGGACATAGAAATTATGAGTGCCTCTCGAGTTAGATGACCTGGATTTTAAACCTGCTCCAGCACACACTATATATGAGACTTCTAGCAAGTTACTTCACTTCTCTGTACTGTTTCATCACTTGTAAAACCTGTACTCATCACTTGTAAAACCTGTACTTACTTCAAAAGGGAGTTGTGAGGTTTACAAAATGCAACAGACCTGATGTACTTAGCACAGCCCCTGATGCATAATTAGGTGTTCAATAAATGTTGGCTGTCGTTGCTGTTAATTATTATTATTATCATTAGCAAGAAAGGGTTAAGGATGTCAATTTCACTTAGATGGTCTCAAAGAGGTTTAAGCGGTTATTTGTCAAAATTTATCATGAAGCCCTCTATTTGGGAGACTTCTAAATATATCTTTCTGTATTTCAATTTCTATGACTTTCCAGTAGCCTCAGGGCTGATGATTTAGCCTGAGGAAAATACCTGCTTAAAAAAAAAAAAGAAAAGAAAAAAAGCATTTGACATTAATCTCTGGTTTCAGGTTTAAATCCTAAAGCCCTGCAGATTCTCTTGTTTCAACCACGTGGGAGATTAGCAGTTAACACACTAAAATCTTGCTGTTTTTTGACCTTTGTCTGAAGAGTAAAAACAGCTATAAAGACTGCTGGGACTGTAGGTGATCCTATCTCTTTAACTATATGGCTCTTGGATGTAAGGACTAATACGGGGAATGAGAAGTATTTCTAATAGTTCATTGTGAACAGCATAATAGCAATTACAGTAGTCCCCCCCCTTATCCACAAGGGATACATTCCAAGACCCCCAGTGGATCGTGCTGAATGCTATCTATACTATGATTTTTCCTATACATACATACCTATGATAAACTTTAATTTGTAAATCAGGCACAGTAAGAAATTAACAATAACTAATAATAAAATAGAACAAGTATAACAATATACTGTAATAAAAGTTATTTTATAACTTCTCTCTCTCTCAAGATATCTTATTATAAAAATTTAATGACTTTTCCATCTTAACTGAGCACTTATACACTGTGGCTGTAATTTTTGCCGTTTGAGGTGTGACAGTAAAACTAGCGTGAATTTCTTTTTCCTTTTTCACGATTTCATGGACCGAAGATTCGTTCTTAACATAGATCTTAGCATCTCAGCCTATGATTTTTTTTTTCTTTCCTTATTAAGTCGAGAACTATCACATTTTCACTTAAAGGAAGCACTTCACAATTTCTCTTTGGCATATACAAATTGCCAACATTACTACTCTTGTGCTTTGGGT
The DNA here is from genome assembly GCF_028023285.1 of Balaenoptera ricei. NCBI lineage: Eukaryota > Metazoa > Chordata > Mammalia > Artiodactyla > Balaenopteridae > Balaenoptera > Balaenoptera ricei. The sequence continues at coordinate 127,354,879 of NC_082640.1, read as the reverse complement.
CCATTATTAAGTAAAATAAGGGTTACTGGAACACAAGCACTGTGATACCACCACAGTCAATCTGATAACCGAGAGAGCTTCGAAGTGACTAACTGGCGGGATATGCTGGACAAAAGGATGATTCACGTCCTGCGCGGGTTGAAACCAGACGGTGAAAGAGTCCATCACACTACTCAGAATGGCGTGCAATTTAAAACCTATGAATTGTTTATTTCTGGTATTTTCCATTTACTATTTTCGGATTGTGGTTGATCAAGAGTAACTGAAACTGTGGAAAACAAAGCCAGGGATGAGAGGGGACTACTGTACTTTTATAGCACTTGCTATATGCCAGCACTGTTCTTCGTACATTAACTATGTACTATTCAGAGCTACTGATTTAGAGGCACTAAATTTATTCACTCATTAGAATTTCTCCCCTCAGCAAGTGTTTGAGGTCAAGCATTTCAAAGAATATAGAGGATAAATACAATTCCACAAAGCAAATCTGTGTACTAGGCTGATAAGAGAAACAGTGCATGAAGCAGTCAACCTGGTGATTATTAGGGATTGTTCGTAGCTAGTTAAGAGGCTGAAGCTGAAAAACAGACCCTGCTTTTATCACTCAATTGCATGATGCCTAAGTGGTCACCGTGACTCAGATCCAATCTGCCATAATGAAGATGAACTCAAATTTGCTCTTTCTGTTCTGAGGAGCCATTTCTCATTTATTCTTCCCTCTGCCCTCTGGAAAAAAGAGAGAGCTCAGGAGAATTTCTGTGTCAGGAAATGAAAAATGCTCTGAATTTTCCTAAGGATTGAAAGTTATTTCTTTAACCCATGGTTAACATATACATGGTCAATCTGGGCTTATGGAGAATGTGGGTGACCTCAAATGCTGCAGAAGGAAGTGGTAGACATCACAGGTTCAGTGCCCCCTGGTGGAGTATGATGAAAGGCACCCTCCTTTTCCTTCTGTCCCTAAAATGTCTCTAAGATCTTACAATACGCATGTTATAGTATATCCATTTTTTCCATTGCTTCATCTTGTCTTTCCTACTTTCTTTTTTCCTTTGGCCAAATTTTTTTTACCTTTCTATGTTTATATTATTTCATCTTTTTGTAATTTTGCAAACAAACTTCTTTCTGGACAACTAACCTATCATTAATAAACACGGCTGATGATCAGCCTATGGGGCACCAGCTCAGCTGCCTAGGGTGTTTATGGCGAGCATCAATTCTCACTGTCCAATTTGTCAGTGACTGGGTCACACCAGTAGTTAAATATTTTTCATATTTTACCTACATATAAGTATACACATGTATATATGCTTATACATAGAGTCAACCTGCGCTTTTAAAACTCTTTGTTCCTTAGGGTTCTCAAAGACTAAAGAATGCAAAGAATATTACCCCAAAATTGAAAATATGTATCCCAACTATATTCAAACAAATATATCATACAAAGTACCTATATTTTTAATGGCCTGTAACTAATATCTGTGATTTTTAGGTACTCAATAAAGCAATGAAGATCATTAAGAGTTCATTGTCATCTCCAAGAGCTCTATAGTCACTTGACGTCAGAATTGCTCAAAAGAGAAAGATTCTGCATCTCTGATATGACTGTACTTTATGTTTACCCTCAGGCCCAGTCCCATCCAGATCTGTAGCTGTGATTTGCCCATGTATTTTAAAAGAAATCTTCTCACTGATTATACCCATAGGGTTATAATACCATCCCAGTCAGGGTTGATTTGCAGAAAATGGAAATTACTTTCCAAAGAAAGAAGTTTAAAAAAAGAGCATTGGGTACTTACAAAATCAACGGTAGAGCTCTAGGTTGGGCTTTGTGGAATGACTCCTATCAAACCACTTCAGAACTGATCTGCCAAGACCACAATCAGGAAATAGGGCAATCAGGAAGCTGCCACTGGGATTTTGACTTCAAGAATGTACGTCTTAGTGATGCTCCAAGCCCTACCTCTCAACGCCTACAAAGCTAATAATTGGACACAACAATTCCGCTATAGGTAAACCCAGGGTCTCCACAACTCTGTTTTCCAGGAGAAAACAAGAGGAAGAAAAGTTGAAATGTGGCCTCTAATTTCATGCAAGTGCATTTGATTGGCAAAATCTAATCACATCTGAGCCCTTATCAAAGGAGTCCAGGAAATGAAAATTTTAGCATTCTAGTAATTTTACCAGGCAGAAAGGCATTTTAGAAGAGCATTTTTCAAATTCTACATTGTATATTACTTGTAAGTCATAAAATCAGTTTATTTAATGGGCCATGAAATAAATTGATTTTTAATGAAATGGAAGAGAATAGAATATATTCCTATGTAGTAACAGAGGATTGTTTTGCAAAGTCTTCCTACAAAGGAAGGAAGTTCTGACACATGCTACAACATGGATGAATCTTGAGGACATTATGCTAATTGAACCAGTCAGAAAAAGACAAATACTGTTTGATTCCACTTATATGAGGTACCTACCTAGAGTCGTTAAATTCATAGAGGCAGAAAGCAGAATGGTTGTTTCCAGGGTCTGGGTGAGGAAAGAATGGAGGGCTGTCTAATGGATACAGAGTTTCAGTTTTGCAAGATGAAAGAAGTTCTGCAGATTGGTTGTACAACAATGAGAATGTACTTAACACTACTGAACTGTATACCTACATTAAGATGGTGTTTTCCAACTTAAAAAAATCTTTTTAAATTCTTTAATATCCCAGGGGCTTCCCTGGTGGCGCAGTGGTTGAGAATCCGCCTGCTAATGCAGGGAACATGGGTTCGAGCCCTGGTCTGGGAGGATCCCACATGCCACGGAGCAACTGGGCCCGTGAGCCACAACTACTGAGCCTGCGCGTCTGGAGCCTGTGCTCCGCAACGAGAGGCCGCGACGGTGAGAGGCCCACACACCGCGATGAAGAATGGCCCCCGCTCGCCACAACTGGAGAAAGCCCTCGCATAGAAACGAAGACCCAACACAGCCAAAATAAATTAAAAAAAAAAAAAAAAAGTGCAATGGGAGCATTATGAGGCAAAAAAAAAAAAAAAAAGCTAATTAAATTCTTTAATATCCCAGAGCTGGTATATTCTCCAGTATTCCCTCTCTCAGTGAGAGGCACCTTTATCTACCCAGTGGCTCAAGCCAAGGAGGGGTCTAGGAAGTCATTCTTGATGCTCCCACTTGACACCCAATCCATCATCCCTGTAATTCTAGATAACTCCCAAATCTGCCAACTTCTCTCCACCCCCACTGCTTTTATCTTAGTTCTCTCACCTACACTATTTGTCTTCCACCAAAGTTTGCAACAATACAATCACCAAACTTCAGCCAGACAGAGATGTCTAAAATGGAGAATGGATCATTTTACTTCCTCAATAAAGTCCAAACTCCTTAAACAGACTTACAGGCAAGGACTACATAACCAGGTCACTGGTGATCTCCCCAGTCACAATTCTCACCACTCCATCCAGCCTCACTTTTCATTAAGTAGTACTAGTCATACTACAGACCCTGAGGCTGATCTGGGCTCCAGATGAGTCAAGCACTCATGGTTTTGAGAGATGTTCATACAGCTCAAGGCCATCACTCTTCTACCCTTTTGCACTACTCAGCTATAATCGTCATTAAATGCTTTTTGATTCGTGCAGCAACGTCTTTGGCCATGATTCACCAGGCCTACCAAGTACATTAATATCAAGAAAGAAGCTATAATGGGCTTTTAACAATATAATTCCCCAGAAAAACAGAACATATTTCAGTCTCTGAAATGTTCCTCTTTTTAAAATGTAGTCATGAAAAGATAATTTGATCCTTCAGACATTCCGATCACATTTTTCCATAATCTGCTCTCTCATGCTCTCTACTGGGCTTACTCTCTCTTCATATATTAGGAACAAAAAATTATAATAAAAATTTCATCCCTCATGTACAAGTCTACATTATTCTGGCTGAGAAGGCTTCTTTGGCAACTTTGTCTTATTTTCTTAGGTTTCGTATTTTTTCCTCTTTCATCATTGGTCCATTAATCTCCAAGTCCTCCCCTTAGTGCTGATGCCTCAAGCTTAATGAGCCTCACAGAGGACAGCAAGGGGACTGAGCTGCCTGGCCCTTCCTGTCCTCCTCTTGACCTGGTTGAGATGCTGTCCTCTGCTTTTTGAGAATAGAAATAAAGAGAAAAAATATATCAAATAAACTAGGGAATTAACATTGCTGGGCAAACAGAAGCTCCTAAACTCAATAATGAACAGTGAATTTACATATAATTTTTTTCAGACAGCACTCTTGTGGGAACTGACAGTTTATAGTCAAACCTTCTATGCTTTCCTCCCTAATTCCCCATTCTCAGGGACTTCATCCAATCTCAAAACTCAACTCTAAATTCCATCCTGCCAATTCACAACTCTATCATTGGGCCTGACATTTCACCCAGTGATCCAGTATTTCCAACCATAGTTAAGATCTTTCTATATGAGGTTCCTGCCATTTCCATAAACATAGAATTTCTAAACGGTATTCCTTCCACATCTAAAGCCCCTATTGTTTGTTTATAACATTATCATTCTCCCAGATACCGGGGTTCAAGTTATCCTACTGAGCACCTAATATGTGTCTCTATGATATGTGCTGGGCCCAGAAAAATGGGGTAAAATCATCACCCCCAACATGTCCCCAAGTCCAGCCAGGGATAGTGACAAATAAACCAGAGGGTAGGTGCCAAAGTCTGAAAAGTGTCACACTGTGATCGATCACAGGTTACTTTTCTTTCCTTCATCCTTGATATTCAATTTTTCACCAAGTGCCGCTATATTTTAACCCAATGTTTGTAAGATTCATCACTGACACCAGCCTTGTCTCCGCTTTGAAACCCTGAAGTTGTCTTTCCCATGTTTTCCTGCATTCAATCAGTCCAAGTACAATCCGAGTTTCTTTGGTTTTGTCTCACAGGTTCATTCCTCTTCTTTGCAAGGCTGCCAGGTTATCACGCCCTGCCTTGTGTACTCTAGCATCTTCCTTTCATTGCTTCCACTCCTTCCAATCCATCCAGAACATCAGACTGAATTTCCTACAGTGTTACATTCCCAAAGCCATTCCCCTACTCAGGAACCTGCTGTGGACTGGATCCTATCCACAACTGTGGGGGACCTTCAGGGGGTCCCCAATGAAGGCCCACTCTAGCTCGCCAAGCTCATCTCCCACTAATCTCTAACACTCTACTCAGGAGTGAGAACCAAGGCTCATTTCCAAATGTGTGCATTTAATAAGCACCCCTACCCTGCCAGCGATTGAGAATCTACTCAAATTCTGCCTGGCCTTAAAGGACAAGCTCAGGTTCCACCTCTTTTCCTGACCATTGTGACTCAACCTAAGTGTTCCTTCTCTGATGTCAACAGGAGTGAGCCAGGTTCCCCAGGTCACCCAAGGCCCAAGGAATCTGCTTAGAAATGGTTCTGTCTTCTATGTTGCAGAGGTGAAAAGCCAACCAATGTCCTTTTATCTTTTTTATTGTATAAATTCTATTAGTAAATTTTGGATTTCCAAAATAGAGTAACAAAAGAAGAAAAAGAAATGACTCAGTCTTAAAAAGACAAACTTTTTTTGAAAGTGAGATATTTGAGACAGTATCAGGAACCTCCCAGGTTCCAAATGGAATCAAGAACTCACTGCCTTACCAAGCCAGCTCCCGGAAAAAGTATTACAGTAATAATCTCAGCCTTCCCTTCCCCTGCCACATTTGCCCCTCAGGCTGACCTTTTTCCCTTCCACCTTTAAGATTTTACCTTTTCTAACAAAACTTGCTCTCATGGAAGGACCTCATGAGCAAGAAAGAGAGCTGTACTAAGATCTGTGTTCTGGTGCCAGTTCTAAGAGAAGGAGTCAACATCAAGAGAAGTCACTTCACCTAGTCTGTACTTCATTTTCTTTGTCTATGAAATAAGGAAATTGAACAAGATTGAACTCTGCATTCAGTCCTCCCAGTTCTGACATTTTTATACACATGGTACTATATACAGGGTGATTAATTAACCAGTGATTAATAAATAAGTCCTAAGTTGTTACTTCTTCTTGAAGTAATTTTATTTTAGCAGACCAAACACTTTAAGCAAAATAAATTAATCTGACAATTATATTTTCTCCTGCTCTTCTGGAGAAAGAATTTGGGAGAGGGAAAAAAAGGTGAGTGCTGAACCCAGCAGGTACCTTCTTCCTCATGAGGTCAACCTGGCTGGCATGATTATCACTCCATGGCAATAACACGACTATAAGATTTTAAAAAGGGTTGATAGTTCAACGCGTAAGAACAAGAATTCAAGCAAAACCTTCATTTCAAAGCATCCATTGGTCTCACTATATTTCTGGGTCTGATAAATAACACTACTGGTTGAGCAAAGGCATTTCTGTGATTTTTTCAAAAACTGTTTGAGTGCTTCCATGTCATAGGGGTTGTAGGAGCTCACTAATTACTGGTCCAATAACCAAGAGGTCAGGAAGTTGAAAAAACAATCCTGAATAGAAATGTAACAGCCATTTTGCTTTTTCCAAGCACACAAGAAAAGGCCAGCGGAAGCAGATGTTTGGCCTTTGAAGAGCAGCTTCCAGAGAAGTCATAACCCAAGGGCTGAGTAATACCTCTTGTAAAATGAAAAACTCAGTAACCCCCAGGGGAGAACCCAGATCCAATATTCCAGCCTGAAGGTAAAGGGCAAGATGTTATGTATTTCACTGGAGTGACAGGTACAGCTACTACCTAGAAAAGCCATCTCGTTGAATCAGATCTTTTTTTATCATCCCTTATGTTACAGGGGTAAGATCATGAGCATAAAACAAAGGAAATCATGAGAGAATATTTTCAATCATGAAGCACCCAGTGAAGCATGTAATCAAGTGCAAAACTGTCAGTGATTGCTTATTGTATCTGTACAGGACAGGACATTGGTTTAATGGCTTTACATAAATGGGAAAAGACAACTTGGTAATTGACTTAGTATAACAGTAGACAATGTAGAAAAGATACTTCGGGAGGCAACAGGGCATTAAGTACAATCGTAGGGATACTGAAATCTTAAGGGTGCTGAACACTGAAAAGTATAAAGAGTTGGTCAGAAATTATTCTTTAGATGATATATGTATTTAAAAACAACATTGATTTTTCTGGAGTTTATAAAATTGGCTGAACTGTTAGCAAACAACTGAGTCCATCTCTTCTATTTCCAACAAGAAGCCACTTTTTCTTCATTCTAGAAAAGTCTGAAGAAAGTTTCTCTGGACAATCTTACAAAACTAGATGCAAAGTATTAAAGGAGAGCAGGAAATCAGGAAAGGCCTGAAACCTAAGGCAAGTGTTTGCACTCCCCCTCCCTTCATAAGCAATGTAAATGCCCCTTTGCCCTACAAATTAAATCCCCTAAAACTCCAAAAGACAGTGGAAAATTTTGAATACATTTAAGAATTTCATTGCATCTAAGTCTACCTACAAGAAATAGGTCACTGACAACAGATTGGAAATATTTCATAATTTAGAAGAGCTTGTTGTAATATGAGGCACTGAAAGCTTTGACTGCTCTGTACTGTCTCAAACCACAGAGAAAGAAAAGAAATGAGGTGATATCAAAACTCAGTGCCAGAAAGTAATGACATCATGATAACATTATGTTACAGCTTCCTATTCCAACCTAAGAAGCAATAATAAAGTAGTGAAGGAGAATTTTGGAGAAACAGTAATGGCAGAAGAGGGTGAGCAAGAACTCGGGCTCTGTAGCATGGAGTTCCCTGTCCTTTCTCCCTCAGCCTCCTTCAAGACTTCTCCCCCTTGAACTTTTACCCTATGCAGAAATTAACTGATCTTAGTTATACTGGGAATAAACTCATGTAGAATAAAAACTGCTAGTAAAGGGAACATGATAGGACCCATTTCTTCACAATATGAATCCATTGTGTAGCAAACAAGGGCAGAGAACTAATCAAGGAACAGAAAAAGATTGTGTTAAGATGAGAGTTTTTGTTAAGTTACTCCTGGTCCCTCAATTTCACCACCTCTGTTTTTCCTGTATCTTCACAATGGGATGGAGAAAAGTGATATTTATTCAACAAATATTTTATTACTATTATTATTATTATTACTGTGAGACACCTTGGCCATTACCAAGATAAAACATGGACTTCCCTAAAAGGATTTGTACTTTAATAAAAAAATTCCTTCCTTCCTGAACGATTTTGTCTTCTGGCTTCCATAACATCACCCTCTTGCTCTGCTCTCACCTTTCTAAGAACATTATTTTTGTGTCCATTTTGCATTTTCCATTAGCTTTTTCAAATTCCATAAATTACAAACTATTCTTGAGGAAATGCCTTCTTCCAAGATTTCAACTACCACTTTTTTGCAGTTTACTCACCAATCTAGAATACCAGAGCCCAGCTATTTATTAAAATTCCATTTCCTATTTCAGTTGCATTCTGGACCACCTCTAGGTGAATATCCCAAAGGCATGTCCCCCTCAAATGCCTAAAACAGAATTTATTTTCCTGTTCCCCTTTTTCCTTTACCCTTTCCTAATCTCTTAGGTTTACTTCTTCCAGAGGCAAACCCCCAGACAAGAATGTCGGTGCAAACAGTTTATCTGAATGGTGATCCAAGAAAGACTACTCAGGGATTGGAGCAGTGAGACGAGGGAGAAAAGGCAGCCAAAAAGGCTTAGTTATCAAACAAGTTACCACCATGGGAACCTAGAGCTATATCCCACTGGTGAACTCTGCGAATAGAATACAAAACTCAGAGTAATCCCACCTGTGGTGCAAAGGTGCCAAGGCATTTACCTACAACTCCCATCAAACACTGGTTGAGGGTGTTACCAGGACATTAATTCTCCAGCACTTCCCATGTCCTTTGCCTCTGCCACCAGAGAAAGCCCTCAGGCGTTGGAAGCGCACTTCAGGTATCAGGCTGTGTTCTGCCTTTTGGTCAACGGCGCCACACCACTAGTGAGCCCAGCTAGAAATCTTACAATCATCCATGATTTCTCCCTCTTCTTTGTCCCCCACTTTTACTTAGACACCAAGTCCCATTGATTTTACTCCCATTATGGTGTTAACTTTGTTTGTCCTTCTCAATCCTTATGCTATTGCCTTAATTAAGTGTGTCGATGCCTTTCTTAGAATATTGCCATGAATGGATTTCTATCTGGTCTTTGTCCTCCAGTCCCCTCCTTAGAGCTGCCAGCAGAGTCATCCATCTTTTATACTATTCCTGGAGAGAGAAGAAGAATAATAACAGCCAATAATGCTAAATGCTCTCTCTATGCCAGGTACTAGACTAAGTACGTTACATGCATTATCCCACTTAATCCACACAACAAATTTATAAGACAGGCAATGGTTTTTATCCCCATTCTACCGATGAGGTCACTGAGACTTAGAGAAGTTAATAAAGTCAGAGCTCATAAGATCAGAGAAGGAATCCAAACCCAGGCAGTCTGCCGCCAGAACTCTGGTGATTAACAACCGTATGATGTGGCTATCGCCACTGTACTCAGTCATCTGTTTACAGTGCAAATCTAATTATGGCATTCCCCCAATTGAAAGCCCAGCCCTAGCCCAGTGGCTTTCTAACACTTTAATGATCAAAGTCCTAACTTTTAAGCGTGACGTGACACCGCATCGCATACTGGCCTCAGGTTCTAGCTTATCTTTCTCCACCTGCACTCACATCATGTTAGTTAATAAATTTGAGCCACCAGGAACAGGAAGCAGTGTGTTCGACTAAAATATGGGGTGCTTTGAGAAGAGTCATAGATGATAAGCCTGTGTTCATATCACAGAGGCCTTCTATAAATCACTAGATCAAAGAAGCTATATGTCCCTCCAAAAGGTAACCACCTGCCTCAGCCATCAGCAGTTCTGAAAAGCGGTCAGGACTTTCAACCTCACACCATGGCCTGAGCCAGCTGGGAGGCTGGCTGACCTGCAGACCTGTCCACGAAGTCCTTACACTCACCAGCAGGCGCTGTCTGGTTTCCTGCTGTTCCCTTTGCCTGCCCATCTATGCCCCGCCCTTCTTTCCATGGCCACTCCAACTGTTTGTTCCTCTACGAGGTCTTTGCCTGCTGTTCACATCACCCTTACTCTGCTCTGAACTCAAAAGAGACTCATTGTCTGTCAACCAGCACTGCCTTGTATTCTTATGAGGTCATTTCCTTTTCGCCTGCAAGTAGAGCCTGAGTACATAAGGGGTTAGAAGGCATCTTATATTTCACTGAATGCCCTCCAGCACCTAGCATGTAAATGATTTTCAACAGACAGTTGAATGAATAAATAAGATGACCCAACAAGATTCTTTCCAAGCCTGTGATGTTTTAAATCCTAACGTTCTCACATTCTGAATGTATGCTACCGTAGTAAATTACACATATCACTGTTGAAAGAATATTAAATTCTGAAGGTCAACTCAGATTAATACTCTAATTAATAATAAGCAATAGGCTATATTTCATAGATGAAAGTGACCCATTATCAGTAAAGCAAATATTGTGAAAGTTAAATATTCACAGGGCTGGCTGTTATCAGACTAAATGGTGTTATGGGTGGTTAATATTGCACAGGACGATTCTGTTATCCTTTTAACAGGATACTAATCAGCCACCACACCCCTGCCAGTTCCCCTGCTCTGCCTCCTCTTTACGATTTTGTAGGTTAGCACTTAGCATATAGATGCAGTGAGACATATTTCCCTGACAAGGAGTAAAAAAATGCCAGTAGGTAAATAAGAAAATTACACTTCACAGAAGAATTCATTTCCCAATGTTGAAAACATATGCAGATTGTTGCAGTTTTGGGTCTACTCACACTGCTAATACCTCATGTGAGATGATTAAAACTTTCCCTTCTCAGGAGAGAGATGGATGTGGAATTATATTTTCAGCATGGAATCAGCATTTTATCATCAAAGTGGCCACAAGAATTATGTTACAGTTGTGTTACAGTATTTCTGCTGTGAAACGTTATGCAGCACAGAGGTGGGAGAAATGGAAATTGACCCTCATTAGAATGATGATACCAGCCTATGGCTGGAGACAGAAGGCAGCCTTCCTACCCAGTAGTGAACTTCATTGATGAGTGGGAGGAAGAAGCTCTTCGTGGCCAACTCACAGTTGTACAGCACAACATGTTAAATCAGCTCCAAGTTTCCTTGGTTCAAAATCAATTTTAAAGAAAATTCTGTTTCAGTGAAGATAGCTCTTTCCCCTGCGATGTTGCTGCTAACATAAAATCCGGTATGAAAAGACACACTTAGTTAACCAGAATAGGTGACTCTCTTTTAAAGTATGGTTCTTAAAAAAAGGATTTTTACTTGTTTATTTCAGCTTATTTATGGTAGTAACACTCTATTCTTTCTAATTTTATACTCATCACTAATGTAAAATATATATACACCTTAAAGAAAGTATTTTTGAAATTTAATAACATAATCTAATAGCAAGAATCTTAGCCTCAAACTCTGTATGATATTCATGAAGACGAAGAAGTTAGTATAAGAAAAATTAAAGAGAAGGAGGGCATGACAATGTCTTCAATAACTTTTACAGGCTGGTGTCAAACACAGACTAAAAGAATTATTTTGAAAACTTAAAATAGCCACTAGTTGAATGATGTGTACCTTCAAAATAACTGCAGAGATTCAAGTAAAAAATTCATAGTTTATATAGAAATTCATTTGGAAAAACTATTTAGAAATATTAAGTATATTATAAAATATTTAGACATAAATTTCGTAGTGTGATCCAGCAACTTCATTTCTAGGAGCCCAACTAAGAAAATAATCACTGATGCAGAATTGTTGGAAAAGACTGGAGGAAAAGAAAAATCTATCCATATGATGGACAATCATGTGACCTTAATGTGGGGAGCATGAAAATGTCTCTCATAGACCTCCAACTACAGGAAATATAATTGACCAAGGGCCTACTTGACTGCCGCATTTTGAAATCCATTGTTCCACCTGCACTGAAGCTATACCTCCCAAGGCCTGCTCCCAGCTAATGACCAAAGAGACAAAATATAATACTAGGACAGACTCATTCCTGGTCAGACTTGCATGGAGGTATGATGGCTACCCCAGTCTTATCTGACTCCCTTTCTATTTTCTCTCACACAAGCACTTCTAATAAAATCCTTTCAGGTTTAATCATTTCTTGGCATTTGCTCCTCAGAGGACCCAGACTAAGGCACATTAAAAACATGTTTTGAAAAGATAATTTAATTTTATACTCAAATTTTAAATTAAATGTTTCATGAAATATTACCTTTTTAAAAGCAAGATACAAACTCTATGCCCCAAATTAGCCAGATATTGTGGGAAAATAAAAGAAAAAGACACATTCATATGAAGATACATAGAAAATAGAATGGAGATAAATATACCAAAGTGTCAAAAATGGTTATTTCGGGGTAGTGTTTTTATAGATGGTTTTAATTTTATTTTATGGATTTTTCTGAATGTTGTTATCTAAATGATTATTTTATTTTAAAATTTAAAACATGATATAAGCATTATAATTTAACAAAATATAGATTTTATAGAAAAATACAAGAAATAAAATTTTGCTGCTATAAACTGAATGTTATGTCCCTCCAAAAATTCATATGTTGAAACCTAATCCCCATTGTGTTGGCATTTGGAGGTGAGGCTTTGAGGAGGTTGATTAGGTTATGAGGGCAGAGTCCTCATAAATGAGATGCATGCCCTTATAAAAGAGACCCAAAAGAGCTCCTTTGCCCCTTCTGCCTTGTGGGGACACAGGAAGAAGATGACCATCTATGAAACAGAAAGCAGGTCCTCACCAGACAGTGAATCTATCCATGCCTTGGTCTCAGACTTCCCAGTCTCCAGAACTGTAAGAAATATACTTCTGTTGTTTAAGCTACCCAGTTTGTGGTATTTTTGTTATAGCAGCCTGAATGGACTAAGACATTGGCTAAGCATTAAAAATGGTTAAATTGAGACACATGATGCTTTCCTAAAATAATTTAGGGTTTTTTCTTGGCTGGTTTATTTTAAATTGGAACTTCAAAGAGAAAGGTAGGCTTCCTGATTCCTCAGTACTTTGATGAATTTCAATATGTGGGTTGAAATCACTGTCTTCTTAACAATAGATAGATACTAACTATCTGTTGCAAGTTTATGAACAAATGTGCCACTATGGGGAGAATCTCTAGAAAAGCAAAAGAAGACATGGAACCCAATGCTTCCTTTTACAAACAGGGAAACCTTGTTCTTGATTTAATTTATGGTGAAATAGGGTCTTCTACCAAGACTTTATTATGAGTTATATGGATGACTTGTTTCTGAATGCTTCAGGGGTGGAGGGGGTGGAGAGAGAATGTGTGTGTACGTGACAGAGTGAACTACTTTTTGTTTGGTGTAGAGCAGGTATGGAAAACACAATTTTATCCTCAAGCCAACTCTGATAGATTGGTAGTGACCACCTTTGTTGGAGAGGATTCTGAGGCAGCATGTGATTTAGCTGGGAAGAGTGGTATGATCAATGAATAATGTCTGCCTAAGCGTGGAAAGGAAGGTATTTGTCATCTCTGGGGTAACATGATAAACAGTGTACCATCAATCTAGTAGTTTTTCTATCAATACATTATGTGACTTCTGTGTGAAAACTGTATTTAAGTTCTGTCAACCTATTATTGATCAAAAGCATTATGCTCTTATGTTTTATTGAAAGATGTAGATTTTGAGATTGGTTTGTAATACAGACTAATGTAGTTGAGGAGTGGATGATATAAAGTAGGAGATTACCGGTTGTAACCCATAAATAACCTGAGAATAATGGATACTCATTTGGATACTAATGAGCTACATGTTGGAAACTGATCATTTTTATGGGGGAGGAAGGAAGTAGTGTATAATATTAAATTTTAATAAAAATATTTTCTGTATTTGTACACCACACTAAAATGTTTATTGTAATGTCAATTGTCATACTGCGGTTGTATCATCTGAATTTTTAATATAAATCATATTTCATTGCACTTATTATTAAACCAAACATGTTGACGTATTGTGATTTGAAAAGAAAACTACCACTACCCAGGGATATAGAATGAGTATATTTTGTAAGTTATTATTACTCAGAATGGAATCTAGAAGTGTTAGCCTACAAGTCAAAGTCAAGACAGGATCTCCAGCATTTCACAGCGTGGAACATGGGTTGGCTGATCAGAATCAGATGGGGAAATTCTTGACAATGCAGCTTCTTGGTCCACACTCTCTACCTTCTCAATCAAAATCATTGGGTTTTCAATCCAAAAGTGGGCAGAAGACCTAAATAGACATTTCTCCAAAGAAGATATACAGATTGCTAACAAACACATGAAAGGATGCTCAACATCACTAATCATTAGAGAAATGCAAATCAAAACTACAATGAGGTATCACCTCACACCAGTCAGAATGGCCATCATCAAAAAAATCTACAAACAATAAATGCTGGAGAGGGTGTGGAGAAAAGGGAACCCTCCTGCTCTGTTGGTGGGAATGTAAATTGATACAGCCACTATGGAGAACAGTATGGAGGTTCCTTAAAAAACTAAAAAATAGAACTACCATATGACCCAGCAATCCCACTACTGGGCATATACCCTGAGAAAACCATAATTCAAAAAGAGTCATGTACCACAATGTTCATTGCAGCTCTATTTACAATAACCAGGACATTGGAGCAACCTAAGTGTCCATCGACAGATGAATGGATAAAGAAGATGTGGCACATATATACAATGGAATATTACTCAGCCATAAAAAGAAACGAAATTGAGTTATTTGTAGTGAGGTGGATGGACCTAGAGTCTGTCATACAGAGTGAAGTAAGTCAGAAAGAGAAAAACAAATACCATATGCTAACACATATATATGGAATCTAAAAAAAAAAAAGGTTCTGATGAACTTAGGGGCAGGACAGGAATAAAGACACAGATGTAGAGAATGGACTTGAGGACACGGGGAGGGGGAAGGGTAAGCTGGGACAAAGTGAGAGAGTACCATGGACATATGTACCCTACCAAATGTAAAACAGATAGCTAGTGGGAAGCAGCTGCATAGCACAGGGAGATCAGCTCAGTGCTTTGCAACCACCTAGAGGGGTGGGATAAGGAGGGTGGGAGGGAGACGCAAGAGGGAGGGGAAATTGGGATATACGTATGCATATAGCTGATTCACTTTGCTATACAGCAGAAACTAACACAACACTGTAAAGCAATTATATTCTAATAAAGATGTTAAAAAAATCATTGGGTTTTGATACAACAGTCTCTCTCTATATATACCAGATTGTTTTTAAGTTGCTGGTCTCTTAATTTCAAATGCTTTTCCAATATCCTGTATTTGTACTCTCCTCATGATTGCTGGTTTTGATATCATATTTGTGTGTGGATGATTTCCTACCTTTACTGTGTGTTTGCCTTTACCGGTGAACTTTCCCATTTTCTTGTTTCTAGTTGTGCCCTTTTCTTTTCTGCCTAGAGAAGTTCCTTTAGCATTTGTTGTAAAGCTGGTTTGGTGGTGCTGAATTCTCTTAACTTTTGCTTGTCTGTAAAGCTTTTGATTTCTCCATCGAATCTGAATGAGAGACTTGCTGGGTAGAGTATTCTTGGTTGTAGGTTTTTCCCTTTCATCACTTTAAATATATTATGCCACTCCTTTCCAGCCTGCAAAGTTTCTGCTGAAAAATCAGCTGATAACCTTATGGGGATTCCCTTGTGTGTTATTTGTTGCTTTTCCCTTGTTGCTTTTAATAGTTTTTCTTTGTCTTTAATTTTTGTCAATTTGATTAATAGGTGTCTCGGTGTGTTCCTCCTTGTGTTTATCCTGTATGGGACTCTGTGCTTCCTGGACTTGAGTGAGTGTTTCCTTCCCCATGTTAGGGAAGTTTTCGGCTATTATGTCTTCAAACACTCCTACCCCTCCTACTGTCTTCTTCTTTGTTTTTGGATGTAGGATATCTTTTTTGGTAGGTTCCAGTCTTTTTTGTCAATGGTTATTCAGCAGTTTGTGGTGATTTGGTGTTTTCGTGAGAGGAGGTGAGCTCAAGTCCTTCTACTCTGCCATCTTATCCTCTACTTCTCAGTCAGCAGCAACAACTCTGTCAATATGTCCTCATCAACCAAATGAGCAATGCCAATGTGAGACCCAGGACAACTCACCCAATGGAAGAATCCCAGGTTGAGGCAGGGGACAGACAGACTGCATGTAATATCTGGAAATTGCTTGACAGTTTACAGACTGTTCTCAATGGATTTCCCTTCTTTGATGAGCTTCAAAGCTTCCAAGATCTTGGCAGCTGGGAATTGAAAGGCAGAAGGAGGGAGCATGGGGCAGGAGAAGTGCCTGGACGTGTGCCTATGGGGTGGCTGCCTGAGGGACCCCTCAATCAAAATCACTGGGCACTCGCTTCTAGAAATCTACATTTTTAACAGACACACCAAGTGATTCTTATGCACACAAATTTGAGAACTGCTGATCATTCCCAGGCCCTCTCCCTACTCCCCTACCACTACTATTACCCTCATCTAAAAACACCAACAGCACCTAGATTGTCCTCTAATCCAAACCTAATTCTCTAGATCAACTTCTGAGAAACAAGTATACTTATTTCTAATCCTGAATACTAACAATCCTCCAGAGAGATGCTGTCAATGTGCCCAAAAAACTTGAAAAACTGTTGCTGGCAGGTTTACTTAAAATTGGAGGTTCTTCTATTCTTGTGTTCTTACTAGGATGACCTATATTTATTTGGAAATTAAAGCATCTTTCACAACGTGAAAGTAGCTTCAGCAGCTTTTCCGTTACGTTAGCTATAATTTTTATAAATCTGATTTGAAAAGCAGTAGTAGCAGTAGGAGTAAGAACACTAGTAGATAATAGTTGACTGTATTGAATGCTTTTCCTATATCAAGCCCTGTGTACTTTATAGTCAACTATTCTTGAATTTGCGTTATATATGTCTGTGTTGGTGGTTATATTTAGACTTTCTTGAGGCTTAAACCACTTCGTTCACATAGTTGCCATAGTGCTTTACCCCAGGCAAAACACTGTTCCTTCGTATCTTGCCCCTCACTCTTATTCTCAGGCAGCAAAATATGGATTTGGAGGAAGCCTTCCTCTTTATGAAGTCTCAACTGAAATATAATGAATTCTAAATGACACCATATCAGCAAATCCAAAGGAAGATCCCTAAAAGGATATATCATCTAAGATGATTTATGGCATTGATTATTCTTAGCCGAGGTAGGAAAACACATGTAACAGGAAATGCCTACCTAGTGCAGTTTCCATAGCAGCAGATGTACCAGGATTCTAGGCTGTGCCAAGACTCTTTCTTCCATTGTGAACCCTGTGAATTTCCTACTAGCAACTACAGTGGGTGACTTTGGTCCTCTGACACAGTAAAAAAATTATTTAAAGTTTTGAACATATACTAGTTCTGGTAAAAAGACAGATGGCTCCTTAAAATGTGCAATAAAAGCAGTCTCTAGGGTCTTCTGAAAGTTAAAATATGTGAGAAATCATTGTAATGCCATTTGGCCCCTGAGGTTGTGAGCATTTCATTTCTTAACTTCTGCCTTTTCCTGTTCTATTTGGGCAACACTAGTCTCCTACATCACAAAAAGGAAAGCTCTGTTCAGAAAACTAGCTTTTCAGAAAAAAAAATTGTATTCATTTAGGACCACAAAAATTTTTTTGTTTTATCTCTTGAGTAAGATAAAATGCTTCTTTTGAGATACATTTTTGGTGGCCTTTGAAATTGTGTGTGATGTGTGATGGGGGGGCGTGGAGCACTGTATTAACATATTCATCGTAATCAGGAAAATATATCACTAACCCCATATTTGTCTCTAACAACTCTGGCTAACAAATTCTTACCTCTCTTCAGAAAAAGTGCCTGTTAGACCTTACATGGAGTTTTCAGGCCAGAAGATAGAACTAAAGATGGAATAGGGTATGGAATAAGAGCTAAGCCAGTGATGAAAGTGCAGACCTGAGAATCAGGAATTCTCTGTTCAGGCTCTACAATCAACAAGTCATGGAATCCTAGGCAAGACTGTGAATCAATCCAACAAAAATCTCTTTCAGCTCTCTGGGGGTGGAATGCTGCTGTAGAAACACAGACTTCCAACTGGCAATATTACAAAACACTCAGTGTCCATCCTTAGCCAAGCCCTCACCAGTGTTCAGTAATATTATACTACTGTAGAGAGGGAAAAATTTAAGAGTTCAAATTAAAAGAGAAACAGAGACAGATGGGTTATAAAAGTGAAAGGAATGTCAAAGAGGAGCTTAGTCAAAGAACATGGTCTTCACTACTCTGAGGTGTGAAGCTCACAGTCTTCTGCCATCGATCCTGATATCTATTGCATCACTGGTGGAGATCTCAACCTGAGGGGCTCCATGGACATGCATCAGATGGCTGTGCATCCCCCGAAACTGTATGGAAAATTAGGGGCTTATGTGTCTTCTCCTGGGAAGATGAATCATTGCTTCCTTAAGTTTTCCATAGAGATTCATGACCAAAATTATTTTTATATACTAAATAAAGAAAGGAAAGTGACATTACCCACACCAGCATGAAGATGGTCTATTTATCTTTGAATCTGTGCATGATATACCTCAAAAAAGTTTCATGAAAGAATGAATGGCTTAATGAATGGAAGAACAAATGCAAAAACTCCTTTTGGGAATAAGTTGCTGGACATTGAGAAGCATCCTGCCTGCCTCAAGTAGTACAGCTAATCAGAAGCCTCGATTCCTCAAATGAGCTGTGATCTATGCTTCCCCATGGCAATTTGTGAACAAAATCCCACTGCTTTCCTTTCTACTAGATATAGTGCTTAGTATTATTGTCCATGGTCAATTAGTCTCAATGGAAAAATGAAATCCATCATAATATTCATTTTTCTAATGGAAAAGTAAGAAGCAATCTTCTCTGAAATAGGGATGCATGATAAAGAACTTACTGGAATAGAGTTGAAAAGGAGAGCACTATTCTTGGGTCACCATATTAGGGTTATAGGAGCCAGTACCAAGCCAGAGATACTTGTCCATCAGGCCACAAGCCAAAACCTTCGGGTTTCAGGTCTGCCCATTAATTTGAGAGGTCATTAAACTACTTTGGCTCCTGCTCATAACCCAAGAATACAGGTGTCTTTGGTTTATTTACTGCACTTGTTGTTCTCACTCTGGTCTCATTCCAACCAAGAGCTGTCTTTTTCATGTTCCCATTGCTGACATTCTGTTACCCTGACCATTTTCCAGGCAGGCCCCACTGATACAGCTCTCAAAGCTGCCTTGTACAAAAGTCTGCCTCTTCATGTTCTTCAAAAAGTATTGATGCTTATTATGCATAGAAAAGCCAAGCTTCTGCCTCCATCTTCCTACCCCCAACACAAGACGGCTGTTGGAGTCCCACTCAGGAGCCAGGAAGGTTCCTGCTGCTTCTGTGAGTATGTCATCAGACTTGTGCTGCAGGACAGTGTGTAGAACCTACAAAGTACTTTGACTTCTGCTTCTCCTATGTATACACCATCTTTAAAAATTCAAAGTTCTGTCTTCAGGGCAGTGTGCCTAAAAGATTGACCTTGGGCAGAAGTGTTCCCTCACTCCAACTGAACTGAGACAGGCCCAAAGGCTACAGATCTTTGAGGGTTCAATTGTGGCCAAAAATCAGAGGTTCTAGCTATGGGACTCACACCAGACTTTCATGGGTCTGATGAAAAGGCACTTTAGCTATCTCTGTGACATTCAAGGACACTCACTTCATATAGGCTAAGGTATTTGAGTGGGGTATCTCAGCTCAGCCTAGCTCACCTTACCTTGCCGTAGATCATTCAACAGCTGCCTATTGAGTACTTATTTTTTATTCCTATATTATGTTAAGCATTAGGAATAAAAGTCGCTACCCCAAGGATTTTACAGTTTAACAAGACAATGAGATAATCGTGGTTAAAAAAAAGTTTATTACAATGAAGTGTGTTCTATTAGTTAATATTGTTCTTAAAAAGATTAGTCATTGTCATTAAGCAGGAGAAATAAATGAGGCAAAAATAAAAAGGAAAATGCAAAATTATCATTATTTGAAAATGATATGGTTATATAACCATAAACCCAAGAGAGACAACTAAAAAGCTATTTGACACATTGAGATAATTCAGCAAAATCTCTGGTTATAAAATTAATGTCCCAAACTCGATTGCTGTCTTCTATACAAGTAATTACTGCTAAGAAAATACAATGAAAAGATAAAATAGTTAAAATAAATATAAGAAGTATATTGGATTTTTGTGAAAAAATAACTTTTAAAATTCTGCTAACAGAAACAATGCAAGATAAATAAATAAAAAGACACCTGTTCATAGAAAAGCAAAATGAATATTACCAACATCAGTTATTCTTAAAATAATCTATATCATTAATGCATTACTATTTGTAAAATACTATTTTTCTTAGTAACTCACTACACTATGAAACCTACATTAAAAAGTTGGTACTGGGGGGGAGGAACCAAGATGGCGGAGTAGAAGGACATGCTCTCACTCCCTCTTGCGAAAACACCAGAATCACAACTAGCTGCTGGACAATCATCGACAGGAAGACACTGGAACTCAGCAAAAAATATACCCCACATCCAAAGACAAAGGAGAAGCCACAATGAGATGGTAGGAGGGGTGCAATCACAATAAAATCAAATCCCATAATTGCTGGGTGGGTGACCCACAAACTGGAGAACACTTTTACCACAGAAGTCCACCCACTGGAGTGAAGGTTCTGAGCCCCACATCAGGCTTCCGAACCTGGGGGTCCGGCAACAGGAGGAGGAATTCCTAGAGAATCAGACTTTGAAGGCTAGTGGGATTTGATTGCAGAACTTCGACAGGACTGGGGGAAACAGAGACTCTACTCTTGGAGGGCACACAGGGACCCAGGAGAAGGAGCAGTGACCCCATAGAGACTGAACCAGACATACCTGCTGGTGTTGGGGGGGTCTCCTGCAGAGGCGGGGGGTGGCTCTGTCTCACCGTGAGGATAGGGACACTGGCAGCGGAGGTTCTGGGAAGTACTCCTTGGCGTGAGCCCTCCCAGAGTCCGCCATTGGCCCCATCAAAGAGCTGGGGTAGGCTCCAGTGTTGGGTCACCTCAGGCCACACAACCAACAGGGAGGGGACCCAGCCCCACCCATCAGCAGACAAGCAGATTAAAGTTTTAATGAGCTCTGTCCACCAGAGCAACAGCCAGCTCTACCCACCACCAGTCCCTCCCATCAGGAAACTTGCACAAGCCTCTTAGATAGCCTCATCCACCAGAGGGCAGACAGCAGAAGCAAGAAGAACTACAATCCTGCAGCTTGTGGAACAAAAAATACATTCATAGAAAGTCAGACAAGATGAAAAGGCAGAGGGCTATGTACCAGATGAAGGAACAAGATAAAACCCCAGAAAAACAAGTGAATGAAGTGGAGATAGGCAAACTTCCAGAAAAAGAATTCAGAATAATGATAGTGAAGATGATCCAGGACCTCGGAAAAAGAATGGAGGCAAAGATCGAGAAGATGCAAGAAATGTTTAACAAAGACCTAGAAGAATTAAAGAACAAACAAACAGAGATGACCAATACAATAACTGAAATGAAAACTACACTAGAAGGAATCAATAGAAGAATAACTGAGGCAGAAGAACGGATAAGTGACCTGGAAGACTGAATGGTGGAATTCACTGCTGCGGAACAGACTAAAGATAAAAGAATGAAAAGAAATGAAGACAGCCTAAGAGACCTCTGGCACAACATTAAATGCAACAACATACTCATTATAGGGGTCCCAGAAGGAGAAGAGAGAGAGAAAGCACCCAAGAAAATATTTGAAGAGATTATAGTCGAAAACTTCCCTAACATGGGAAAGGAAATAGCCACCCAAGTCCAGGAAGCGCAGCGAGTCCCATACAGGATAAACCCAAGGAGAAACATGCCGAGACACATAGTAATCATATTGGCAAAAATTAAAGACAAAAATTATTAAAGGCAGCAAGGGAAAAACGACAAATAACATACAAGGGAACTCCCATAAGGTTAACAGCTGATTTCTCAGCAGAAACTCTACAAGCCAGAAAGGAGTGGCATGATATAATTAAAGGGATGAAAGGGAAAAACCTACAACCAAGATTACTCTACCGAGCAAGGATCTCATTCAGATTCGATGGAGAAATCAAAAGCCTTACAGACAAGCAAAAGCTAAGAGAATTCAGCACCACCAAACCAGCTCTACAACAAATGCTAAAGGAATTTCTCTAAGTGGGAAACACAAGAGAAGAAAAGGACCTACAAAAACAAACCCCAAACAATTAAGAAAATGGTAATAGGAACATCCATATCAATAATTACCTTAACGTGAATGGAATAAATGCTCCAACCAAAAGACACAGGCTTGCTGAATGGACACAAAACAAGACCCATATATATGTTGTCTATAAGAGACCCACTTCAGACCTAGGGACACATACAGACTGAAAGTGAGCAGATGGAAAAAGATATTCCATGCAAATGAAAATTAAAAGAAAGCTGGAGTAGCAATACTCATATCAGATAAAATAGACTTTAAAATAAAGAATGTTACAAGAGACAAGGAAGGACACTACATAATGATCAAGGGATCCATCCAAAAAGAAGATCTAACAATTATAGATATATATGCACCCAACATAGGAGCACCTCAATACATAAGGCAACAGCTAACAGCTATAAAAGAGGAAATTGACAGGAACACAATAATAGTGGGGGACGTTAACACCTCACTTACACCAATGGACAGATCATCCAAAATGAAAATAAATAAGGAAACAGAAGCTTTAAATGACACAATAGACCAGATAGATCTAATTGGTATTTATAGGACATTCCATCCAAAAACAGCAGATTACACTTTCTTCTCAAGTGCGCACGGAACATTCTCCAGGATAGATCACATCTTGGGTCACAAATCAAGCCTCAGTAAATTTAAGAAAATTGAAATCATATCAAGCATCTTTTCTGACCACAACGCTATGAGATTAGAAATGAACTACAGGGAAAAAAACGTAAAAAACACAAACACATGGAGGCTAAACAATACGTTACTAAATAACCAAGAGATCACTGAAGAAATCAAAGAGGAAATAAAAAAATACCTAGAGACAAATGACAATGAAAACACGACAACCCAAAACCTATGGGATGCAGCAAAAGCGGTTCTAAGAGGGAAGTTTATAGCTATACAAGCCTACCTAAAGAAACAAGAAAAATCTCAAGTAAACAATCTAACC
Organism: Balaenoptera ricei; assembly: GCF_028023285.1. Classification (NCBI taxonomy): domain Eukaryota; kingdom Metazoa; phylum Chordata; class Mammalia; order Artiodactyla; family Balaenopteridae; genus Balaenoptera; species Balaenoptera ricei. The sequence goes on along the minus strand of NC_082640.1, from coordinate 127,331,545 downwards.
TTACACCTAAAGAAACTAGAGAAAGAAGAACAAACAAAACCCAAAGTTAGCAGAAGGAAAGAAATCATAAAGATCAGAGCAGAAATAAATGAAATAGAAACAAAGAAAACAATAGCAAAGATCAATAAAACTAAAAGTTGGTTCTTTGAGAAGATAAACAAAATTGATAAGCCATTAGCCAGACTCATCAAGAGAAAGAGGGAGAGGACTCAAATCAATAAAATTAGAAATGAAAAAGGAGAAGTTACAATGGACACCACAGAAATACAAAGCATCCTAAGAGACTACTACAAGCAACTCTATGCCAATAAAATGGACAACCTGGAAGAAATGGACAAATTCTTAGAGAGGTATAACCTTCCAAGACTGAACCAGGAAGAAACAGAAAATATGAACACACCAATCACAAGTAATGAAATTGAAACTGTGATTAAAAATCTTCCAACAAACAAAAGTCCAGGACCAGATGGCTTCACAGGTGAATTCTATCAAACATTTAGAGAAGAGCTAACACCCATCCTTCTCAAACTCTTCCAAAAAATTGCAGAGGAAGGAACACTCCCAAACTCATTCTATGAGGCCACCATCACCCTGATACCAAAACCAGACAAAGATACTACAAAAAAAGAAAATTACAGACCAATATCACTGATGAATATAGATGCAAAAATCCTCAACAGAACACTAGCAAACAGAATCCAACAACACATTAAAAGGATCATATACCATGATCAAGTGGGATTTATCCCAGGGATGCAAGGATTCTTCAATATACGCAAATCAATCAATGTGATACACCATATTAACAAATTGAAGAATAAAAACCATATGATCATCTCAATAGATGCAGAAAAAGCTTTTGACAAAATTCAACACCCATTTATGATAAAAACTCTCCAGAAAGTGGGCATAGAGGGAACCTACCTCAACATAATAAAGGCCATATACGACAAACCCACAGCAAACATAATTCTCAACGGTGAAAAACTGAAAGCATTTCCTCTAAGATCAGGAACGAGACAAGGATGTCCACTCTCACCACTATTATTCAACATAGTTTTGGAAGTCCTAGCCATGGCAATCAGAGAAGGAAAAGAAATAAAAGGAATACAAATTGGAAAAGAAGAAGTAAAACTGTCACTGTCTGCAGATGACATGATACTATACATAGAGAATCCTAAAAATGCCACCAGAAAACTACTAGAGCTAATCAATGAATTTGGTAAAGTTGCAGGATACAAAATCAATGCACAGAAATCTCTTGCATTCCTATACACTAATGATGAAAAATCTGAAAGAGAAATTATGGAAACACTCCCATTTACCATTGCAACAAAAAGAATAAAATACCTAGGAATAAACCTACCTAGGGAGACAAAAGACCTGTATGCAGAAAACTATAAGACACTGATGAAAGAAATTGAAGATGATACCAACATATGGAGAGATATACCATGTTCTTGGGTTGGAAGAATCAATATTTTGAAAATGACTATACTACCCAAAGCAATCTACAGATTCAATGCAATCCCTATCAAATTACCAATGGCATTTTTTATGGAACTAGAACAAATCATCTTAAAATTTGTATGGAGACACAATAGACCCCGAACAGCCAAAGTAGTCTTGAGGGAAAAAAACGGAGCTGGAGGAATCAGACTCCCTGACTTCAGACTATACTACAAAGCTACAGTAATCAAGACAATATGGTACTGGCACAAAAACAGAAACATAGATCAATGGAACAAGATAGAAAGCCCAGAGATAAACCCACACACCTATGGTCAACTAATCTATGACAGAGGAGGCAAAGATATACAATGGAGAAAAGACAGTCTCTTCAATAAGTGGTGCTGGGAAAACTGGACAGCTACATGTAAAAGAATGAAATTAGAATACTCCCTAACACCATACACAAAAATAAACTCAAAATGGATTCGAGACCTAAATGTAAGACCCGACACTATAAAACTCTTAGAGGAAAACATAGGAAGAACACTCTTTGACATAAATCACAGCAAGATCTTTTTTGATCCACCTCCTAGAGTAATGGAAATAAAAACAAAAATAAACAAATGGGACCTAATGAAACTTCAACGCTTTTGCACAGCAAAGGAAACCATAAACAAGACGAAAAGACTACCCTCAGAATGGGAGGAAATATCTGCAAACGAATCAACAGACAAAGGATTAATCTCCAAAATATATAAACAGCTCATTCAGCTCAATATCAAAGAAACAAACACCCCAATCCAAAAATGGGCAGAAGACCTAAATAGACATTTCTCCAAAGGAGACATACAGATGGCCACAAAGCACATGAAAAGATACTCAACATCACTAATTATTAGAGAAATGCAAATCAAAACTACAATGAGGTATCACCTCACTCCTGTTAGAATGGGCATCATCAGAAAATCTACAAACAACAAATGCTGGAGAGGGTGTGGTGAAAAGGGAACCCTCTTGCACTGTTGGTGGGAATGTAAATTGATACAGCCACTATGGAGAACAATATGGAGGTTCCTTAAAAAACTAAAAATAGAATTACCATATGACCCAGCAATCCCACTACTGGGCATATACCCAGAGAAAACCGTAATTCAAAAAGACACATGCACCCGAATGTTCATTGCAGCACTATTTACAATAGCCAGGTCATGGAAGCAACCTAAATGCCCATCAACAGACGAATGGATAAAGAAGATGTGGTACATATATACAATGGAATATTACTCAGCCATAAAAAGGAACGAAATTGAGTCATTTGTTGAGACGTGGATGGATCTAGAGACTGTCATACAGAGTGAAGTAAGTCAGAAAGAGAAAAACAAATATCGTATATTAATGCATGTATGCGGAACCTAGAAAAATGGTACAGATGAGCCAGTTTGCAGGGCAGAAGTTGAGACACAGATGTAGAGCATGGACATATGGACACCAAGGGGGGAAAACTGCGGTGGAGTGGGGATGGTGGGGTGCTGAATTGGGCGATTGGGATTGACATGTATACACTGATGTGTATAAAACTGATGCCTAATAAGAACCTGCAGTATAAAAAAACAAACAAAACAACTAATACTAAACTTTCATTGGGTTATTTGTATGGAAATATGTTAATATAAATGTTTCAGACATTACATGAAATTTCTAAAAATCTTATATTTGTATTTGTATGGAAATATGTATGGAAATATGTTAATATAAATGTTTAAAAAAAAAAAAAAAGAAAATCTACAAACAACAAACGCTGGAGAGGGTGTGGAGAAAATGGAACCCTTTTGCACTGTTGGTGGGAATGTAATTTGATACAGCCACTATGGAGAATAGGGAGGTTCCTTAAAAAACTAAAAATAGAATTACCATATGACCCAGCAATCCCACTACTGGGCATATACCCAGAGAGAACCATAATTCAAAAAGACACATGCACCCAAATGTTCCTTGCAGCACTATTTACAATAGTCAGGTCATGGAAGCAACCTAAATGCCCACCGACAGACGAATGGATAAAGAAGTCGTGGTACATATATACAATGGAATATTAGTCAGCCATAAAAAGGAACGAAATTGAGTCATTTGTTGAGACGTGGATGGATCTAGAGACTGTCATACAGAGTGAAGTAAGTCAGAAAGAGAGAAACAAATATCGTATATTAATGCATGTATGTGGAACCTAGAAAAATGGTACAGATGAACCGGTTTGCAGGGCAGAAGTTGAGACACAGACGTAGAGAACAAACGTATGGACACCAAGGGGGGAAAACCGTTGTGGGGTGGGAATGGTGGTGTGCTGAATTGGGCTATTGGGATTGACATGTATGCACTGATGTGTATGGAATTGATGACTGATGAGAACCTGCAGTACAAACAAACAAACAAACAAAAAACAAGTAATACTAAAAAAAAAAGAAAAAAAAAGTTTGTACTGGCACAGGAGTACACTAACAGATCAATGGAACAAATTTAAGAGTTCAGAAATAGATCATATATATTTTTAATTTAGTATACAAAAAGTAAAATTTTTTATATCAGTGGGGAAAAGATAGATTTATCCAAAAAAAATGGTCTGGCATTTCGGCAAAACCAAAAATGGATGGCTAACTCACTCCTTCAACCAAAATAAATTCAAGATGAATCAAAAATGTAAAGAAGAAAAAACTAAAACTAATAGATTATAAAAAGCCAAGATAGAAAAGAAAATCTCACAGAGATCCACAGGGGACAAGTACAACATGTGGACATGGGTTAGTGGGGAGCTGGAAGTGAGGGGTGAAAGAATGGGTAAGACAAGGCAGAGATATGTCATGTCCTATTAAGAAGCAACAAATTAATAGAATAAAATAATAAGTCACTAAAAATGTACTAGAAGTTTCAGCTACGACATGCAAAAAGCTTAGAATTCTTTACCCCATCCTTACAACAAGAAAAAGCTGAAGAAACTGAAAACTAATAACTTTTCTTAAACGCATGAAAAAACTGGGTTGCAGGGGAAACCACCACTCCCAAATCTGAAGAAATGGGCAAATCCAGGGAGTGACAGTCAAAATCTGCCTATCTATAGCAGAAACCACTGGAGCTATAAAATTGTAAGAACACTTAAATGGAACCTTGAATAATTAGAAAAATCCCCTGGTGTCTCTGGTAGGAGGAAAAGAAGAGGAATCCTTGTGAAATACATCCAGAGTCTTCTATATAGCAAAGGCCTACTTTCCAGAACAAAAGACTCTACCAGAGCTCGTTTCCGAGCCCTGGGACTCCAGCCCTCATAGCCTTCCTGTCTCATCTAGGGGAGGTGGGGGAGAGAGGAGAAGCTATTAAAAAAAAAAACTCTTGTGAGGATCTCAGGCCATAGACACAGGCCCACAAAATATCACACACCAGGGAGACTCCAGTGTGATACCAGTGGATTATAGCTGAAAAAACTGCAAGACACAGATCCTCTTGGAGGAGAAGGACTTAGGGAAACCCAAAGTCAAGAGGGGAGATAAGAGCAGGGCACCCAAGTGAAGAGGGGAGATAAGAGGAATTTAAAGTGTCTGGCACCTTTATCAAGAGCAAATACAGCCCAACTGCATATTAACATAAATCATCACAGTGAAGGCCTATTTCCCCAGTTCCTATTATCCAATACAACATGTACAGCTTCCAACAAAAAATTCCAAGGCACACCAAAAGGCAAGAAGAAATAGTCTAAGGAGAGAAAGCAAGTGTCAGAAACAGATATGACACTGATCTCCTAAAGAAAACAGAAGCAGAGGGAATATTCCTTAATTCATTCTATGAGATCAGCATTACTCTAATACCAAAAGCAGAGAAAGATGGTACAAGAAACAAAAACTACAGTCCGTTATTTCTGATGAATATAGATGTAAAAATCCTCAACAAAATTTTACCAAATTGAATCTGACAATGTTTAAAAAGAATTATACACCATGACCAAGTAGTATTTATTCCAAGTAGGTAAAGCTGGTTCAACACTTGAAAATCAATCAATATAATCCACCAAATCAACAGACTACAGAAGAAAAATCATATTATTATGCCAGTTGACACAGAAAAGCATTTGACAAAATCCAACCCATTCATGATAAAAAAAAATTTTTTTTTCAGCCAACTAGGAATGAAGGAGAACTTCCCCAATTTGATAACATCTACAAAAAACAAAGTTAAAATAATATTTAATGGTGAAATAAATACTGATCACTTGCTCCCCAACACTAAAAACAAGATAAGGATTTCTCTCTCACCACTCCAATTCAATGTTATACAATAAGTACTAGCTAGTGGAATAAAACAAGAAAAAGAAATAAAAGGTGTACAGATTGAAACTCTCTATTCACGATGACAAGATATACTATGTAGAAAATCTCAAAGAATGATCAAAAAACTTCTGGAACTAATAAGCAAGTATAGAGGAGATTAACCAAGATGGCGGAGTAGAAGGACGTGCTCTCACTGCCTCTTGTGAGAGCACCAGAATCACAACTGGCTGCTGGACAATCATTGACAGGAAGCCCCTGGACTTCACCAAGGAGGATACCCCACGTCCAAGGACAGAGGAGAAGCCACAGTGAGACGGTAGGAGGGGCGCAATCAGAGTAAAATCAAATCCCATAACTGCTGGGTGGGTGGCTCACAGACTGGCGAACACTTAGACCACAGAAGTCCACCCACTGGAGTGAAGGTTCTGAGCCCCACGTCAGGCTTCCCAACCTGGGGGTCCGGCCACGGGAGGAGGAATTCCTAGAGAATCAGACTTTGAAGCCTAGTGGGAATTGATTGCAGGACTTTGACAGGACTGGAGGAAACAGAGACTCCACTCTTGGAGGGCACACACAAAGTAATGTGTGCATCAGGACCCAGGGGAAGGAGAAGTGACCCTGGGGGAGACTGAACCAGACCTACCTGCTGGTGTTGGGGGGTCTCCTGCAGAGGCGAGTGGTGGCTCTGTTTCACCGTGGGGATAAGGACACTGGCAGCAGAGGTTCTGGGAAGTTCTCCTTGGCGTGAGCCCTCCCAGAGTCTGCCATTAACCCCACCAAAGAGCACGGGTAGGCTCCAGTGTTGGATTGCCTCAGGCAAAACAACCAACAGGGAGGGAACCCAGCCCCACCCATCAACAGTCAAGTGGATTAAGGTTTTACTGAGCTCTGACCACCACAGCAACAGGGAGGGAACCCAGCCCCACCCATCAACAGTCAAGTGGATTAAGGTTTTACTGAGCTCTGACCCGCCACAGCAACAGTCAGCTCTACCCACCACCAGAGCCTCCCATCAAGCCTCTTAGATAGCCTCAACCACCAGAGGGCAGACAACAGAAGCAAGAAAAACTACAATCCTGCAGCCTGTGGACGAAAAACCACAGTTACAGAAAGATAGACAAGATGAAAAGGCAGAGGGCTATATATCAGATGAAGGAACAAGAAAAAACCCCAGAAAAAACAACTAAATGAAGTGGAGATAGGCAACCTTCCAGAAAAAGAATTCAGAATAATGATAGTGAAGATGATCCAGGACCTCGGAATAAGAATGGAGGCAAAGATTGAGAAGATGCAAGAAATGATTAACAAAGACCTAGAAGAATTAAAGAACAAACAAGCAGAGATGACCAATACAATAACTGAAATGAAAACTACACTAGAAGGAATCAATAGCAGAATAACTGAGGCAGAAGAACGGATAAGTGACCTGGAAGACAGAATGGTGGAATTCACTGCTGCGGAACAGACTAAAGATAAAAGAATGAAAAGAAATGAAGACAGCCTAAGAGACCTCTGGGACAACATTAAACGCAACAACATTCGCATTATAGGGGTCCCAGAAGGAGAAGAGAGAGAGAAAGGACCAGAGAAAATATTTGAAGAGATTATAGTCGAAAACTTCCCTAACATGGGAAAGGAAATAGCCACCCAAGTCCAGGAAGCGCAGAGAGTCCCATACAGAATAAACCCAAGGAGAAACACGCCGAGACACATAGTAATCAAAGTGGCAAAAATTAAAGACAAAGAAAAATTATTGAAAGCAGCAAGGGAAAAACGACAAATAACATACAAGGGAACTCCCATAAGGTTAACAGCTGATTTCTCAGCAGAAACTCTGCAAGCCAGAAGGGAGTGGCATGATATACTTAAAGTGATGAAAGGGAAGAACCTACAACCAAGATTACTCTACCCGGCAAGGATCTCATTTAGATTTGATGGAGAAATCAAAAGCTTTACAGACAAGCAAAAGCTAAGAGAATTCAGCACCACCAAACCAGCTCTACAACAAATGCTAAAGGAACTTCTCTAAGTGGGAAACACAAGAAAAGGACCTACAAAAACAAACCCAAAACAATTAAGAAAATGGTCATAGGAACATACATATCGATAATTACCTTAAACGTGAATGGATTAAATGCCCCAACCAAAAGACATAGACTGGCTGAATGGATACAAAAACAAGACCCATATATATGCTGTCTACAAGAGACCCACTTTAGACCTAGGGACACATACAGACTGAAAGTGAGGGGATGGAAAAAGATATTCCATGCAAATGGAAATCAAAAGAAAGCTGGAGTAGCTATACTCATATCAGATAAAATAGACTTTAAAATAAAGAATGTTAAAAGAGACAAGGAAGGACACTACATAATGATCCAGGGATCAATCCATGAAGAAGATATAACAATTATAAATATATATGCACCCAACATAGGAGCACCTCAATACATAAGGCAACTGCTAACAGCTATAAAAGAGGAAATCGACAGTAACACAATAATAGTGGGGGACTTTAACACTTCACTTACACCAATGGACAGATCATCCAAAATGAAAATAAATAAGGAAACAGAAGCTTTAAATGACACAATAGACCAGATAGATTTAATTGATATATATAGGACATTCCATCCAAAAACAGCAGATTACACTTTCTTCTCAAGTGCGCACGGAACATTCTCCAGGATAGATCACATCTTGGGTCACAAATCAAGCCTCAGTAAATTTAAGAAAATTGAAATCATATCAAGCATCTTTTCTGACCACAACGCTATGAGATTAGAAATGAATTACAGGGAAAAAAACGTGAAAAAGACAAACACATGGAGGCTAAACAATACGTTACTAAATAACCAAGAGATCACTGAAGAAATCAAAGAGGAAATAAAAAAATACCTAGAGACAAATGACAATGAAAACACGACAACCCAAAACCTATGGGATGCAGCAAAAGCGGTTCTAAGAGGGAAGTTTATAGCTATACAAGCCTACCTAAAGAAACAAGAAAAATCTCAAGTAAACAATCTAACCTTACACCTAAAGAAACTAGAGAAAGAAGAACAAACAAAACCCAAAGTTAGCAGAAGGAAAGAAATCATAAAGATCAGAGCAGAAATAAATGAAATAGAAACAAAGAAAACAATAGCAAAGATCAATAAAACTAAAAGTTGGTTCTTTGAGAAGATAAACAAAATTGATAAGCCATTAGCCAGACTCATCAAGAGAAAGAGGGAGAGGACTCAAATCAATAAAATTAGAAATGAAAAAGGAGAAGTTACAATGGACACCACAGAAATACAAAGCATCCTAAGAGACTACTACAAGCAACTCTATGCCAATAAAATGGACAACCTGGAAGAAATGGACAAATTCTTAGAAAGGTATAACCTTCCAAGACTGAACCAGGAAGAAACAGAAAATATGAACAGACCAATCACAAGTAAAGAAATTGAAACTGTGATTAAAAATCTTCCAACAAACAAAAGTCCAGGACCAGATGGCTTCACAGGTGAATTCTATCAAACATTTAGAGAAGAGCTAACACCCATCCTTCTCAAACTCTTCCAAAAAATTGCAGAGGAAGGAACACTCCCAAACTCATTCTATGAGGCCACCATCACCCTGATACCAAAACCAGACAAAGACACTACAAAAAAAGAAAATTACAGACCAATATCACTGATGAATATAGATGCAAAAATCCTCAACAAAATACTAGCAAACAGAATCCAACAACACATTAAAAGGATCATACACCACGATCAAGTGGGATTTATCCCAGGGATGCAAGGATTCTTCAATATACGCAAATCAATCAATGTGATACACCATATTAACAAATTGAAGAATAAAAACCATATGATCATCTCAATAGATGCAGAAAAAGCTTTTGACAAAATTCAACACCCATTTCTGATAAAATCTCTCCAGAAAGTGGGCACAGAGGGAAACTACCTCAAAATAATAAAGGCCATATACGACAAACCCACAGCAAACATCATTCTCAATGGTGAAAAACTGAAAGCATTTCCTCTAAGATCAGGAACGAGACAAGGATGTCCACTCTCACCACTATTATTCAACATAGTTCTGGAAGTCCTAGCCACGGCAAGCAGAGAAGAAAAAGAAATAAAAGGAATACAAATTGGAAAGGAAGAAGTAAAACTGTCACTGTTTGTGGATGACATGATACTATACATAGAGAATCCTAAAACTGCCACCAGAAAACTGCTAGAGCTAATTAATGAATATGGTAAAGTTGCAGGATACAAAATTAATGCACAGAAATCTCTTGCATTCCTATACACTAATGATGAAAAATCTGAAAGAGAAATTATGGAAATGCTCCCATTTACCATTGCAACAAAAAGAATAAAATACCTAGGAATAAACCTACCTAGGGAGACAAAAGACCTGTATGCAGAAAACTATAAGATACTGATGAAAGAAATTAAAGATGATACCAAGAGATGGAGAGATATACCATGTTCTTGGATTGGAAGAATCAACATTGTGAAAATGAGTATACTACCCAAAGCAATCTACAGATTCAATGCAATCCCTATCAAATTACCAATGGCATTTTTTACGGAGCTAGAACAAATCATCTTAAAATTTGTATGGAGACACAAAAGACCCCGAATAGCCAAAGCAGTCTTGAGGCAAAAAAATGGAGCTGGAGGAATCAGACTCCCAGACTTTAGACTATACTACAAAGCTACAGTAATCAAGACAATATGGTACTGGCACAAAAACAGAAACATAGATCAATGGAACAAGATAGAAAGCCCAGAGATTAACCCATGCACCTATGGTCAACTAATCTATGACAAAGGAGGCAAAGATATACAATGGAGAAAAGACAGTCTCTTCAATAAGTGGTGCTGGGAAAACTGGACAGCTACATGTAAAAGAATGAAATTAGAATACTCCCTAACACCATACACAAAAATAAACTCAAAATGGATTAGAGACCTAAATATAAGACTGGACACCATAAAACTCTTAGAGGAAAACATAGGAAGAACACTCTTTGACAGAAATCACAGCAAGATCTTTTTTGACACACCTCCTAGAGTAATGGAAATAAAAACAAAAATAAATAAGTGGGACCTAATGAAACTTCAAAGCTTTTGCACAGCAAAGGAAACCATAAACAAGACAAAAAGACAACCCTCAGAATGGGAGAAAATATTTGCAAATGAATCAACGGACAAAGGATTAATCTCCAAAATATATAAACAGCTCATTCAGCTCAATATCAAAGAAACAAACACCCCAATCCAAAAATGGGCAGAAGACCTAAGTAGACATTTCTCCAAAGAAGACATACAGACGGCCACGAAGCACATGAAAAGATGCTCAACATCACTAATTATTAGAGAAATGCAAATCAAAACAACAATGAGGTATCACCTCACTCCTGTTAGAATGGGCATCATCAGAAAATCTACAAACAACAAATGCTGGAGAGGGTGTGGAGTAAAGGGAACCCTCTTGCACTGTTGGTGGGAATGTAAATTGATACAGCCACTATGGAGAACAATATGGAGGTTCCTTAAAAAACTAAAAATAGAATTACCATATGACCCAGCAATCCCACTACTGGGCATATACCCAGAGAAAACCGAAATTCAAAAAGACACACGCACCCGAATGTTCATTGCAGCACTATTTACAATAGCCAGGTCATGGAAGCAACCTAAATGCCCATCAACAGACGAATGGATAAAGAAGATGTGGTACATATATACAATGGAATATTACTCAGCCATAAAAAGGAACGAAATTGAGTCATTTGTTGAGACGTGGATGGATCTAGAGACTGTCATACAGAGTGAAGTAAGTCAGAAAGAGAAAAAACAAATATCATATATTAATGCATGTATGTGGAACCTAGAAAAATGGTACAGATGAGCCAGTTTGCAGGGCAGAAGTTGAGACACAGATGTAGAGAATGGACATATGGACACCAAGGGGGGAAAACTGCGGTGAGGTGGGGATGGTGGTGTGCTGAATTGGGCGATTGGGATTGACATGTATACACTGATGTGTATAAAATTGATGCCTAATAAGAACCTGCAGTATAAAAAAACAAACAAAACAACTAATACTAAACTTTCATTGGGTTATTTGTATGGAAATATGTTAATATAAATGTTTCAGACATTACATGAAATTTCTAAAAATCTTATATTTGTATTTGTATGGAAATATGTTAATATAAATGTTTCAGACATTACATGAAATTTCTAAAAATCTTATATTTGTATTTGTATGGAAATATGTATGGAAATATGTTAATATAAAGGTTTCAGACATTGCATGAAATTTCTAAAAATCTTATATGTTCTGGTATAATGTTATAAGTAATAACCCTAGTTATTACTTTAAAATGTATATCTCAGAAATAACTAATTTTCTTGTCAACTGCATTATTATGAACTTTCATCAAATCTTTAACCGTGGTCATTTTTAAGTCTTTTGTCATTTACAGACAGTTCTGGGTGTACTCTGATGATTTTGCAAATATGTTCCTATAAAAGGGTTTCATCTTCAAGAAATTCATGGAAAAGACTCTGACAAGTACAGGTTTCTGGTAACTGACTGTACTGCTGAACTGAATGAATAAGCATTTTCAGAACTCTAATGAAAAACTGATGAACTCATAAAAGTGCTAACAAAAGATCAAGATGAAAAAAAAAATTAATTACATGGGACTGAGTGAACTGATGAGGATGAGTATAATTTTTGTGACTTTCTGTCTGAATTAAAAAAAAAAAAAAATCCCGCAAGGACTCAGAGGCAAAGAATATACAAATCAATTTTCACTGCAAAGTAAAGGAGCTGTTACAGTGGAGGATTACTGGACTGAATGTCAATATTATGACATAGTATGACTGTGTTTCATGTTTGGTAATTGCAATCATTGTTGCTTTTGTTGTGGTCATCCATGTACAATGCTTGGTGTCAGTCTATTTACCTCTTGTAAAAATAAAATACAGTGTGTGTGCGTGAAAAAAAAAAAAAAAAGAAAACATTTGCAAAATTATATGGATCTTAGAGAAGAAAACAAAAAGGGAGAAAAAAGGGAATATTTGCTGAAACATTTTTCCCCACACAAAGCACCCATCAATACAATATGGAAGAAGCAAAAACCAGAGGAAGAAAAAGAATTTAGAACATTTATAACCATCTCACATCAGGCACATAAACCCTTAAGATAAAAATCCTTCTTCTTTTGTTTCTAAAGCCACTCCTGAAATTTTTCCATAAGTACCTTCTAAATTAAAATTTAGCTCTGTCTCTTAAAGAGGAAATTGAAAATTACTGTATCTCATAGTGATTCTGTCTCACAGTGGGACTCAACCTATGGTGTCCATGTTGTCCTACTGTATCACTGTTATGAGGATTTCTTCTTCATAAAATGCAGTATATGGAAAAGATCACTGTCAGTCTTTTACAGCCAGAAAAGTGAAATGCTTTCTTGTAGAAAACATTTGTGACTATTTTAGCAAGCAACATTTTTCTTAAAAAAATAATTTTATTATTCAGAAAGTATTACAATACCACTATACATGGAAAAAACATACACACACACACACATGCCAAAAAGCAAAGTATGCTGTTTCTTGACTTCTCTATTCCTAATTACTCTCTAGGTGAGAATTTCCAATGGTCCAGAATCACAAAACCATAGAACACAACTTGTTAATTCAGCCTCTACTCTGGCTGGAGTTACAGGAATTTCAGTCCTTGGCTCAGTTACAAGATTCTGCATTAACAATTATTTCACAAAGCTAGAATATGCTTTAAACAACAAGAGAAGGTATTTAATGGGCCATTAGTTCTAGTTCACGTCTGAACTCTCACGATGACAAACAGGGACTTTCTGCATGACTGGTGCTGTATCCTCCTTGCCCTGCAAAGTCAGCCACTGATGTAGGTAAATCAAGTTTAGACTTTTTTTTTGAAAAGACCTAAAACCACCATAAAGACAAAAACCACCCATATAATGTACCTGTGAAGAATTGTATTAAATTTCTCTTATGTCTTGTCAAAGTAGAGTAAAAACTACTGACTAAAGATATTTTTTTAATATATTCTATAGAAAAAAAAATTTCTCAGGTAAAATTATTCCTAAACTTACATTATATTACTTATTTACTCATCTCCTTTTTGGAGTTTAGATCAAGACCTTAAGTGTTCAGAAAGCTTTTTTTCTTTTTTTTATGCCACCCACAAGTGGAAAGCAAAATCTGATATTAGAGGAAAATATGTGACCCAATTACTGAACAATGCCTGGAAATAGACATCTCAGCGGGGTCCCCAATTCTCTCTTCTATGTTTTCACTTCCTGAAGCTAGAAGAGATAAAATATCACCCACAGTCAACTTCCTGGGGGGTTTCAACTTCTTGGGGGAAACAAATAAATGAACACATTTTTTTTAACCATAATTCTTTCCATCTGGGCTCAGTGCCTTCTCCAGCCAGTATGAGAAGCACCTAAGACAGCACTGCTAGGGCACTTTTCTATATAAAGATATCCAACTCCATGTCATATCTACAAAGTCACCAACTATCCTGAGTGCCCATAAATTCTCCAAACACAACCCGGTTCCAAATAACATTGTCTTTATAGTCTAAGAGGACTTTGTGATAACAAACAGAAGCCAATGCACAATAACACTTTGAGTTTTCACAACTGAGTTTTATAATTCATGTGTTGTCTATCAACTCTAAAAAATACGTTTACCTGAGCTTGTCAATAAAATATTTACATTTAATTTAAAAAAAAAAAAAAATAAGCAAGTATAGCAAGTCACAGGATATGAAGTTAATGCACAAAGGTCAATTACTTTCCTATATACATGCCAGCAACAGCAATAAACAACTGGAATTTGAAATTAATAAGACAATACCATTTAAAGTAGCATCCTCCCAAAATGAAATACTTAGGTTTAAATCTAACAAAATATGTGCAGGACCTGTATAAAGAAAACAATAAAACAGTGATTGTTTAAACATGAAAGCATATCTAAATAAATGGAGCAATATTCCATGTTCACGTATTTGAAAACTCAATATTGTTAATTAGGATGTCAATTCTTCCAAACTTGATCTACAGATATAATGCAATCCCAATCAAAATACCAGTAAACTATGTTGTAGATATCAACAAACTGATTCTAAAGTTTATATGGAAAGGCAAAAGACCTAGAACAACCAACACAATACCAAAGAAAGAAGAGGAGAAGGAGGAACAGGAGGAGGAGGGGAAGTGGGGAGGAGGGGAAGAGGTGCAGGAGGAGGAAGAGGAGAAAGAGAAAGAGGAGAGGGAGAGGGAGAGGAAGAAGGAGAAGAGGAGGAACCATGTTGGAGGACTAACCTTACTCTATTTCAAAACTTATTTTAAGGTCCCAGTAATCAAAATAGCATCATCTCAGCGAAAGGATACATAGCACAATGGAACAGAATAAAGAGCCCAGACTAGACCCACACAAATATAGTCAACTGAACTTGGACAAAGGAACAAAGACAATTCAATAGAAAAAGAACAGACTTTCAATAAATGGTGCCAGAACAACTGGATGTCCCTATGCAAAAAATAAATAAACCTAGACACAGATCTTACATTTTACATAAAAATTACCTCAAAATTTATAATAAAACTAAATGTAAGGTGCAAAACTATAAAACTTCTTGAGGAAAACACAGGAGAAATTGCACAATGTTAGGTTTGGTGATAAGTTTTTTAACACAACACCAATAGCATGATCCACAAAAGAAAAAATTGATAAATTGGGCTTTATTAAAATTAAAAGCTGCCTTCTCTAAGAAAGACACTCTTAAGAGAATGAAAAGGCAAACCACAGACAAGGAGAAAATATTTGCAAAACATGTATTTGATTAAAGATTTGTATCCAAAATATACAAAGACCTCTTAAAAGCCAACAAAAAAGCAAACACCTCAATGAAAAAAATGGGCAAAAGATCTGAACATCTCCCCAAAGAAAATATACAGATGGCAAATAAGTATATGAAAAGACTCTCAACATCATCTGTCATTAGGCAATTTCAAATTAAAACAACAATATGATACCACTAAACACATATTAGAATGACTAAAACCAAAAGCTGACAATAGCAAGGACTGGTGAGCAACAGGACCTCTCATTCATTGTTTATGGGAATGAAAAATGGTACAGCCACTTTGGAAGACACTTTGGCAGAGAGTCCAGCAGTTTCTCATGAAACTAAATGTAGCTCTACCATACAATTCAGCAATTGCACTTCTAAGTATTTTCCCAACTGATTCAAAAGCTTTATGTCCATGCAAAAATGCATGTGAAAGTTTATAGAAGCTTTATTCATAATCAACAAGAACTGGAAGCAACCAAGATGCCTTCCATAAGCATAGATAAACAAACTGGTATATACATCAAATGGAACGTTATTCAGCAATAAAGAAAAAAGAGTTATCAAGCCACAAAAAGACACAGATGAATTTTAAATGCATATTGATAAGTGAAAAAAGCTAGTCTGAAAAAGCTATATACTGTATGATTCCAATCATATGACAGCCTGAAGACGGTAAAATTATAGAAATGGTAAACAGATGAGCCATTGCCAAGGACTCAGGGGGAGGAGGTGATTATACAGGTATAGCACAAAGGATTACTTTTTAGGGTAGTAGAACTATTTTGTGTGATACTGTAATGGTGAATGCAAAATATTAAGCATTTGACAAAACCCATAGAACTTTATAGCACAAAGAACAAACTTGAGTGTGTGCAAAATTTTAAAAAATCAATCTAGGAGGTGGTAGGATCACAACAGAGAATGCAGGATGTGGCAAAAGAATCTAAATGCCTTACAAATATATGAAACACCCTCACTGACGTGGGTAGGGGAATAAGTTGGCAACCTAAGTAACTCTGGAAATGAATGGAGTCTGTAAGAGTAAAGGCAATAGGAACTGGACATAGCACTGTGATAAAGTTGTTTCCCATTGGATTATGGGTTAACACTTCTGAAAGCACTGTATGTGTATGCCAGAAGTGAAAAATTAAGTAAACGGATGACAGATGGGGGGAGTGGGACCTTAGAGATAAGGAAGGGAAGAAAACTAGAATGATCCATGAAATAACAGAGTTGGAAACATCAGTATGAACTCACTGGATCAGCTTCATCATATAGATACAGTTGGTTACATATCCAAGTATTTTTAGATAGGTGTCTATACATAGGTTAGAATACACACATGTATCTCCTGTTCTTTCAGCTGAGACAGCCCAGTCAGTGCCCAGATCTTGCTTTTAAATACCATCCTTCAGAAAAAAAACAGGGCTCCTGGGAGAAATGGCTGATTCTAGGACTGGGGCAGGAAATACACAAGATGAGCCTGGAGCATACTATAGTATCAGAAAGTAAGGAGGTGCTTTAAAAAAGACTAATAATAAACAACAATGATGTAGGTATGTCAAAGGGATCTAGGAACCAAATGAAAGAGCTCCCAGTGGAACTTTGAGCAACAAAGCTGGAAAAATTTGAGCAACAAAATTAATAAAGTAATATTAGGTTATAACTTAAAATATAAAATATATACCCATGAGCACTCATGAATCCACGCTGATGTAAGTGACTGAATAAATAAATAAGTTGGGGAGAATAGACAACTTTCCCCAGCAGAAGAATTCCAAATAATTTGTGCAGATATGCCACAGTCAAGGAGGTAGAGCCTATCACCCCACCCTTTAAGTGTGGACTGTGAATACTGATTTCCTTCTTTCCTTCCTCTCCACAGTATATGGAAAGGGGGGGAAAGAGTAACTTTACGGCATGAGAAATCTGAATACACAAGGAAATTTCTAAAATTCATTTTAAAAAGCCATAGCTGGTTATGGTTTTTTTCCCAAACATACTTTTTTCTGGATATAAAGATCACCTTTCATATCTTTGAAAAGTACAGAATATCTGTGCACTTCTAAAAATGTTTCTCTAATGAAAGAAACAAAATATGCGAAACACAGCAACCTCTCCCACTGTCCCCACATTCTCTTAATACCCAAGCACACCCACAGAACAGTTGTAAACCCTAAAAGAAATGATCAACACCATGTGTCTCTAGATCCACCACTGAGTAGTGAAGTGGAAGGACAAAATTAATCTGGTCAAGGAAGAAATGCAATAAATAGAAATCCCTTCCTTGCTTAAAAGGAAAGAATATTTTCATTTTAATATTTATCCAACCATTATTTAAGGAAAGTAAAGTAAATTAGAAGGATTGGATTCCTTGGCTTTTCTGCCTAGAAAATACATAATTTATTCAGCAATTTATAAAATGAAAATCTTAATGGATTAAAATATTCAGAATTGTGTATTTATCTTGGGAAACGGAACGCCCAGAAAAAGTTAGCAAATATGTATCACTGCCTGTGCTTTTCCTTTGTTGGATCAGCTATACTCTTAAGATGAAATTTTCCATCAATTTTTATGACTTCCTATGGACAGACACACTGTTTAGTGTTGAAACTGTTACCCAGGTGGAATTTTAGTACATTCTGTCTCTTTCTAGGGAATGATTCAAACTGAGCCAGAAATCCAAACATAATGGAAGGGAAGATACTAAGAGATACTAAAGGAGGTCAGGCAGTAATATTATCTTTCATATCCTGCAGATTCTGTTTTCAGAGTTCTAGTTCCTTATTGAGTCCAGTGCCCTCAGACTAAAATATAAAGCCCACTTAGAGAAAGGTAGTATAGTAGTAGTAGTAGTAACAGTTACTTTAGCTGATATTTCTTGAATACTTAGTATATGCCAGGCAATGCTGTAATCTTCAGCCGATAACATCCCTGAAGATTGTTATCATCCCCATTTTACATCTTGGGAATGGAGAAGCAAAGAGATTAAGAGATTGGCCTAAATTCACACAGCTAGTGAGTGACCGAGCCAGGATCTGAACCTGGCAGCCCAGCTCCAGGACCCCACTACCTACCTGTCAATGCACTGTGGTCATCAGCCCTGAATCTGGCTTCTCATTCTGCCACTCTCTATTTAACCAAGCAGAGCTCCTCCAAAGTGGCTCTTCAATGAGTCTATCACTGCCTACCCCTCAGGCTCTGATGGGAATTTGAGGAGATCAGGTAGGTGCCTTGCCACAGATTCAGGTCAATGGGAGGCATCTGATTACACTTAGACAGGCACAGAGATACGAAGATGCTTAAGACAGGTCTCCTGTCCTTGAGGAGCTCACCTTTGGGAGGAGAAGGGGACCTGTATATTCCTTCACTGAGGACACATGGAATTGTGTCTGTATCGCTTCCACAACTGTGTGCACGTTGGATCCGTTGCTTTGTTTTATGACTTCCTCATGAAGTGAAATGCAACTCTGGATCACTGACCTCCAGGCTTGTTCTTCTGCCTCTTGCCAACTGCACAGTTGGTAACAGCCTCCTAATCTGGTGAAAATATATTATGATTATGCAGTGCTTTAGGAAGACAAAAGATGGTGAACATAAAGACAGTAGGGCTCATCAGCTGCAGATGTCAGGCTTAATGGTGTTTCACAGTGTTAAAAACAAGACAATCAGGCCCCAAATGGAACCATTTATGCTAAGCCCCACATCAACAAACTGAGACTTACGTTAATTACAGTTTTGGCTCTATCAGAAATGGAATCATAAACCAATCAGTCAGGAATCACCTGATAGCACTGGTTAGTAATCTGCCTGATAGACCCCTGCCATCCCCTAAAGGAAAGTAAACTTGCAATAACCAGCACACTTTATGGCCTAGTATAACTTCCTTGTGCCTGCTCCCTTCTGCCTATAAAAGTCTTTCATTTTGTACCGTTCCTCAGAGGTCCTTTCTACTTGCTAGATTGGATGCTGCTTGATTCTAATCAGTTTTTGTTGAAATAAACTCTTAAAAGTTTTAATATGCCTCAGCTTATCTTTCAACAACAGGAAATCTTATGATGCCACACAATGGGGAATCCATTCCCAATAAGGACTCTCAGAAAGGATTTTAAAATGTCCTTCTCACCATTAGAAAAACTGAACACCAACTGTGACTGAAAGAGAGCTGGCCTCCATAAAGGTACACAAATACAGAACAGTGAGGATACAGAAGAGCTCAACATCATGAAAACAAGAACCAGCATTGTGCAGAACATACTGAAGCAAATAAAATTTTCCATCTAAGTTAATTGTTATTACAAAAGGCAGTAATTCATCTTTGATATCCTATAGATTCTACTTGCAGAGTTCTAGCCCCCTCCCATTTATTAAGCCCAGTGTATTCATACTAAAATATAAAACCCACACTTAGAGAAAAGCAGTGTAGCAATAATTATAGTAATGGTTATTTAAATGATACTATTAAGCACATAGTATGTGCCAGGTAATACTGTAAGCCCATTTAAGTTGATAACAGCCCTATGAGATAAGTATTATTATTATCGTTCTCATTTTACATCTTAGGAGTGACGACACAGAGGAATCTAGTACATAAACTACATACAGTAAGGCAGGGCCTTTGAAAGAGATTTCAGTGATTTGATACAGTTTTATAAGGAGGAGCAAAGAGACTTTCAAAGAGAATCACTCGGTGAGCATTCATTTTTTTCTTTTGACTGGGTAGCATGGATCAGAAGAGAAACCCACAATGTTAAAGGAAGGATACCATGGTTAGTTAGTAAAAATACAATAGTTTAAGGGAATTCCCTTGCTGTCCAGTGGTTAGGACTCTGTGCTTTCACTGCCGAAAGCCCGGGTTCGATCCCTGATCAGGGAACTAAGATCCCACGAGCCCCGTGGCATGACCCCAAAAAATAAAAAGTACAATAGTTTTGCACAGTTAGCAAGACTTTAGGGGGAAACAATGCAATAAAAAAGGAGGAGACCACAAAGCATTTGTGGTCCTGGGCTCCTGGGCTGAAAGGAGGTTAATAAAATGGACAGAGAATTCAGTGAAGCTGAAATTAGACAATGGCACCCTGTCTCATGCTAACATTAAAATTTGAAGATACAAATGCAAATGAAGTAATTAGAAATCAAGGCAGAGCCTCAAATGCCACTTTGGCAAAAGACCAGGACATGATTTGGGAAAGCTTCTGCTGAACACAAAGTATAGTATCATAGGGCGATAGTCGAGGTGTGCAAATAAATAGGATTGGGCAGGGCAGGTATATTCAGAACCTCATAGGTAGTGTAGACTGTTGTTTCCTGAATAGGTCAAAACCAGTGTGAATAAATGTGGAACAATAGTAAATATATATGCTGGTTTCTGCTTCTGTTCCTGACACAGAGCTCTTAAGGCTGTTATAATTTCCTGAGGGATAGGAGGGTCTGACATCGAGCTCCTAAATCCCTTGGAATTTCCTCGGTAATAGAAATGGGTTTTGTTCTAACAGTGACTCTTTGTGGGCTCTTGGATGGGGGCTGATTACCCAAAAGGCCAAGCCATGACATCAAGGCAGCTGAAGAGCTGTCATCCAAGTGGTTTTGCAGGTGATGTCAGGGTGTGGAGGACATGTAACGAGTCCATAAGAGTCTCTCCTGGCCATGCCAAAATAACATGGTGTAGTATTGAAGAGGGCTCAGACTCTTACATCTGCTGGAAGGAGCTCAAGCCAGTGAAGTTTATGATAACTACTGTTGCTTTAACTTTACTTATGCCTTTAGAATTATGATGTATGAAAAGCTTTAAACTATATATTTGGAAGGATGTGTACCAAAATGATAATAACAGCTGCTTTTGGATGATAGGGATTATGAATAACTTATTTTCTTCCTTTATCCTTTTTAATTCCTCCAAATGTCCTATAATTAAATTATATATTATAATATGATTAGCAAATAAACACACAATGTCATTTAAAAAAAAAAAAAAAGAAAAGATACTCTTGGAGCTTCAGTCAGTGCCATTCAAATGCACCCAAAAGATGGTAAGCCTTCTCAAGAAATAATCTCACAACTTCAAGTTCAGAGTAGAACAAAGAAAACCTAAGAACTTGGAGACCCAAGAGTGGGAGGACAATTCTTCCCAGGAAAATCTACTTCTCTTCATTTATCACCAAAATCATCAGCAACATCAGCAAACATCATCTCAGACGTCCAAAAAGCAAAGAAATTGGAACTAATTGTATTGAATTCAAGGCTTATGTAAAATATAATATACAGTCCATTTGATGTGCTGTCTATTGTTTGAATTACTGTAAATGTGTAGCCACAGATAGCTATACATAGGGATGTAAATACAAAACATACACATATACATGAAGTATACATAGGCTTAGATGTACGTATACATTTATCAGAGATCTCAGAATCATACTTGAGACCCACTCTTATATTTTCCAGTATATCCTCCTTAGTTCCTTAACTCAAACTTAACACATACCCCAAATTTTCAGAATCCTAATCTTAAATTTCAGGAAGGAATTATTAGACAGTCCAGTCACTAGACAACTTTCACTTAATTTCTTTTTATGTCTGTTATGTATTCATAATAGAACAGTGGTGTGCAGAGTTCAGGAAGATTTAAGAGAAAGAATATAAGTTTTATTTAAAACACCAAAGATTTACAGCCAAATAAATAGCTGAAGGAAAATTATTAAATACACTGCATATTATATTTAGCAATTTAGATAGTAAATTTAAGATAATTAGTTAAATTTCCTTCTTTGAAAAATCTACAATTTTAAAATACATCAGCAAATGATATTTAATAATAAAATTTTATTTGCAAATGAATTTTGTGAAACACACAATATATTAAAAATCACCTATTATCTTATAGCTTAATATAAAATGTATTAGTGTTGATCTCTGTATATATTATTTATATGATATAGCTATAGATTAATCCATAATTCATAAGGAAAAGTAGTCCCAATCAATATCAATAACTAAAACTTTTCTACAATTCCTAAAAGATAATATATATTTATGGATTATACTACACAGATATTTATTTATTTAAATAAAATACCCGCAAAATATGCTATTCATCTCAAGTTCAATTGTATATCACATATAAATAAAGAATGGATTTTAGGTACAAGTTCTCTACACAATAATCTTACTACAGTCACAGGACAACTACATTTCACAACTCTGGGGCACACTCACACAGCAACCATGGACAAATGTCACATGAAAATTTTTGTAGAGGCGGTCAGCAATTGTTTTCTAAAGGATAAAACAGAATAACATCCTCTAGTTTAACCTCTGTAGATACTATTTTCCCCTCTTCCCATCACTGACTGCTTATTTTGTGTCTCATTATCTAATTGACCATTTTCTCTGGTCTTTAATAAGATTCCACTCTGTTTCTGGCAAAGCATTTGTGCTAATAATTTCTGGCTCAAGTTCTTTCTATAGTCTCATATGAATGATGACTTGTTGCTTTGCTAAGAGCTCATTTGCTGGATTGTAATTTTGGTTCAAGAAGAATTAACATTTTGCAAAACAGATGGTGGATAATAATTCATCACACCTTGAAAATTTCAATGCTGCTGCTGCTGCTGGAAGGGAAGCCAGGTTCATTTGACAGGTGTTCCATTGCACTCGCTATTGTTCGAGGTAATATAAAACTTCCCTCTCCTGCATGCCTTGAATTTTTTGCAAAATTTGTAATACCCAAAACGCTCTCTGAGTTGGGGACAGCATCTTCCTGTAGGGCAAGTCTTTCTGTGTGAATACAAAAAAAAAAAAAGGCAATCTCTGGTCCTGTCCATCACTTCTTTGGTGAGAGAGAAAATTACATAATTTTTGCTAACTTTAAAAATACTCTCTTTGCCAGATCAAATCCAGGGCTTAAAACTACATGTCTAAAGGACGCATTCTGCCTCAGCAACTAAGAATAAGACTGAAAATTTTCTTTTTTAAAAAGATCAACTAAACAGGCTTCCACAGCTATACAGTTGTTTACAAATTCACATACTCCAAGGAGTTACACTACTATGCTTTAAGCAGACTCAGGGTAGGTGGAAATTTGACCTCAATGTTACCTTTGGAGGATCTATTCTCTCCTGGGCACTGTGAGCAGCCCATGATGAAGAGGCAAATCTAGGAGGAAAGCTTCCTCCAGAATGATGCAGAAAAAGTGACAGGCTAGAAGGGTCCAGCATTATCACGGAAAGAAGCTTAAGACTACATACAATTTGATTTGTTTTTATGCTTAAACAGTCCTTCCCATCATGATTTTGGAATTCAACTATGAAGATTAAGAGGTGAACCTCACAGAGGTAAAAACCAAACTCTAAGAATGCAAACCATGTACTCTAAGGACGTATACAAGAACAAAATTCTTGAAGCAAATAAAGGAGCATCTGTGGCAAAAAGACAGGTATTTATCCTCCAACTCCCCTCCTCCAGGGGGGTATTCTGAGGGGTGTTCTACATTGTACCCCAGAGCTTGCCAATACAATTACATCCCAGTGGTAAATTGATCGACCCACCTTATACTTGCTTCCTTCTCTTGCCTATCTCATGTCCCCACTCCCTTGTCAGTCCCTCCCTGGATCATCTCCAAAGAAACTACTTTCACACAAATCCTTGTCTCAGTGTCTGCTTCTGAGGAAACCCAACCTAAGATGATATGTGTGTCCGTGAGTCCCTCTGAGCTATAAAAACACCCTATTTCTCCATTTTCTACTGTGGTAGGCAGTGAAGAATAAGAAGCAGTATAAAACTCGGTCTGAGAATATAAAAGAGCTCTAGACCTCCTGAAAAGGGGCTCTTTAGTATAGATGGAGGTCAACTTCATCCATACTGTGTATTAGTTTTCTAGGGCTACAATAACAAATAACCGCAAACTTAGTGGCTTAAAACAATAGAAATGTATTTGCTCACCGTTCTGAAACATGGATGTCTAAGATGCTCCCTCTGAAGCCTCTAGGAAAGGAGCCTTCCTTGCCTCTTCTAGCTTTTGGTGACTTGGCAATCCCTGACATTCGTTAGCTTGCTGCTGCATCACTCCAATCTCTGCCTCTGTCTTCACATGGAGTTCTCCCGTGTATGTCTCTCTTGTATCTTCACATGCATTCTTGTAAGGACACCTCTCATTGGATTTAGCAATCTGCTCCGGCCCCAGTCCAGTATGATTTCATCTTAACTTGATTACATCTATAATGACCCTATTTCCAGATAAGATCACTTTCAGATACAGGAGGTGTGGATTTGAAAATATCTTTAGGGGGGTACAGTTCAACCCACAACATGCCATATCTACCAGCTTAACAGAAAATCAAGTCAGAAAAATTCTTACTCAGAAAAATCAGTTGTCAGAAATCCAGAAGTCCTAAATGCAGATCAAGTCTAACGTAGGCACTTTAAAAGATGCACCTGAGTTTAAAGAAGAATGTCCTCAGCATCCCGAGGATTTCCAAAATGTGATGTAACTTCCCTACTCACTCATATATATTAAATATGATGATGATGACGACAATGATGATGATGATGAAAATAATGATGGCGGTGATGATAATTCTAAAAATCTACTCCAGTCAGGATTATAGCTTTTGGCACAGCTAGGATATACAGAAAACTCATGGCCAACTCTTTATACTTACAACTGTGTCTTATTTTACTTTCTAGGCTAGTTATGGTTCATAGTATTTTTGCTTTGAGAATTCAGTGGCTGCCTTGGATCTCTATTCCTCTCTCTCCTGAAAATAGAAGTTATTTTGACATGACAGTGTCTTCCCTAGATGAGGTGAGAGCCAAAAGTAGCAGTTCATCAATCCCTCACAGTCCCTGAACTTAGTTAAATCCTGTTCCTGTCACTCTGAGAAATGCAAACAGCCAGGAAGAAAGCAGCCCATGACCTTTTCACCATCAGTTCCGTGAACTGAGTGCATCCCTTGTAAAAGGCAATCCCTTTCTCATCTTTATAAGCACATCTGGTTTCCAAATTAAATACTCCCAGGTTCTTGAGTAATTCACAAACCAGTGATGACATGTGAGCCATATAAACTTACATTCAGCTTTTGTGATGCAATTTCTCTTTTGATTACTAATGAGAAGGCATTGAAAAAGAAAGGGAAGGTTATTGAACAACCAGAGCGAAATGTTCATCACTAATTATCTGGAAGTGCAAAGATCCAGCATCCTGATTAGCGCAGGCCTGGAAAAGGCACAAAGTAAAAACTGGATGCTTATTCTTCAATTAGAGAGCAGAATAATTACGGCTTCCCAGATATCCTGGCAAGCAACTCTTCAACTTCATCACTCCTTGAGCAGAAAAGTAATTTAAAAGACGAAGAAGTGCGCATTTAGGGTCTAGGAACATGCCATCAAAATGCTCTAGTGTGGAAGGCACTCCTGACTTTTTTCACCGTTTATCTCTTAACCAAATCAGTCTCCTGCTGAGGTAAAAACAAAAACAGCAGTTCACAAAATTATATATGCAGTGCTATCTCAACTATTTAAAAATGTACATAACATTTTTAGAAGAAAAGAAAACATTTTAGAGGAAAACACAACAAAATGCTGACTGTGGTCATCTTTGAGGATGCAATTATGAGTGCTTTATTACTTTCTTTTCAATATTTTTGTGTTTTCCAAGTTTTCTACAATGAGCATATATTGTTAGTATTTTATCATTAGTGGTTTAATATGTGTTTAATGCTTATAACATACATGACACTATGCCAAGAAAATTGCACATGTTATTTTATTTAATTCTGACTGAAAGGGGGAATAAAGAACCTATGTAGGAAGTATTAACCCCATTAGGTAACTTGCCAAGGATCACTTAGCTGATATATGGTAGAGTCTGGATTCAAATCCAAGTCTACATAATTTAATTCTGTCCCCCATGTATTGTTTTCATAATCAGAGAAAAGGGGCTATTCTATAAACAGTATCTGTTAAAAAAAAAATTCAACTGCATAAACTTTAAAGATCTTATTCAACAATTTAAAGCTTTATTCAACAATTCACGAATCGGGCAGCATCCAGTCTAGCAGATAGAAAGGAGCTCTGAAGAGTTGTACAAAATAAAAGACTTTAACAGGCAGAAGGGATTAGGAATAAGGAAGTTATACAAGGCAAAAAAAAAGGATTGGTCCCTGCAAGGTTACTTTCCTTTAGGGGATGGCAGGTGCTGATCAGGCAATTCCTGATTTACTGGTTTGAGATTCCATTTCTGGGAGAGCTGAAACTGTAATTAAGTCTGGGTTTGGTGATGTGTGGCTTAGCATAAGTGACTCCATTTGGGGCCTGATGCATTATTTTTAACAGTATCTGAGATAGCAAAAATAGTGGAATCAACATGTATAAAACAAGCTTCCTAAAATGCAAATAAAACAGTACACCTAGAGAGGATAAAAATCTGTAAAAATAATTTATCTCAGGTTTACCCAACGTCAATTACCAGATATTCAGTGGTCTTCCAGTATGAAAATGCATATTACCACCTACACACTTGATACAGTGCCTGGAAATCAATAGTCATCACAGGTAGATTCTGCAAGTCTTTGAAGAGGGCAAGCACAATGACCTGAGTCTGAGCCGATCTCCACCACTTACAAAGCTTTATGACCTCAGTCCGTTTACTTGTTCTTTCTGAGATTCCATGTTTCCATTTGTTCTTTCAACTAGCTATTAATTCAACACATATTTCTTGTGTGCCTAGTATGCCAGGCATTATGCTGGGTCCCAGGGTAAGTGCAGTTAGTAAGAGAGGCATGGCCTCTGTCCTCCGTCCTCGGTGCTTCACCTATGACTAAAGATAATAACGCTTGCTTCAGTTGGGGTTGTCGCTAGTACCGCATGAAATAAAGTGTCTGACACAACACTTGACATGTGGAACAAGCACAGTAAGTTTTACCGCTGGTATAGTCTCCGTTTTTCCAGCTATAAAATGGAATTTATCTTATCCAACTTGGCTGGATGTGAGAGTATTGATCCACATAATCCTTTAACTATACATTTGCCCCCGTCCAGAAAACACCTTGATTTTTAAAAGATGCTTCAGAGAAACGGAGATCAGAGGATAAGATGAGAATATAGATATTTTATACAAGGATTGCAATAGATTAAATTCCACTTACTTTAAAATGTTTCATTTTGACTATCAAAATTCACAATGCCATATTTATAACCCCATGTAAAAACTGAGACTTCACTAGGAAAACTCTAAGAATATTTATTAGGCAGGTTCTTATGATCTTAGTTTCTATGATATAAGAAGTTAAGAGAAAAGTTTGATAAGAACTATGTTAAGTAAGTTCCTTTTTTTTTAAAGGTTTTCAGATAGACATCTTGAGATCTAGGTCAAAGTAAGCTCTTTCCCTAGGCAGAAATATGTTCATGTACATGTGTCAAACGATATATATTTCCTGTGATGCACATTCAGTACCTTGTGAGCATGACATTTGAGGATATATCAAGGGATTTACATTGATTTTCTCTAATACTCCAAGCACGCCTTCTAGAAAAGTTAGACATCTCCTCCATCAGCCACTGAAGCTAGGAGACATTAGGCAGTGTACCAAGTTATACTAGTAAGTGTCAATAGTAAGTGTCAAGGCCTGAATGTGAACCCGATTGTCTGACTTCAAAAATTAACCTTTTTTGATAACACCACACCCAAGCTCCAGCAACAGGAAATTCATTACTTCCCAAAGCAGTTCCTTTTTTCTTTTAAAAGCTCTTACAATTCAGAGTTCCTTCTAACACTGAGCTGAAATCTAGCCCCTTCTAGTAGTCACCATTGGCTCTAGTTTCACCCTTCAGTTAGATTAGTTAATCTAATTCCTCTTCTGCTTGAAAGCTCTTCAAATATTCGGAAGCACCTTTCATTTCACCCCTTCTCCTCTACCAAGTTTTACTTTCTGCAAAACTGAAGAGCCCCATTTTCCCACTGCTCCTTAGATAACATTGTTGTGAGTCCCTGCATTCTTCCTACGCGGTTCCACTAATCATAGTCTCATTTGTTTATATCACTTTTAAAATGTGATGCAAAGAGCTGAAGACAATACCACAGGTGTGGTCTGAAGAGTACAGAGTTGGATTTCATTATTGCCATCCTTGTCCTAGATATTATACTTCTATTTATGTAGCTCAATAGCAAATTAGCTATCTTATTCCAGCTACTTCATGCTGCTGATTCACATAGTATTTGCTGTAATTATTATACTGAAGCTTCCAGGTCTTTTTCACATGTGCAACTATGAATCCACATTTTCAACGTTCTATTCCTGTGTCTTGCTAACATGACTTTTTCTGTTAAGCTACACCTCAGTTCTTTCTTTAACCCACAAGAAATCACTCTCACCAAATGCTCATTCTGGTGCTGCTAAAGTTCTAGACTACTGCTTTCTAAACAAGGCTAGCTTCACGGACATGTGTTTGCAAAGCCCCACATTCAGATGGGCCCCTCACTCAGTTTAATGCTCTCCTGTCACCATCTAGAAATTCTTAACAATTTTTTTTACTTATTAAATTTTTAATTTATCTAAATGTAGAATGACTTAAATAGTAAGTTAAAAAAATATCATGACAAGTCAAGATAGAGACCACAGAAGAAAGAACAAAGCTTCATATTTTGGCATGTTTAATAGCCCTTTTTCTTGCTTTTTGAAAAAGGGTCTCACATTTTCATTTTGCACAGGGCCCTGTGCAAAATAGTACAGCTGGCCCTGTTCCCAGGGTGGATATTCAAAATACTTAACAATAAGTACAGCATGGGCCCCACTTAACTGGAAAGGTACCTAACCAATCAGAAATGGGTGCTAATTGGTATGTAGAACTGCAGCATACCAGTTGAATAGTGGCCTTGCTGCTTTCTGTTGAGGTGACACGGTTTCCTAGAGAAGCATATGACATTATAGAATCCCTTGATGTACACTCAACTACCTCAGGCCTGAGTCATCAGTCCTGCTTTCTCTCTCCCCACTTAACTGTCTCCAAACTGCCCCATCTCATCAAATTATCTTTGTTCATTCCTTGTTCTGAACTTGAAAGATAAACAAACAACAACAACAAAAAACATTATTTCCAAGAAATAATGAAAGTGAAAATTCTATTAGAAGCTTGCAAAAGTTCTGGAAATCATTAGCTGATTTACCATTTCCCATAGAGACCATACCAATGTCAGACCTGTTGCATTTTTCATTTCTTAACTTCATGCCTTGAAGGATTTCTGGTAGAAGAACCTTGGGGCACTAGATGCTTTTCTAAAGACAAGGGGAGGGGTAATAGTTAAAAATGTTTTCAGGGACTTCCCTGGTCGTCGAGTGGTAAAGAATCTACTTCCAATGCAGGGGGCACAGGTTCGATCCCTGGTCTAGGAACTAAGATCCCACATGCCATGGGGCAACTAAGCTTATGCGCCACAACTACTGAGCCCATGCAGTACGGGCTCTACAAAGAGCCTGAGTGATGCAACTAAGACCCGATGCAGCCAAAAATAATAAATAAATTAATTAAATATATTTTTTTAAAGTATTCATACATCAGTCCTCCGATGAAGATCACAGAACTTTGCCTTCCAAAAGTACTGATCATTATTGGTGTTATTGCATATAGAGATTTGGGAACGTGCAGTTGAAATGCAGTCATAACAAGGAAATTCTCTGATTCTTATTCTTTCTGAAGTAAGTATAATCTCAGTATCCAGTGCCATTTCCTCATTGACCAATAAATACTCACTCACTCACCTGCCCTGACTTCCATCCTGGTCCTGCCCAGGTCTTAGACAACAATCACATTGAAAAGTCAGATTATCATCACTCTTTATGTATATCCTCATCTGTAACATTTCCTCAAACTAATATCCACTTCTTAAAACATCCTTCCCTCTCTCTTCTATATGCCCCATATATCTTTAAGGTTTTAGTTAAAGTTCCATTTCTCTGTGAAATTCTCCTCCTCTCCACTACTAAGTTTCCTGCATTACTCTTTTCAGACTTTCTATTCTAAAGGCCCTATATCTCAATATCTTAATAAGATCCAATGTATCTGTTTCATAATTAGAGAGCATCCATAGTTCAAGTACAGTGAAGGCTGATTAAAAATTTTCTAGTCATGTACATCTATAAAAGATTGAAATCTATTCAATATGACAGAAAGAACATTAGCTCTGAGTTTAAATTCCACTTTTCCTATTTTCTAGTATGTTATCTTTGAAAATTCCCTTACCTTTATGAACATATATGTTTATTTGTAAAATGATAATACCCACCTGGTAGGGGTGTTACAGATACATGACAATCAATACGTACAATACCTGGCACAGAGCAAGCACTTACTAAATAATAGCTATCAATATTTGAAAGCACTCCACCACAACTTGCCTGATTATTCATCATTTCAATTCAAGTCAGTACTAAAAATAGGTAATGTTTTCTACCACCAATCAATTTTGTGGAAGATAAATAAATAAATAAGTCTGATGCTTAGGAAGGCCAGTATAAGAGAATAATATTTGTTAGTGAAACAGAGAACATGTTGGCGAGAGCTAAAATGAAAACAACGGCTCAGGAGACTAGAAATAGATGTGTGGGTATATTAAGAAGAGTCCAATATGTCCTGGGGTATCAAGAGGGACCTCATGGTTTCTTGGTCCCCATAGCAAGAAAGATATAAAATAACCTGTATTTCTTCAGAGGGTCCCTTGAGGAGTATCTTGAATGCCCCATTCCTGTTGGCCAGGCATTCAAAACCCCTACTGATCTGGAGCAGATTAAAAATTATAGGACACAGATGAGATTTATGTGACAGCCTCATGCCTCATTTTTCTCACCTCAGTGACCTTAGTTCCCAGAATGCCATTTTTTGTAAAGCGTATCAACACTAGAGAATTTAGCAGGTTGTCTTCATTTTGCTTATTTCTCCAAAATCCTACTCTACAAACTTTTTGGCCTTTCAGCTGCAGAAATTATTTCTCAGGGATACATAAAAGTGTCAATATTACCAGGCGGTCTGATGATGCACGGCATACTTCTTGCTAGAGCAAAGGCGATGGAGAAGGTATTACTTTGAATCAAACACTGACACAGGGCCAAAAATTATGGCATGTAATACATTCGCCAATGGAATAGGTTACAAATGTGTGGGGAGTTGTGATGATGCATACATGAGATGTGTGTCACACATCGGGAAAGCCAAGCCAAACTGTAAGGTGAGAACTTGAAGAACCTCTCAAAATTGTGCTCACATTAACTAAATTGGAATCTTGAATTAAAATGCATTGCATATATGTTTGAGGCACTTAGGGGCAGGAATAAGGGGACATGCTCCTCCTTCATTTGGCTAATTTCTATTTATCCTTCAGACCTCAACTCAGCAATTACCTTCTTCAAGAAGCTTTCTGTGATCCCCACTGCATCCCTCAACACCACCCACCACTGCTGCCACCACCATCATTGTTGCTTCTGCCACTCACAGACACCACCACCACTGCAGCCCGATCTACTTAGGTAACCCTGTGCATGTCTCTTTTGAGCCTATATCACACTACATTTAATGGTTACTGGCTATTCTCTCACTAGACTTATTTTTTGGTGTCAGGGACTGCTTTTGTTCATCTTGTCCCACACCCCCTCCCCAGTGCCTAATAACTAGCCTACCTAGAGTAGGTACTCAACAAATGTTTGCTGGATGAATGAACAAACCTAAAAACAGAATTACTGTTTGGAAATGCTTGCAATATGGAGTGTCTTCTTTTTAACAAATTATAGCCAGATTCTCACAGTGCAGAAATTACCTAGTGACTTCATTAATTCTTTCCAGCCACTAAGGATCTCTAAAGAAGCAATTTACTGAATGATACTCTAGTGATCAGAAAGAGGGAATGTGGCTAATTCCAAAAGAAGGTTTCCATGCAGAGTTTGCCCACAGGAAAAATATGTCTAAATACTTTTTAAGACCACAGATTGGGGAGCAGTAAATTAATTCAGCAGGCTGTGTCTTTCCAGACTGTCTAAGAAATCCGTATGTGGTGGGTGTCACCTGTTGGAAGCCAGTTTTGAAAATCTGTTGAAAAAAAAAAATCCCACTCTTCCATTACCTTTATTTGTGACTTGGATGTCTACACATGGAAATTCATGCTGGACTCCAATGTGGATTGTTAAATTGCTCACCAATGACCCTTGAAAAATAAGGGGGAAAATCTGAAGTTATTTTGTTCATTTCTAAAGGTTGTTCCTTTTCTTTGTGAGACTTGCACATATTTTAAAGGCAATGGAAGAAACAGGTAAAAGGGGGGAGTATGGACACCAAGGGAGGGGAAGCGGGGGAGGGGGGTGGTGGTGGGATGAAGTGGGAGATTGGGATTGACATACACACACTAATATGTATAAAATAGATAACTAATAAGAACCTGCTATATAAAAAAATTTTTTTAAAAAGGAGTGGGAGGGAAGTGCGGCAGTGAGATAGGAAGAGGGAAATGGAAAAGTTTAAAATATATATATATATAAACCCAACATCACATTAGTCATTACTGCCAAAAACTAGCATAAGTTTGGAGTCCACTCACTTGCTGTATCTGATACTAATTCTACCACTAACAATGTGACTTTAAGGATGGAACTTCACTCCTGTTCCTTTTCCATAAATTTGGGGCACTAGTGTTGTTTACCCAAAGGTCCCTTCACGTTCTATGATTTTATAAGCTTCTACAAATAAGCACCGAGTATTCTCTGTTTTCTCAGCTCTCTCCCTCTCACTCAATTAGAAACCCAAGGGTCCATGTGAAGAAAAGTACTACAAATGAGCACCTACCCAGGGATCTCAGAGGTTGTTGTTCGTTTGTTTTTTAACCCACACAGTGAAAGAGAAGTTGCTTCATTCTGCTGCCAAACTTGAGGAGAGTTATAGGCACCATAACTATGTTTGAATTTTAAGTCCTTTATCAATCAAATTCCCCCAGGGTTTAGTGCTGATCTCATTCCAATAACTCAATACCTTACAACAAAAAGAAAATAAGAAAGACAAACTAACACAGAGTTACATGGCTCTCCTGGCTGTTGTTGTCACCTATTTCTTTAGTCAGTATGTTCCCAGAGAAAAGATCAATGTAGCCAAGGGAATAAATAAAATATGTGTAATAATAAAATATATGCAACTTCACACATCTATTTATTTACTATCCAGCATTCACCAGAGAGGAAGAATCTAACCAATTCTCACTCCAGCCCTTTCCTCAAACCAGAGAACAAACATAAAGAAAAAAGGGGAGGAGAAACGTGGCAAAGAGGAAAGAAACGGTTGATTTTAAGAATTATGTGCACCACGTATGACCACGCTTTTGTATCTTATTTATTTACTTTGTTGTTGCTTTTCTAATTAATGTTATTAGTAAAGGTTTTTTTTTTTAAGTTCCAACCTGCTTCAACTGACAGATCTTTTGCCCTCGCTGAAGAATCAAGAGCAGAGGGAATGACTCAGGAAGCTGAGGTGAAGACCTGTAGATCTGGGACAGTGAGGGAAGTCAGCCCCTTGAAACAGAACTGAGCATTCCTTTTCCACTTGGGTATACCCTTATATACTTGCTCCTTCAAAGCTGATTTTCTGCAAGATATTAAATAACTTGAAACTCTTAACTGTAGAACTTTTTATACACTCAGTGCACCCATTTATAATTTTATCTATAGTAAAGTAAAAGTAAGGGACTTAGGAAAATAGCTACCAGAGATGTGAGACAATAAATTCTGTTGGTACATGTATTATTCTCCATAACAATACTTTTTAAATAGATCTTTATCGGAGTATAATTGCTTCACAATACTGTGTTAGTTTCTGTTGCACAACAAAGTGAATCAGCCATATGCATACATATGTCCCCATAATCTCCTCTCTTGAGCCTCCCTCCCATCCTCTTTGTCCCACCCCTCTAGGTCATCACAAAGCACCGAGCTGATCTCCCTGTGCTATGCTGCTGCTTCCCACTAGCTAACTATTTTACATTTGGTAGTGTATATATGTTGAGGCTACTCTCACTTCGCCCCAGCTTCCCCCTCCAACCCCGTCTCCTCAAGTCCATTCTCTATGTCTATATCTTTATTCCTGCCCTGCAACTAGATACATCAGTACCATTTTTTTTTTTTTTAGATTCCATATATATGTGTTAGCATATGGTATTTGTTTTTCTCTTTCTGACTTACTTCACTCTGTATGATAGACTCTAGGTCCATCCACCTCACTACAAATAACTCAATTTCATTTCTTTTTACGGCTGAGTAATATTCCACTGTATATATGTGCCACATCTTCTTTATCCATTCATCTGTCGATGGACAATCAGGTTGCTTCCATGTCCTGGCTATCGTAAATAGAGCTGCAATGAACATTGTGGTACATGACTCTTTTTGAATTATGGTTTTCTCAGGGTATATGCCCAGTAGTGGGATTGCTGGGTCATATGGTAGTTCTATTTTTAGCTTTTTAAGGAACCTCCATACTGTTCTCCATAGTGGCTGTATCAATTTACATTCCCACCAACAGTGCAGGAGGGTTCCCTTTTCACCACTCCCTTTCCAGCATTTATTGTTTCTAGATTTTTTGATAATGGCCATTCTGACAGGTGTGAGGTGATACTTCCTTGTAGTTTTGATTTGCATTTCTCTAATAATTAGTGATGTTGAGCATCTTTTCATGTGTCTCTTGGCCATCTGTATGTCTTCCTTGGTGAAATGTCTATTTAGGTCTTCTGCCCATTTTTTAATTGGATTGTTTGTTTTTTTGATATTGAGCTCCATGAGCTGTTTGTATATGTTGGAGATTAATCCTTTGTCTGCTGTTTCATTTGCAAATATTTTCTCCCATTCTGAGGGTTGTCTTTTTGTCTTGTTTATACTTTCCTTTGCTGTGCAAAAGCTTTTAAGTTTAATTAAGTCCCATTTGTTTATTTTTGTTTTTATTTCCTTTACTCTAGGAGGTGGGTCAAAAAAGATCTTGCTGTGGTTTATGTCAAAGAGTGTTTTTCCTATGTTTTCCTCTAAGAGTTTTATAGTGTCTGGTCTTACATTTAGGTCTTTAAACCATTTGGAATTTTTTTTTTTTTCAAAACACTTAAGAAGTTTTACTGAAAACAATAAAATAGAGAAACACCACATTTTCATTTTAAAGTAAAATTAACAGCATCTTCCACAACTGAACAAATGTGTATTTTCTCTGAGTTTGATTAGGGTGTGTGTGGTTTTGTTTTGTTTTTTAAATTAATATGAAGAAAGTTAAGTCCAGTTCTCACAGATATTAATCAAATAAAAATTGTTACTCATTCTTGAAAAGGTACAAATGTAAAATTTAAAAAATAAGTGGAGTGGAAGCTAGAACCATGAGAAAAATAGTTACCGGCAGGTTCATTATTTTGGATCTGGAACTTGGTTTTGTTTTTTAATAGTGCAGTTTATTTTTGTGTATGGTGTTAGGTAGTGTTCTAATCTCATTCTTTCACATGTAGCTGTCCAGTTCTCCCAGCACCACGTATTGAAGAGGCTGTCTTTTCTCCATTGTATGTTCTTGCCTCCTTGGTCATAAATTAGGTGACCATATGTGCATGGGTTTATCTCTGGGCATTCTATCCTGTACCATTGATCTATATTTCTTTTTTTGTGCCAGTACCATACTTGCTTGATTACTGTAGCTTTGTGATACAAAGTTCCGTTTTTCTTTCTCAGGATTGCTTTGGCTATTCGGGGTCCTTTGTGTTTCCATACGAATTGTAAAATTTTTTATTCTAATTCTGTGAAGAATGCCATTGGTAGTTTGATAAGGATTGCATTGAATCTGTAGATTGCTTTGGGTAGTACAGTCATTTTCACAATATTGATTCTTCCAATCCAAGAACATGGTATATCTCTCCAACTGTTTGTATCATCTTTAATTTCTTTCATCAGTGTTTTATAGTTTTCTGAGTACAAGCCTTTCGCTCCCTTAGGCAAGTTTATTCCTAGGTATTGTATTCTTTTTGTTGTGATGGTAAATGGGATTGTTTCCTTAATTTCTCTTTCTGAGTTTTTGTTGGTGGTGTATAGGAATGCCAGAGATTTCTGTGCATTAATTTTGTATCCTGCAACTTTACCAAATTCATTGATTACCTCTAGTAGTTTTCTGGCGGCATCTTTAGGATTTTCTATGTATAGTATCATGTCATCTGCAAAGTTACAGTTTTACTTCTTCTTTTCCGATTTGTATTCCTTTTATTTCTTTTTCTTCTCTGATTACTGTGGCTAGGACTTCCAAAACTATGTTGAATAAGAGTGGTGACAGTGGACATCCTTGTCTTGTTCCTGATCTTAGTGGAAATGCTTTCAGTTTTTCACCATTGAGTATGATGCTTGCTGTGGGTTTGTCATATATGGCCTTTATTATGTTGAGGTAGGTTCCCTCTATGCCCATTTTCTGGAGAGTTTTTATCATAAATGGGTGTTGAATTTTGTTAAAAGCTTTTTCTGCATCTATTGAGATGATCATATGGTTTTTATTCCTTAATTTGTTAATGTGGTGTATCATATTGATTGATTTACATATACTGAAGAATCCTTGCATCCCTGGGATAAATACCACCTGATCATGGTGTATGATCCTTTTAATATGTTGCTGGATTCTGTTTGCTAGTATTTTGTTGAGGATTTTTGCATCTATGCTCATCAGTGATATTGGTCTATAATTTTCTTTTTTTGTGATATCTTTTTCTGGTTTTAATGAGTCAGGGTGATGTTGGCTTCGTAGCATGAATTTTGGAGTGTTTCTCCCTCTGCAATGTTTTTGAAGAGTTTGAGAAGGATCGATGTTAGCTCTTCTCTAAATGTTTGATAGAATTCTCCTGTGAAGCCATCTGGTCCTGGACTTTTGTTTGTTGGAAAAATTTTAATTACTGTTTCAATTTCATTAGGTCTGTTTATATTTTCTAATTCTTCCTGGTTCAGTCTTGGAAAATTGTACTTTTCCAACAATTTGTCCATTTCTTCATGGTTGTCCATTTTATTGGCATATAGTTGTTTGTAGTAGTCTCTTAGAATCCTTTGTATTTCTGCAGTGTCAGTTGTGGTTTCTCCTTTTTCATTTCCAATTTTATTGATTTGCGTCCTCTCCCTTTTTTTCTTGATGAGTCTGGCTAAGGGTTTATCAATTTTGTTTATCTTCTCAAAGAACCAGCTTTTAGTTTTATTGATCTTTGCTACTGTTTTCTTTGTTTCTATTTCATTTATTTCCGCTCTGATCTTTATGATTTCTTTCCTTCTGCTAACTTTGGGTTTTCTTTGTTCTTCTTTCTCTAGTTGTTTTAAGTGTAGGGTTAGATTGTTCATTTGAGATTATTTTTGTTTCTTGAGGTGAGATTGAATTGCTATAAACTTCCCTCTTAGAAATGCTTTTGCTGTGTCCCATAGGTTTTGGGTCGTCATGTTTTCATTGTTATTTGTTTCTATGTATTTTTTATTTCTTCTTTGATTTCTTCGATGATCTCTTGGCTATTTAGCAGCACACTGTTTAGCCTCTATGTATTTGTGTTTTTTAGGTTTTTTTTTCCTGTAATTGATTCCCAATCTCATAGTGTTGTGGTCAGAAAAGGTGCTTGATACGATTTCAATTTTCTTAAATTTTCTGAGGTTTGATTTGTGACCCAAGATGTGATCTATCCTGGAGAATATTCCATGTGCACTTGAGAAGAAAGTGTATTCTGCCACTTTTGGGTGGAATGTTCTATAAATATCAATTAAATCTACCTGGTCTATTGTGTCATTTAAAGCTTGTGTTTCCTTATTTATTTTCTGTTTGGATGATCTGTCCACCTGTGTAAGTGGCATGTTAAAGTCCCCTACTATTATTGTGTTACTGTCAATTTCTCCTTTCATGGTTGTTAGCATTTGCCTTACGTATTGAGGTGCTCCTATGTTCGGTGCATAAACATTTACAGTTGTTATATCTTCTTCTTGGATTGATCCTTTGATCATTATGTAGTGTCCCTCCTTATCTCTTGTAAGAGTCTTTATTTTAAAGTCTATTTTATCTGATATGAGTATTGCTACTCCAGCTTTCTTTTGATCTCCATTTGCATGGAATATCTTTTTCCATCCCTTCACTTTCAGTCTGTATGTGTCCCTAGGTCTGAAGTGGGTCTCTTATAGACAGCATATATATGGGTCTTCTTTTTGTATCCATTCAGCCAGTCTGTGTCTTTTGGTTGGGGCATTTAATCCATTTATATTCAAGGTTATTATTGATATGTATGTTCCTATTACCATTTTCTTAATTGTTTTGGGTTTGTTTTTGTGGGTCTTTTTCTTCTCTTGTGTTTCCCCCCTAGAGAAGTTTCTTTAGCATTTGTTGTAAAGCTGGTTTGGTGGTGCTTAATTCTCTTAGCTTTTGCTTGTCTGAAAAGCTTTTGATTTCTCCGTCAAATCTGAATGAGATCCTTGCTGGGTAGAGTAATCTTGATTGTAGGTTTTTCTCTTTCATCACTTTAAGTATATCCTGCCACTTCCTTCTGGCCTGCAGAGTTTCTGCTGAAAAATCAGCTGATAACCTTATGGGGATTCCTTTGTATAGTATTTTTGTTTTTCCCTTGCTGTTTTTAATATTTTCTCTTTGAATTTAATTTTTGTTAGTTTGATTAATATGTGTCTTGGTGTCTTTTTCCTAGGGTTTATCCTGTATGGGACTCTCTGTGCTTCCTGGACTTGGGTGACTATTTCCTTTCCCATGTTAAGGATGTTTTCGACTATAATCTCTTCAAATATTTTTTCAGACCCTTTTTTTTTCTCTTCTGGGACCCCTATAATTCGAATGTTGGTGTGTTTTAGTGTTGTCCCAGAGATCTCTGAGATTGTCTTCAATTCTTTTCATTCTTTTTTCTTTATTCTGCTCTGCAGTAGTTATTTCCATCATTTTGTCTTCCAGCTCACTTATTTGTTCTTCTGCCTCAGTTATTCTGTTAGTGATTCCTTCTAGTGTATTTTGCATTTCAGTTATTGTATTGTTCATCTCTGTTTGTATCTTCTTTAGTTCTTCTAGATCTTTGTTAAACATTTCTTCTATTTTCTCAATCCGTGCCTCCATTCTATTTCCGAGATTCTGGGTCATCTTTACTATCATTACTCTGAATTCTTTTTCAGGTAGATTGCCTATATCCTCTTCATTTATTTGGTCTTGTAAGTTTTTACCTTGCTCCCTCATTTTTGACATATTTTTTTGCTGTCTCTTTTTTTTTTTAATGAGTGGGATTGTGTTTCTGTCTTACTGGTTGTTTGGCCTGAGGCTTCCAACATTGGAGTTTGTAGGCTGTCGGGTAGAGCTGGGTCTTAGTGCTGAGATGAGGACCTCTGTGAGACCTCATTCCAATGAATATTCCCTGGGGTCTGAGGTTCTCTGTTAGTCCAGTGGTTCAGACTCGAAGCTCCCATCACAGAAGCTTCAGCCCAGTCTCTGGCTCGTGAACCAAGATCCCACAAGCTGTGTGGGGTGTTAAAAAAAGAAAGAGATAGAACAATAATAAAGTAAAAAAATAAAATTAGACTAGGAAACTAACAGATATGTTAGAAAGAATATAAAAATAAAAGTATAGATGAATCAACACCTGGAAGGTACAACAGTACCACAAGAGTAAAAGAGAGGAGGAGGGAAAAGAAACAAAAAAACAAAGAACGTGGGGGGAAAGGCCTTGGCTGTGGAGGGCGGCCTAAGCAAGGGCGAGGTTTGGGTGGTGGGCAGGGCCTATGCTCAGGACCCACAGGGCTGGAAAAGGCCCTGGGGACTGTGGCGGGTGGGGCTTAGGCTCAACGGAACAGAAGGGGTCCAGGCGTGCCCTCCACCCCTGGTCTCAGAGGGCAGGGGACCTCACCTGGGAGCCCAACAGGCTTCCTGGGCTCAAGTGGGCAGGGCAAACGCCCTCCTCTCCTCTCCTGCTCTTCCAGTGTCTCCAGGAGGGCTCCTCATGCCTGCCTCTCCTGTTCTTCCCTCAGCCTCCCTCCCATGCACCCAGGACCCATGCAGCCTGGAGGGGCCTTTGGAGGGCAGGACTGGCCTGGGAGCTCAGCAGATTCCCCAGGCCTGAGTGGGCCAGGCGATCGCCCTCAGCTCCTCTCCCCCTCCTCCCGGAGGGCCCCTCCTGCCTACCTCTCCTGATCTCCCCAGCCTCAGTGGTGCCTATCCTGTCTGGCTTCCACTTCTCCTCCCCCCTCAGTCCCCCATGTCCTACCAGTTCACTTGGGGGTTCCTCCCATCTCTTTGGGCATCAGGGTCCCCCATCAGTGGCTGGCAGGCACCCTAGTTGTGGGGAGACGCTAACTTGGCATCTTCCCACACCACCATCTTGACTCCACCCCCCCATAACAATATTTTTGTAATGGAAAAACATAAATATATCTCTGATATTAACTGAGCTTTAAAGCTTTCATTATCTCAAAAGAGGGGATTTTTTCATCCCTATTTCCCAAGATGAGCAAAGGATCCCTTGAGGATCCCACATGAAATTAACCCAGCAATAAACCAGTGATGTGCTGGTATACCAGCTCTCCAAATAAAAAAGCCCTGATCTGTAGTATTTGCTACAGGATGTAGTTTCCATGCTATAAATATTCCTACCACGGCCAGTTAAAGCTACCAATGTTTTAACAAATAACTTGCAAATTCTTGATTATTTGAAAATCAGTTCTGAGAGCCAGTGCAAGTTGATACAAGTCAGTTCCAGCACACCAGCATCACATAATTAAACAACTTAAGAATTCCATTCAGAAGGTAAACTCATTTATTTAAATAACTTGAATAAGTCATCAGACTTCACAATTTCCTCCTTCTAGATTTTCAAATACTGACTTCCTGAAAATGTCACCAAAATAACCTGTTAAAAGAGCAACGTTAAGTTTATTGCTTACTAAGGTATGGGAGATCACTTCCTTGAAAGATTCTTGGTAGCATTTCAGAGAAAGGAGAGTAAAGACAGGCCATTTATAAGGTTTTTAGGGTCTGGTTTAGGCAGGTTTTTTTTTTTTTTCTTTTTTTTGTAAAAGGTGGAGAGAGGAGTTTGATTAGGATAAGTCAGACTTTTGACATAATAGTTTAGGATTGGTGAACACAACAAGGCAAGGGTTTCAAAGTGAATCTTGAGGAATAAACCGTCATTTGATGTTATTCATCATTCAGAGAAGGAATATTTATTCTGATGAGGGTACATTGAGTAGTCTAGTGTTCAGATGAGTGGATTTGGGGAATGTTTCTGAAATAATAAAGTTACTTGCAAC
The DNA here is from genome assembly GCF_028023285.1 of Balaenoptera ricei. Taxonomy (NCBI): domain Eukaryota; kingdom Metazoa; phylum Chordata; class Mammalia; order Artiodactyla; family Balaenopteridae; genus Balaenoptera; species Balaenoptera ricei. The sequence continues at coordinate 127,289,577 of NC_082640.1, read as the reverse complement.
TTTCTTTCTGGGCAAGAGTTTCTTGGAATCTTAAAACTTATATTAACGAGGTCAAATGGGTAAATTACTTTAATGAACACAGCCAAATAATAAAGTTCTGTGTGGTTGTACCAGGTTTTGATTCCCAGAACCAAAGGTCCATGAACCTGGAGGCTTCTTTGCATGCAAACTAGTGATTTCCCTGTCAAGATTAGGAAGGGGCCACTGATTTTTTTTTCCCCCAAGTCATGGGGATATAAATAGTTGATGAATACTTTGAAGACACCCACAGAAACCTGACAAGTATTCTGGAGCTCCAAAATGTAGAAAGAATAGCAGGGCATAGAAAGTTTAGACATTTGCCAGGCTGGTGTAATCAGAGAATTTACATCTAGTCCTTCCACAGAAATGTTGCAAAATATCTACCACTCCCCTTTCTCCTCTTTGTGATACATACTAATCTGCTTTAAAATACAGATTTCTCAACACAGAGTCCCACTAACACACAGTCTCTAACATTTTAGTGTGAATGAATTGTTTTATTCATTGGTTCAGTCTATCAATCATTCAATCAAAAAATAAAGTGCCTATTAACTTTCAGATTGTGTTAAGCATGCAGTCACCAAGATGGACATGATTTTTTAAAATATATTCAATTAAAGGGAAAAAACAAGGGGTGCAAAATATTACTATCATTGGTTACAGAATCTCCACTGCTCGTGAACTTTCCACTTTAAAATTTCTTAATAAGCTTGAAAGAAGCAACAATATGTCAACCTTGCCTGCCCTTAGATAGTGGCCTTGAATACTTACTTCAGTACAGGATATTGCATTATTCATAGCCTAAAATGCATAAGGCTATGTATGTTGTTAATGTGGAAACATTTAAGAACATTATGATCCCTGTCATATTCTATGGGCACATAAACAGTGAAAGTGATTTCAAAAACTTTTGTAAGAAGAGGCATAAAATTATAATATAAATGAAAAGATGATTACTAATTTTTCATTAAAGTTGTTTCCTTTTCCCATTTTTTCTGGTAAAATCAAATTACTACTTATTCTACTTTTTCCTTTATTAATTTGAGATACCTTCCATTTACCTGCTTTCATAATCAGATGCATTTTTGTCTCTACTGATATTTGAAATAAAATACCAAATATTCCCCTCATAAACATTCTCCTTCTGAATAAAATGATACTTTTAGACTACTTCATGTTCCCTCCCCCTGCCCCATGAGACAATGGGAATACTTTTACTCTGCCTCCTCCAAGCCAATTCTTGCTTTTGCTGAGATAGTTTGCTACATTTTTGTACTTTTTTAGCCTAGACTATTAGACTTTTCTTGTAGTAGGTTCCTTCCATTTCAGAGTCCAGATTCAGCTCTTACATTATACTCTTCCAGACAACTTATCATTTTCTATTTAATGGATAATTTAAATTGATTCTCCCTGTTTTCTCTCTTCATCTTCCCTTATTTTACTTTCTGATATGGTTCATTTCTTGTTTGATTGGAGTCTTTTACCAAGTGGTTTTCTGAGAAGGAATACACAGTGGATAACCTCCGCTCCTTATACAAAACTAAACTTATTTATTAATGGTGGGCATATCATACCTGATTAAATAAGATTTATTCTCAGATATGACACTACAGGTATGGATTCAGTTGCACAATTTGTCCAATTATATTGTAGTAAAAAGGAGGACAGATTTTTACTGAACCTCTGCAAATAATATTATGGCTATTGAAGGAAGAACACTTAAGTATAGAAGTATTTCTGAATTCTGAAGGGTCAGTGAGAACCAGCTACCATTAAGATATTTATTTCAGTTTTAAAAAGCAAGATTTACTAAACTGGGACATGGTGATATTTTAAGAACAAAGAGAAAGAACTTACTCATATATGCATTAAAAAATGGAACATTAAAAATCATGCCAACTAAATTTCAAATAAATAACCACAATTTAATTTCCTTTATCAGTTTGTTTAGTCACACATAATTCACTTTTGTTCCACTGGATCCTGGGCCAAACAGTCTGCTTTCATCATATATATCTGCTTCAAGACTGGAAAAAGTCCTGGAATTCCTAACAGTCCATTGGTAAAATCTGAAAGTCATCTAAGCATTGAGAGCTCAGAAATATATATCCAAGTATCTGTTCTTTAAAGTGTCAATATAGTGTCTGATAGAATCCATCCCATGAGACTCTAAAACTGTCCTTCTTTGTTGAAGATACATCATACTAGCCTGTAGTGTACAGAATAGCCTTCAGGCAAACATCTAAGGGAAGCTGAAACTTGTTCAATAATGAAACTGAATGTGGTCAACTTAATACACAGTGACTAATAGTATCAGAATGGAGGAAAATAATATTCTCTAATGGAGTACAGTATATAGCCATTTCATAAGGGTTTGATCAATGTTTTTCCTGAGAATAGAAATAATGAGAGCACCAATAAATCTCAAGGGTTTTCTCACAAAATGTACAATTTCTGAAATATTTATCTTAATAACATTTTTCCTATATAAACTTAAAAAGGGTAGAGTCAGCATGTCTTCTGATTTAACAATTACTCCCATGTAGTTTTTACAATAGTGCCAAACTAATTGTGAAATATGGAGTATACCAAACACTCCTATTTATTTCTAGCATTCTTATAGGTATAGGTAAAGTTAAGGTATAAGTGTAAGGTAAAATAGTAAATCTTTTTTATTTTCTAGGGCCCTCTGTTAACTCTCAAAGACAGTTTTAGATGTAAAAGACATACTGATTTTATTTTTCTAATTTTAGGGTCTAAATCAAAAGAGTTATTAGAAGAGATTTGGATAGTTAATTAAGATAACATCATAGACGGGGAGAACTAGTACCTGGCTATCTATTTAATCAGTGTCTATTTAATAAATAAGATATTTTAAAATAACATCAAACCAGGTAACATGATTGTAAGGAATTTTAACTCTTTCACAAGTGAAGGATCTTTGTTCTTTATTTTTGTTTTTAAAAAAATAATTAAGGGGCTTCCCTGGTGGCGCAGTGGTTGAGAATCTGCCTGCCAATGCAGGGGACACGGGTTCGAGCCCTGGTCTGGGAAGATCCCACATGCCGCGGAGCGACTAGGCCTGTGAGCCACAATTGCTGAGCCTGCGCGTCTGGAGCCTGTGCTCTGCAACAAGAGAGGCCGCGATAGTGAGAGGCCCGCACATCGCAATGAAGAGTGGCCCCCACTTGCCGCAACTAGAGAAAGCCCTCCCACAGAAACGAAGACCCAACACAGCCATAAATAAATAAATAAATAAATAAATAAATAAATAAATAAATAAATAAATAAATAAAAATTAAGGACATTACAAAAAGTTAATACAAAACAGAAAAAATTATTCTGATGAGATATGGAGTCTCTACTATCTGAATAGAGGTACAGAATAACATTCACAGAGGGTACAGAATAACATTTTTCTATCCCTTGTTAAGATTAATTTATTATTTTCACAGAGAGAAAGCTAAATTCTAGTTTTTTTATTAATATATTTGGCAGTAAAAGATTCACAAGCTCTTTTTTGTTTCTTAAATTATCTTGTAAATAAATTCTTCAAAATTGAACAAACTTTGCCAAAATTTTAATACATTTCATAGTTTTTTTTCAGACTAAACCATTATAGTTCAAGGCAAATAAAATCACTTTCCTCAAATTCTCTACAACTTGCTGTACATACTCAGATTTTTGTCCTTCACTGTGCTCTCTTGAGAATATTCTGGAACAAACACACTTTAATGTAAGATTAAATCACTCTCCTGTTTTCTTAAAAAAACAGAAGTACATACACAGTTGCATTTCTCTCACACTACGGCTCCTACTATAGTCTCAAGCATCTGTATTAATTATAACGTTTATATTGGTACAGCCACTAAATAACTTCTATTTCACAAAGCAAACTAGAAGATAGAAAATTGAGAAATGTATCATACTTAAGAATTTTATCAGTCTAACAAAACACATGAATACTGATAACAAACTTTCTCCAGATACACACATCCTTTACACCTTCATAAAGTGGCAAAAATAGAACATTCATTAACATGAATATTCCAAAGATATAGCAGCTCTACAGTGTATCAAAGTCAGATGCAAAAAGTATATGAACTTGAAATTATGCTTAGTAATCAATGTTTTACTATCAATAGTACTTATAAATTATCTGTGTATCTATTGATTATCTTTTAAATAACACAATTTTTTAGATTCCAAGGTTTTAAGTTACCTACTGATCTCGGAAATGATGTTCAAACTGACACACTGCAAAAATAATTACTGCTATAAAAGTGTTTGTCAGAATTGTGAAGACAAATTTATAATTTTATAATCTTAAGCATTATGTATCTATAATATTAGTTTATTTGATTAATAAGTCAAAGTAACAAGTTTAGGAATTTTATATTAAACTAGTCTCCTCATGAGAAAACATACCCAAATCGTGTTTAAAAAAATACACTGCATTATAATGACACTGATAAACCAAAAAAAATTATTAAACCAGTATAATTCATCCAAAGATTTACTTTAATTATATAAACTTGGATTCTTAATGTGTTCCTAAGCTAGCAGTTTCTGTAAGAAGGATTTTTTTTCCTCAAATGCCTAGTGCATTTAAAGTAGTAAAAGGTTAGTTTCTTTATTTTCTGTGAATTCTAGGAATATTTAATTTATATAAGCATTTGTTCATCTCTAAAAACCAATCAATCAGAGCCGAGTTCCTCAAATTTATTATAAACTGTAATCTAATTTATTAATAACCTCCAGAAGTAAGAAAATATTTCCCATTCACACACAAGAGGTAAAGGTTTTTCTGAATTACAAACACACAGCTTTTAGCCCAGTTGTACAATTTTAACTGCAGGTCAAAAGTAAACCCAGAAACCCCAAAGTTCATCAGTCTAGATTTCAAGAGTCGTTGCCCTTCCCAATGGTCAACAAATATTTTTCAACTGATTTGAGTTGAAAAGTAGGAAAACAGAAAAAGATTAACAGATCAAACTCTCACCCCTCAGGGACTAGATCTTCATCATCCATTTGACAGAGATCACCAATGGTCAGACCATAAAACCAAATTCCCAACCATTGCTGCCACCAATGGGGAATGGCTTTATTGACCATGCAGGAACCAGAAAAAGCAAAAACACAAAATCAAAAGAGAGAGAGAGAAATCTGAAGAAGCAGAGCATCAGCAAAGCTAAACTTCTATTGCTGCTTGGCAGTTACTCCAGGGGGCAAGAAATGCTCAAGCAGCTCCTGAGGTGACTTCTCCAAAGAAGCAGCTCTTCAAGTGAGTGCACTTAGGTATTTCAGTGGAAGATCTCCAAAACTATTACAAGAATCATTTTCAAAAAGGTAAAACCACGATTCTCATGCGATATGAGCACTTGTCAATGATTTTTTAACTCACTAAATAATGAGAAAAACAGTAAAATATTTAAGAGAGAGAGAGAGCAATTCAATGAGGATTCAGAAAGGTAGGCAGAAAGAAAGGTAGAGTCAGAAAGGAATGTTAAGATAAAATTGCTGAGTTAGATAGAAAATTGATTTTGTCTTAGAGTCATAAACTATATCCTTTGGGGTTATCTGTTCCACCAAACAGAAATTATTTTCATCTCTACCAGACAAAAATATGCATATTAATCTCAGCCACTATAGACTTATAAAATAGTTTAGTCAATAGAAAGTCAAGCCCAGCCCTGCACAGAAAAAGCACCCAATAATCCCTTCTACCTAGTCCAACTTTGGGATCATTTTTTTCCAACAGGAGCTCGAGAATTTTTATCATACCTCAATATATCTTTTTTCATGCACCCTACCGATTTCTGGGGAGCCCTTTCAGAGTGAAGATTTAGATCTTTTTTCAAATCAGGGACAATTCCTGCTAGTATTTAATCACTGATTCTCTCTTCAAAGAGAGAGTTCCTCTTTCTCCTTCTAGAACTCAGAATGCGTACAGTGGGTCTTATAGAGTCAACCTTCTCTTTTCCCTAATGATTTCCATCTCTTGGTATTTTTCCACAAATTTCTATCTCAAAAGTAACCTTCTTCTTCCAATCAGCCACTGAATTCATTAGTTGGAAGATGTGATTTTTAGCTACAGCAAGTATTTGTGCTATACTTGACTCTTTTAAAATGCCCTGATTCCTACAACTCTGTTTGCCAAGTGTGTGTTCTATTTGTACTCACTACTCACCTTTCTGCTGCTGAGTCTTTAGATCGGTTGCTATTTTGTTGGCTTTTGTGTTTTTTGTCATTTTATTTGGTTTTTTTTGTCCTTCTTGTTGACTCATCAGAGCTCACGTACAACATTCTCTTAGCCTCCTGCCTAGAAAGACTCAGCCCACTCATTCACTGACATATTGTGAGCTGGAAAATCTGGCATATTTATACAAAGCTGATTTTGATCTTCCTTCTCCCACTCTCGGCAGGGTTGGTGGGCACAGGCCTCTGTGAAGCTTTTCCCAAGTGCCTCTGCTTCACCTCAAGGGTCTCTAGTGCTGCTTCTCAGCTTCTCACCCAGCCCACAGAGAAAGGCACCACCCAGTCTCCTCACTGGGGTTCCCACAGCCCAAGGGCTCACTTGGATCCAGCTACCCATGTGCTCCATCACACATGTGGAGGCAAAGGAAGCAGGGTTCCACTCGCCATCTTTCATAATTCTTCACCAAGTACAATTTCAAATTCTCCTCCTTCACTGACGTTGCCTGAAGCCCCCTGAAACTGCTACGTCAGTTTGCCCATCATGCTGTATGCAGCTGCTGGGAAGGCAGGGAGGAGGGTGTGAGGATGGAGATTGTTCTTCAAATAAGTGGGAACGTGAAAATTAAACTGTGTTTGACTAGGAAGGCTAAACGATGTCTTCATTTAGCTTGAAATAAGCAAAATGCTCACGTCTAGACTCCCTGCACTGCCAAATCTCAGGCTGGCATTAGAATCGACTTATCCTCTCTACCGTATGTTCACCATTCAATGAACTTGGGTTCTTTAGTTATTTTTGCTGAATTCCTATACTTGAGGGTAGAATATTTAAAGAATGGGTCAGGTACAAAGCCATACTGAGCCAGAAGAGAGCTTCTGGAAAAATGAGGGAAAATTTAGAACTTAGGCTTCCACAGAATGAAGAGGTTGTTTTGGATTTGTTTTTTTTGAATTGCTTGTCTTTTTCTCATGTTGCACCTGCTGCAATAAAATGGACCTGGGGCTACCTCGCAATGGGACCACCCCCTTAGGATGCCTTAGACCAGCACTTCTGTAGGCCTTGGAACAAATCGTTCTCCTCTCTGACTTTAGTAGTCTCACTTGGGTGTCTTTCCTTTCCTCTTTTCACCCAGTGTGTGTGTGAACTTAGGAGACAGACATCAACGGCTATATTGTAGTGGTTGTTGTGGTTCTTAGTGTGTTTGTTAAAGTGTATCTCATCCACTTAGGTCTGACTGCTGTAGATTAAAAACATTTTTGTGACATATTGTGATACAGCTCAGCTCCGAAGGAAACTAAATTTAAGTTTGGAACTAAACCTCCAGCTATTTATAGTCTATCTGTACCTGAATTTATCTCTTACATATCACCTTTGCAATCTGGTGCAGAGTTAGGAGACATTAATAATGATAATCTACTTAAGATAATGGACCTGGCTTTGTAGAGGTGGAGAATGACGCATCCTTTAGGATTACATAAGGCAGCTCTAATGGCCCTAAAAGATTTTATTTCTTCATAAAGAAGAGACAAACTTAAAGCATTATCAGTATGATTAGAACCTTGAAATGGGTTCGGAGATTTTCCTGCCTTGTTCCCGTTTGGTGTCCATAATTATTCAAAGATGCAATAAGAAAACAAACTTGCTGAATATTTGAACAGTAGCTTGATTCTGCTTTTTTCCCTTTATAAACAGAAAACAGTGCTTGCTTTTACTTTGAATTATAGCTTTAATATCGTTTTACAGTTTTATAAAAATACAAAAACACAAGGAATAATATAAAAGTTATCCACAGTCTCAGTAACTAGAGGTAACCTCTGTTAGAATTTGCTGAATTCACTTTCATACATATATGCATATAGCTAATGAGTTCAGTCATATCTATATATTCAGTCATATCTATGATTTAGACAAGGTCGAGCTAGTTTTTAAATAATACGATCAAGTTTTTTTTCAAAATCCTATTTGAATTCATATTTTTTCTAATTACAAAATTGAAGAGTAGTATAAGTATTAGTTTAACCTTCTTTTACTTCCCAATTCTTGCCAGTACAGCCCAAGATTATGCACCTAAAATATTATCAAATTATTTTTCATTCTATCTTTTAAAATTTTTATTCTTGTATTTCATTTGGATAACAATTTAAAATAATTACTTGGGCTTCACTCTATGCATATATCTGGCATCAGTGCTCTCATCATGGTCCTTTAGGATAATCTAATTTTTTTTAATTGACATATAGTTGATTTACAATGTTGTGTTAGTTTCTGGTGTACAGCAAATTGATTCAGTTATACATATATATATTCTTTTCCATTATGGTTTATTACAGGATATTGAATATAGTTCCCTGTGCTATACAGTAGGACCTTATTGTTTATCGGTTTTATATATACTAGTTTGTATCTGCTAATCCCAAACTCCTAATTTATCCCTCCCCCCACCACTTTTCCCCTTTGGTAAACACAAATTTGTTTTCTATGTCTGTGAGTCTGTTTCTGTTTGGTCAATAAGTTCATTTGGGGAATTCCCTAGCGGTCCAGTAGTTAGGACTTCGCACTTTCATTGCTAAGGGTGCGGGTTTGATCCCTGGTCAGGGAACTAAGATCCTGCAAGCTACGTGGCGTGGCCAAAAAGTAAAAATTTTAAAAACTTTAAAAAATAAGTTTATTTGTGTCATATTTTAGGATAATCTATTTTTTTTATCCTTACAAGTAACCTGGCTTGAAAACTATAATTGTTTTTATACTGGGAATTCACATTTTCACACGAATATGCCTGGAACTCCTCATTTTATTCATTTTGTTTAAAACATTTTCCTCAATCTATAGTGTCAGGTATTTTTTTTTCAGATCCAGAAACTTTTCTTTATATATCTTTGATTATACACTTAATTATACTTTCTATTCATTCAGTCTCACCCTCAAGGATGCCAATTATTCGTAGCTTCATGTTCTATTCCCCAAATCTATCATTTTCTTTTTTATAATTTTCATTTTTTCTGCATTATATAATAGATTCTACATTAACTGTCCCCAAAAGGGATTCTAATTCTGCAGTGGTATTTTAATTTTTATGGATTCTTTTCTTAACATTGGCAACTATTTTTTAATCTTTATCCACTCCCACTTCAAATACTCTTTCACAGATATCCTTTTTGCCTTTTAATAACTCAAAGCAGGTGTATTTTAAATATTCTTCTTTTACTATGATGACCTTTCACACATACTTTTTTAATTGTACTTTGTAGCAGTGGATTCCCTCTTTTATGTTACATGGGGCTTTTTTAAGGTTTCTGTTTGGGGGTTTTTTTCCCCTTATTTACACATAATTGAATGAGGAGGAATTTTCACCAGGACTGGTGAACACCAAGCAGCAGGGGCAGTCTTTCTTTTATTCCCACTCAGTGTTCCCCAGCTCTGACAGGGTCTCTCTCTCAAGCCTTCCCCTGAATGTGGATAAGCACAGCCCCTCCAGGTGTTTCTCTGGGAGATACTACAGGAGATACCTTCTCCTCTTGTCAAATCCTCTACCATGAGCTGCATTAATTCCTGGATAATCTGATCCTGTACAGGTCTTTTTATGTGTTCCCAGACACTGTGTGTGTGTGTGTGTGTGTGTGTGTGTGTGTGTGTGTGTGTAAAACCTATATTGAACCAGTATGCTTCATGATGTACTAAAAAGACAACAGTCCCATGTTATCCCCTTTTATTGGTGTTTTGTTTTTCTTTGCTTAACATAAGCTTTTAAATTTAAATATAATATGTGTAGAGAAAAGTTTATAAATTTTAACTGTGCAGTTTGATGAATTTTTACCTGGTGGATATATCCTCATAGCGACCAACCAAATGAAAAATTAAAACATTATCAGCACCCCAGATACCTTCCTTGTACCCCTTTCCAATCATTAATCCTACCCAAAGGGAATTACTATTCTGATTTATATCACCACAGATTAGTTTTACCTGTTTTTGAAATTGATGTAAATGGAATTATACTGTATGTATTCTTTTGTGTCTAACTTCCTTTGCTCAGGATTATGTTTTTGAGATCCATTCATGTTGTACATAGTCAGAATATGTTCATTCTCATTTCTCTGTAGTATTCCATTATATGAAAATAGCATAATTTTTTACCCCACCTCCTATTGATACACATTTGACTTATTTCCAGCTGGGAGAGATATAAGTATGTCTTTTGGGATACATATGCTTACCCATAAGTTATGTGTATACACAGCTGTGGCAGATTCTGCCAAATAGTGTTATAGGCAATGCATGAGAGTGTCTGTTGTTCCAAATCTTTTCTAACTTATAGTATTATCAATTTCTTTTTTATTTTATGCATTCTTGTAAGTGTGAAGTGATATTTCACTGTTTTATTTGCTTACTGACCATTTGAATATCCTCTTTGGTCAAGTGTCAAGGGTTTTCCTATTTTCAGTTGGGTTGTCTGTCTTCTCATTGACTTATAGATGCTCTTTACATATTATAGATATCAGTTCATCATCAGATATATGTATTGCAAAATATCTTTTCTCACTCTGTGGCTTACTTTTTCACTCTCTTATAGACATTTTTCATTTTTTATACTGAAATAATTTTAGACTTCAAAAAATTGCAAAAATAGTAGGTTTCCTGTATACTCTTCACTCAGTATCCCCTAATGTTAACATTAACACTTAACTAGTTCAATTATTGAAACCAGAAAGTTAATATTGATACAATTCTATTAATTAATCACAGACCTTTTTTAGAAGTCTACCAATTGTCCCACTAATGTCCTTTTCTGCTCTAGGGTCCATTGCAGAAACCAACATTGCATTTAGCTGTCATATCTCCTTAGTCTCCCCTAATCTGTGACACTTCCTCAGTCTATCTTTGTCTTTCATGACTTTAAAATTTTGGGGGTGAGTACTGCCAGTTGTTTTGTTGAATTTTCCTCAATTTGGGTTTGTCTGATGTTTCTTAATGATTAGGTTGAGAATACATATTTTTAGCAATAATGACACAGAAATGATGTTGTGGCTTCCCCAGTGCATCATATCAGGAGGTACATAATGTTCCTATCTTATCACTGATGATGTTAACTTTGATCAGTTGGTTAAGGGCGTGTTTGCCGCATTATTCCTCTATAAAGTTACTATTTTCCACTTTGTAACTAATAAGTATCTTCTGGGGAGATACTTTGAAACTATGCAAATATCTTGCTTTTCATCATACTTTCACCCATTAACTTTAGCACCCATCAATGATTCTTATCTGCAACAATTATTTATTTCTATATCTGTCATTTATATATATATTATATATATCTGTCATTTATATATATATTATATATATATATATTATATATATTATGTATATATATATACATACATGTGTCACAAATTCATATTAATACCTCTGATAGTTCAGTCCACGATCTTTTTAGCTTTCTCAGGCATGCAGCACAGTCCTCTCCCTGAGTGGTCCTCTTGAAGCCCCCTTTCTAGAGAAAGCCCCACCCATCCCCAGACTAGGGGAGAAATTTATACCGTTCTCACAAACCAGTTTAGACAAAACTCTTCAGTAGTCCTCTTGCAAAGTCCTCCCGGAGGAGTCCAAGAGATGTGGCACACCTTGTAAACCTGCCTCTGAAGAGACTCCATCTCACACTCACTGTTACTGCCTAGCATATTGGTGCTCTATCAAAACTGAGGCACACACACAAAAAACCCCAGACTAATGGTTATATACATCCTAAAGACATTCTCAAGGTTCTGACTGGGGACAGAGGAATGCCATTAGCCACATTAGAAAACATCCACGGTCAAGTTTGGAAGGAATCTCCTGACTCCGGTAGTTGGCTTAAATGGAACACATCAAAGGGCATGGGCAGTTGCCCTTCCTACTACTTCCTTGTTGGTGATGCACAGATCAAGGTTTTTGATCATTCACACGATGGTTAGAGGCAATTCCCCCAGGTGTTGCCAAATCAGAAAATCATTTCCATGTTTCTGTGACACTATGTCTCTGCCACTGCACGTACTTTTACGAATATCTCAACGGGAAGGTTAGGGGGTAAATCGATGTAACTAGTTGGTCATCATGAAACATTAGAAATCTCTGTATATGTCTGGGATTTTTTAAGGTTTTTAGGTTACTTTTAGGAACATCTTTAAGATGAAGGAGTATAAAAGAAGATTAAAATAATATCAAAGTTATGCCTAATTAATTAAATTTTAGTCTGTCCTGTGTAGTTTCATCATATAAAATATATAGCTGTTTCTATTTCTATAAGTGGTTTCTTGTAATTTTTTAAATTAAAATAATAGGCAGTTCACTCAGTACTGCACCAGAAGCTAGGGGTCAAGTCCCAGTGAGCATGGGTGTCCTGAGAATTTGAGGCTGTCAGGATTCACAGAATCTCTGCTTCCCGGGACAGTTTACCAACCTCTGGGCTGTGACTGAATGATCCTCCTTCGACAAAAGTAATGAGACAGGGTGGCAAACAAGGTTACCAATAACAATCACAAAGGCCAACAGTGATAGAAAAAAACTGTTGTTGATGAGTTCGATGTTCACCTCTCCCTGAGTTGCTAAGCGGTGAGCTCAAATTTCTATCTCGTTAAATTTTACCTTGATAGAATTTCCATCCTCTCCTCCAAGCATCCCCTGTCTCTCAGTTTCATCATGAATATGGTGGATGAAGGAAACACATTTTCTGAATTGAATACAGACAGAGTATTTTGTATTTCTAACTGTACTTCTTACTTATGCACAAGAGCATGGCTAAAAAGCAGAAGTTCTAAATAGAGATTCTAAGGGATTGACAAGCTGTTTACTTTCTCATGTCATCAATTATTATGGCCAATAAATCAATCGGACTGATTGGCTCCCTACAGCACTGTGTAGCATGCATTTCTTCATACATTGATCTACTACCATTTATTGTGACTCTTTAATGATCATTGGCCAGTTTCCAGTACACAGTGAACTGGCAATGCTTCAAAAGTCAACTAGAATAAAATCTTCCTGTTTCCATATTTTTAAATTACTAATTCATTCACTTAACTAAGATCACTACCGTTTCTAACCTTTATTCTAAGCACTGTTCTAGGCTTGTAGTAATTATATCACAGTCCTTGCTTTCATGACAATACATGAATAATTATTATTTGAGCTAGTGTTTACAAAACATTGCACAAGAAGCGCGGTAAAATGTCACAGAGATACAGAAGTAGGAATAAGTGCTCCCATCTGAGAAGATTAGGGAATGTTTCATCGAGGACTTAGTATCTGAGCTTATCTGTAAGAGTATGTAGGTTTTGAACAGATGAGATTAAGAGATGATGGAAGGACACTCCTAGCAAATGGAGTAGCATGGCAAAGTATATGAATATTTAAAAAAAAAAATAAAAAGGCAAGTGGCCTTTTGACTGATGGGTGGGGTACTTAAAGACAGATAGAATAAAATGTAATTTTGGAAATGCAGGTTTGAAATAAGTCAGGGAAAATTTGAATGCCAGCCTAAAAGTTTCAGATTTCCTTTTGCAATCTGTCCAGCAAATAAAATAAACTTTGAAATTTTATTTACTTAAATTCTGACTAAATATGTCCCATTTATTCTATCTGAAAGAATTTCTCACTTGCAAGAAAAAATGTTTTCAAAATCCACAGATTTAATGTTCTACAATATCAATTGAGTGATTTTTTTTAATAAATTGAAATTTTTCGTTTTCACTAAGTACATTATATGTTAGAGAGCGACACCTAATGGTAATATGTTATTTTACAGCTAATTCTATGATTCAGGAAAGATTGGAGAGTCCTCCCAGAAGGGAGACTTCCCAGGACTACTGTAAGGGCTGTGATGGACACTAAGGGCAGTAAGAAGAGATGGCAGGTGATTGGGAAGGGCCCCAAATTTCCTGAATTACCAAGTTCCAACAGGACACCAATTATCAGTTGGCATGTGGGACCCTCCATGCCTGTGTTTCCTGCATCTGCCAGGTGATGACAAGCCTAAAGTATTATTAACTAAGGATAGTATAAGAGTGAAAAATGCGCACCTATCTAATACTAGGTTCTTCAGATCCCCAGGAATTATAATGTATACACAGCAACAAGACAAACCCCAAATGTCCAAATGTTTGTTTAACGCCACACATAAACCGTAAAAATTTATAGGAACAGTCTTACATTCTACTACTGGTGTCTTTCTGAAAAAAGGAGGTAACATCACAAAGTGTCATAAAACGCCTTCAGCCCCCTGAAGTTATTCTTGCGCCACCTCCAGTTCAAATGCCATGGCAGCATCTGCCCTATCCGTGGTCATGGGTTTATGCTGGAGGACCTTCTCTTTTGCTTACATCCTGCAAATAGAGTGGGGGATGATCCAGACTAGGGTAGAGTCTCTGGAGCACGTTGGGGGAACAAATCCAACCCATTAAAAAAAAAGTCACGCAATGACTACAATAACTTTCAATGCACACATTCTCTTGCTCAGCCTCTAATACTGGAAAGCTTAGAAAGAAAACGTTCCGTTGTTTCAATGAACAGGAACTTAGCTCTCACTTACCCTCTGCCTGTGTTTAGTATGAAGACCAGTCATCACTCTAACCAACTGGGACTCCGGGCTGCAATCCATAAACGCTGGACTAGAGAAGAAAAAGTAAAAGTTAGCACAGAACACCTAGGTCATTTCAGGTCCTCCGTTTGTCAACAACACAGCCGTCTGCTCACATCTTCAAGTAGTACAAAAAAGAAAGCCAAAATAATCCAATTTGCTTATATGATTCTAACTGGGTACACTTCATTTCAGCTTTTAGCTCAGGTTTTATCATTTTAGCTCCCACCATGACTTTGAATTATATTTCTATTAGGATACAAGTTTGTGTATATAATTTATTTTCCTAAATGGCATTAATTTAATGCCATGTATTGAATATCTGTTATGTGCCATCACAGAATTATGTACAAGGAAAAAGGCTGACAAAAAACAAGTAACCTTTGTTTCCAACATCAAGTGTTTGTTTTTCCTCTACATATGCATCCTAAGAAAATATTCTTAGGCACATCAGGTTTACTCAAGTCTCTTAGCTTAACTCAGCTAGATTTATATTATATAATGGCTAAAATAGACTTCAAAAATTTTCAATTCCTATTCTTGTTCAAACTGTAATCTCCCAAGAACTTATGAAACATTGGAGGAAGAGACGGATGTTCAAATATACAGGGACTATCCTAAGACATGTACATTGGCTGGCAATGCAAATAGAAATATTATTGTGGAATCTGGAGGGATTCAATGAGAGTGATCAGGGTATATAGGCCCCACCTGCCTTTTCCAGGCCCCAGAGGCGGGGGGCAACCAGTATGGATGGAAGGACCTGATGTTTCCCAAGGTGGCCCTGCATGCTAACGGCCCTGCCAGGACAGGCTCCTTGGTGCATTGTAAACAGAACAGCGGGCAGGATAAGTGCTCCCAGGAGATGCCTACCAGCCACCCCAACACAGGGTTCTTTCCAGCTGGTTGGAAGCCTGCCTCTGTGACAAGATAAATCCTAAAGGGACTGATTCTCCCTTCATCTCTCCTGCTTCCCCCACCTCCAGCAGAATAATATTTCTAGCGAGAATCACAGATAGTAATGCCTTTTGTCCACAAGTTTATTAATTTATTTTAGTATGAACACCCCAAGCCCGATTTGCATTCTCCTTTAAAACCACAGCTTGGGCAACATCGCTTGTAAAATTAGATAACAAACAGCTACATAAAGTCTAAACCACAAGAATACCACTTGTGTACAAGAACTTTCCAACTTTTCTTGGCCACTTTGCAGTGCATGAATTTCTTGAAACAACGTATAGCATATTTTTAAACCAAATCTGAACTTCTCTTTCGATTCATGAATTTAGCCCATTCACATCTTACGTGAAAGAAAATATACATACCTTAACCCCGTTTGTTGATTTTAGGTTTACTCTTTATTATTCTTTATTGTTGTATATCCCTCTGTTCATAGTGGCCTCCAGACACACACTCTAGAGCAGCACCATCCAATAGGACATTCTGTGATGAGGGAAATGTTCTCTCTCTGCGCTACCCAATTCAGTAACCCCCAGCCACACAAGGCTATTGGGCACTTGAAATGTGGTTAGTACAACTGAGGGACTGGAATTTGTATTTAATTTAATTTTAGTTATCTTAAATTTAAATGGTCACATGTGGCCAGTGGCTACTGCATTGGACAGTGTAACCTAGAAGCTTTTGTCAGGCTGGGATGCTGGGAGAGGAGGGTCCCCACTTGACCCACAGGAGCCAGGAGCCTGAGGCTGGCATGTCTGAGTCCAGCCTGCTTTGTCAGCAATTCCAGAGCAAAGGAGGGCCCAGGTAGCGGAGAGGAGAAGAAAATCGCCATCTTAAACGGGCTCTGGGTCAGCTCTCCAGGTGTCTTTTGCCTCTCTGCAGACTACTGGCCTCAAGAGCATCGAAATGTCTCATCTCCAGGACTCTGAAGTTTTCCACAACACCAGGAAGCCCTCTCAGGTATTCAGGGATCTCTACCTGATGTCTTAATGAAGATCATGGGTAGCCAGTCCCCTTCCTCTTGCATACTTGGTTTCCTGCTCTGGTTTCTGGCCCTAGACTTAGAACCGTGGCTCTCAAACTTAAGGAGACAGTGGGATCAGGCAGTTCATCGGGAACCACACACAGCAAGTAGACAGGCCAGCTCCTTTTCAAGAGGGTCCAGAGGCTTCCACTTGCTGGGCCCTGAAGAAGCCACAAAAATCTGCCATTTCACCATAGGCTTTGAGGAGAGACTAGCCCTCTCCGTTTCTGTGTCTCTCAACTCTTCACAGCAGCACAGGGGATTAGCGGCCCAGGGGTTCTCCCAAGTTTCCTCCTTTAGTTGTTATAATGTTCCAGAAGGACGTGGGAATGGGGGCTGTCAAGCCTGTCATATTCCAAGAAACTCCTCCGGCAAATTCTCTGAGAAAATGTTGCATCATTGTCCTAACTACCTTCCAAATGAATAACTAAGGAGTTGGAAATGCTAGACAATTTCAGCCTGGGTCCCAGAAGCCTGTTCACCCACATTTGGATGGCACTTCTCTAAAACTTAGCTCTTCCTACATTCTACTTTAGGCAATCTTTCCCACCTCTAACTACTGACCATACTCTGTCCTCTGTGGCAGCTCCCCTCCTGCCCTTCTTCTTCGTTTTTTGTTTTTGGAATATACCTTACATAGTATTAACATTTTAGAACTATAAGGAGACTAAATATCTTCTAGTCTAAGCCCCTAAATTTACAGGTGAGGAAAAAAGAATCACAGGAAGGACAAATAGAAGGCACGCATGCTGTCACTTTCCCTTCCTCTCCTATACCATGGCAGAGATCACTAATCAATTAAAGAAATCTTTTGGACTGGCCTCCAAATCTTTCTCAACAGAATACTCCAGGCAGCCTCTTCATATTTAATTATGAACATGATTGGCATCATACGTTAAGCCCATTTGCCAATCCAGTGTTAAATGATGTCAAAGTAATCTGTGGCAAAACTAAGACTGAGGTCTGAAGCCATGTCCCCTGTTTCTCAGGCCACTGACCTTTCTACTACTTCACAGTGCTGTGCTTATGTTCAAATGTCATGCTTTACATCCTCCCAGCAACCCTTCATTTGGGTTTAAGTTTTCCAAAAACCATCTAATCATGTTGTTTGTCTTTTAACTTATTCTTCTTGAATAAGGAATACATTTACAGGGCTTAAAAATCAAAGTTTGGGATTAGCAAATGCAAACTATTATATATAGAATGGATAAACAACAAGGTCCTACTGTATAGCACAAGGAACTTTATTCAATATCCTGTTATAAACCATAACGGAAAAGAATTTTTAAAATACAAAAAAAAAAAAATCAAAGTACTATAAAGGTGTGTCCCGAGAAGTCGTGCTCCTACCCCATTCCCACACACACCATCCGTCCACTTTTATTAGTTCCTCATTTATCCTTCCAGGGTTTCTTTGTGCAAATACAAGCAAATCAAATATATATTCTAATTTTCTGCCCTGGTTACACACAAAAGGTAGCATATTATATAAAATTTTAGCACTTTGCTTTTTTTTAAGTTAATATATTCTGGAAATGGATCTTCCTCATTATTCAGCAGGTACAAAATCATGTTACCTTTGATATTTAGCTCTTTCAAACCAGATGCAATCTGCAAGACATGTCTTCTTAAGCCCTGATTTTGTCCTCTCTGAGCTGTGATGCCACTGTTTGGGCAGTTAACGTCTAAGCAGCCCTTTTTACATAAGTTTAAAGATTATTCATGATCCTCCTCAGAACACAGGTCAACTTTTTCTATTATCCAGCAGTTATGGCCAACAGTTTTATTTTAAAATAAACTTTATTACAACCACCACTCTTTTGAGAAACATTTTTTAAAGGCATGGAGGCACACATAAAGTATCATAATGGCATTGATAAGAGTTCAGTATTTTGGAGTTGCCAGGTAGAAACCTGGAGGCTTCAGAATTGATTTTAAGGATGGAGGCCTGGTTATTACACGTCTGCTCCTAAAACTGCTGTCAGTTCCACTCTCAGAAGGCCCAAGGCTTCTCTGGCATACAGGTCCTTGGTAGAGCCCCTTTAGATCTGTGGCTGCTCTAAAATTGACCCACTAGACCGAGCTCTGATGAAGTGGACCCCAAAGTGTCCACCCATATTCTTTTGTCAACTGCCCTGAGTGAGCGCGCCTGATCTATCAGAGGAAAGTGTAGAGTCTTCGGTCCATGCAGCATACTTGCATTTTCTGATCTTTATTACCTTCTATATAGGTACAAATCACTTGTGCATTTTTCAGTTCCTTTCAATTGCCCTGATCATAGAGAATGACCCCTCCTTAGAAAGCCAGCATCTATTTGGGAAAATAAATGCTGGGGACATTATACAAAGCAAAGAAACAGATGTAAGGATATATATCCTCATTTCCTTCACAACACTTCTTGGATGGCCAATTTCTTTGAACAAAGGCTAAGAAAACAATTCAGGCACAGCGTGGATGGAGATAAAGAATAACAAGACCTTGTAGCTTGGATTATTGATGCCAGAGAGGTGGAGATATCACATGGAGATTGTTTTGCCTCTTTCCTACCACTGCTCCCCAGAGAGAGACAATCTGGGAGCCCCGTGAAGAGAGCACACCAGGCACCCTGCAGGGCCCCAGGACGGAGCAGACACCAACAAGTCAGTCTAAATGCTAGACAAAAACATTAGCCTTAATAGCATTAATTAGTAATTTATTTCTTCCTCATGTAGCCAAGCACTTAATAATATGAATCTTGGGAGGTAGCTGAGTAATAAGTCACTGCTGGACAACCCATCTTGACTTTAGAAGTTGCTCTTGTTTTTTACCTTACCCTCAAGTGTTATCATTAGGTTTTAAGTAAAACCGATTCTCTTAATCATCCCCAATCTCCTCACCCCTTCTTCACTAGAATAATATCATCAACAGGCTGCACAAATTGGGCATCTGAGATTTAGCTGGATTAGTAACACCTCAAAAGATCATTTATGGCTGTAGCAATCAACCTCCAATTTCATCTAATTAGAGAGCAAGATTATTTCCCTAAATCCTCACTAATATTTTGAGTTAACAAACAAGGAAGCAATCCTGATAAAGAGAATAAATGAGTTTCATAAAGCCACCGCTTTTTTGCTCCCTCTTCAATAACCTGACCACTATGCCCCATGTACAAATATAAGTGTCAAGAACAGAATACATAAGCATTCGTCACAACAGTCATTAGCCAAGAAACCTCCAAAGAAAATCCCCTGAATCAGAAGCATTTTAACTCTGGGGCTGCCATCCACCAAGAACAACGCTACTGCTTTTATGCTTAAATTCTTAAACACTCAGGGACAGAGACAAATCTTGCTTGGTCCCTCATCATGAGAGTACTTAAGTATTTACTAAAGCTAATTTCTCCCAATAAATTATAGCTCATTCCCCAAAGATGTTATTTCTCAAAGACACTGTGAAGCATTTAAAAAGATGAGGATGTGGCAATCTGACTAAGCCTGCTCTAGCTTGGTAAATGACAACTTTTTTCATCTGAGACAACTATAGCCTATGTCTATTTTGAGCACACATAAGGATATTAAAATGAATGTAAAATTGGATGGAATGTTGGCAAGCGTGCCCCATGGGTAACAAGATGAGAAATAACATAGCAAATACACAGAACAGGGCGTAGAGAAGAACTGGCTGAAAAGAAGAGAAGGAAATAAATAGAAGACAGAAGAAGGGTTAAAGGGGGAGAGAGAGCCTGCTGACGTTGCCTTGACAAAGAGTGTGTGGCCACTTTTGTGCTCCACGAGGGGATCTGGTAGGTCAGAACTTGGGCTGATTGACTAAGTGTCCTGTAAATGTGCCTGGCTTTGTCCCAAAGCTCTTAATGCACAGTGACCCTGGCAGGGTCATTCTATACCTCGGCTTACTTGGCAACATTATTCTGGAAGATAAAGGGAGAGGTTGTATTGGGGAAGCAATAAGAAACCGGGTGTCCAGTGGGATATTGGGGAATTCTGGTTTTCTCCTTCCTCAACAGAAGAAGTTCAGGCAGGGTCCCTTAACATTTGCCCTCAGCAAAATTAAAT